>NW_003852439.1:7882201-7890219 GCF_000181295.1 Otolemur garnettii
ACAAACAAAAAAAAGATAGAATCAAATCCAAGGCACTTCCAGGTGTACCAGCTTGTTCATTTGAGCCTAGCTGACTGAAGCCCTGGAAGAAGTGGTTCTCTTTGTGTGTTGGTGGCCAGGGACACCCACTGCAAACAGGCTGCCACTGCTGCTCTTTACTACATAGCGCCAAGGAGTAAGGCAAAGAGTTACATAATTGAACATATGATAGCAGTTGGACCCTCGTGAATTTTTCACTGTTCTTATTTCATTTGGGAAGGGGAAAAAAGGGGGTGGTGGTGGTTTTGTTTTCTGTTTTTTGAAACAGAGTCTTGCTCTGTCGCCCAAGCTGAAATGCAGTGACGTCATCATAGTTCACTGCAGCCTCAAACTCCTGGATTTAAACAATCTTCTTACCTCAGCCTCCAATAGTGCCGGGATCTTATACTGAGCCACTGTGCCCAGCCAGTGGTGGCTTTTGATTGGCATTGCCCCTCACAGTTATATAAAGTCTTAATTGGTATTATCTGTACAAATTTGTGGTGTTTGGCTAAAGTATAGCTAATGCCTCTGAACTAATAAAAGACACCAACAGAATAATATGACCAGAGCCTCTTCACCTACAACACTGACTTAGTAGCCACTGGAAAGTAGAATGCCTGAGCAATATGACTTTGGATGTGGCCTTAGGAAGAATTGGTTAGATCTGTGACCTCCCAGAGCTAAAGTCAAGGGCTTGACTAAGGCCAGTCCTGGCTTCCCTAAAGACCAGAGCCTGCACTAGCTTGGATGTTCGTTTGCTTGAGTGGTGGTAGAATATTTCTGGGGTTTACTGCATCCAGACTCAGATTCCTCAGTAAGAAAGGCCAGGATCTTTATTTTTACACATATATATTTTTTGTGGTTGTTGTTGTTTTGGTTTGTTTTTTTGAGACAGAGTCTATGTTACCCTCAGTAGAGTGCTGTGATGTCATAGCTCACAGCAACTTCAAACTCTTGGGCTCAAGCAATTCTTTTGCCTCAGCCTCCCTAGTAGCTGGGACTATAGGCGCCTCCCATAATGCCTGGCTATTTTTTTTTTTGTTTAGCAGGCCTGGATCAGGTTCGAACCCACCAGTCTGGGTATATGTGGCTGGTGCCCTAATCACTGAGCTGTGGGCGCTGAACCTATTATTAACATAATTATTAGCAGTATTTTAAACTTACTTATTTGTTTTTCCACCTTTGTTGTGGTCGGAAGGTATGGTCTTATTCCCACAGAAAATTCTTACCCAGAGAAGAATGGAGTTGCCTTTTCCTAGAAAATTGCTGAACTTTTGTTGGTTCATATACCACAAAATGGACCATTGCAGAATTAAAATGGAAATACAGAAAGGACTGAGACAAGGAGAAAACATGAATGGATCAAAGAATATCAGCTTGGTTTGAATTGCCCTGCATCTCTGCTGTGCTGGTGCCTCTGCAGTAACATCTGCCTTTCCAGTGTTGTAGGAGCAAAGAGAGCATCTCCTCGGAAAGTATCTTTAGATATTGTGCTACAAGCTGAATCTTGACCAGAAATGGCCTAAAAGTCAGCAATTCTTCACTAAGGGAGGAGCTTGAATTAGCCAAACAAGGATAAGATGTTTCTTGCTGTGACTCACATGTTCCAGTGAATGGAAAGGGATTGGGCAGAGGACTGTGCACCCTTAGCACAGCTGGGTGTGGACCAAATGGAAACAGAATAGGGATTCCCTTGATTTTTAGTCAACATATAAAGGTCTTGGTTGGGCGCGGTGGCTATGCCTATAATCACTGTGGGTGGCTGAGGCAGGTGGATTGCCCTGAACTCACCGGTTTGAGACCAGCCTGAATAAGAGGAAGGCCCCATCTCTAAAAATAGTCAGGCGTTGTGGCAGGTACCTGTAGTCCCACCTACTTGGAAGGCTGAGGCAAGAGAATCACTTCAGCCCAAGATTTTGAGGTTGCTATGAGCTATGATGCTACAGCGCTCTACTAGGAGTGACAAAGTGAAAATCTGTCTCAAAAATAAATAAATAAATAAAGGTCTTGGATCCAGGACTATTGGTCATCGCCAGCATCACTGGGGAAATGATCAATTTCAAGTCAAGGTTAGGGAGTGCACAAGGTGAACTAGAACTTTTTGTAATACCAGAAATCCAGGAACCTCTCACATACTTCTAGGATGGTGCCAGAAGGACTCAGACCAAGTATGGAGAGGGGCCATGAGCCAGAAGTGATGAATGGCTATAGTGTTTGAACAGGTTAGAATTCATGGGCTCATAATGGCACTCAAAATAATTTGTGACCTTTAAAGAATGCCAGAGGACCCATTCACAAAGCTGGTGGAGGACAAGATAGGGATCTTTTTTTTTTTTCTTTAAGTATTTGAGATGATAGATTTACTAATTAGCTTGATTTAATCATTGCACATTGTAAACATTTCTTAAAACATCTCATACACCATACAAATAAATACATGACAAGATAGGGATCTTAACCAGCATTTTCTTTGTGTACTTACTATATGTCAGGATAGTAGCTAACATCATAAAAGTACTCCTGCTATAAATAAAAAGGAAGTACAGAATTAGAATATCACCATGTTGCAAACTTGTAGGTCACTGCCACTTCACGCTTGGCACACCCAAACAAACCCAAGTTAAGGTAGGAAGGTAATGGACATCAGTAGATATTTGCATTCCAAAAGGAGGGATAATCAGCCATTATGGGCCTGGTAATGGACAGCCATTATGGACCATCTTTTTTTTTTATTATTATTAGATCATATTTGTGCACATTATGGACCACCTTTGATGAGATCTTATAAAAAACATCAAGCTGAAATCAGACCAAACTTCATACTAGTTAACACCACAAAGATATAATTAGAATAACAATATATACAAAATTACATGATGGACCATAGAGGGGGGTCCTGGAGATGAAGAAATTTAATATAGTCCCTATTGAATTCCTAAGAATTTTTTTCAGAAATGGAAAAACCCATCCTAAAATTCAGATGGAATCTCAAGGGACCTCAAATACGGAAAATAATCTTGAAAAGGAAAACATTGGAGGCTTATACTTCCCAGTTTCAAATCTTACACAAAACAAATTTAAATAACCTGGGACTGACATAGGACAGACATATAGACCCGTAGATAGAATTGAGAACTGAGCCAGGCATGGTGGCTCACCCCTGTAATTCTAGCACTCTGGGAGGCTGAGGCAGGTGGATTGCCCTGAGCTCATGGGTTCCAGACCAGCCTGAGCAAGAACAAGACCCCATCTCTAAAAATAGCTGGGAGTTGTGGCAGGCGCCAGTAGTCCCAGCTACTTGGGAGGCTGAGGCAAGAGAATCACTTGAGCCCAGGAATATGAGGTTGCTATGAGCTATGATGCCATGGCACTTTGCCAAGGGTGACAAAGTAAGACTCTGTCTCAAAAGAAAAAAAAACAACTGAGAAATAGACCCTCCGAAATAAACCTGTGTTTAATTGATTTTTCCACAAGAGTACTTAGATCATCCAATGGGAAACGAACAGTCTCTTCAACAAATAGCACTGGGATTCAGCGCCAGCCACATACACCAAGGTGGCGGGTTTGAACCCAGCCTGGGCCAACTAAACAACTGCAACCGAAAAATAGCAGGGCATTGTGGCAGGCACCTGTAGTCCTAACTACTTGGGAGGCTGAGGCAAGAGAATCGCTTAAGCCCAAGAGTTGGAGGTTGCTGTGAGCTGTGATGCCACAGCATTCTGCCAAAGGTGACATAGTGAGACTGTCTCAAAAAAAAAAAAAAAAAAAAACACTGGGAAAAATATGCTTGTGCATGCATAAAGATAAAAAGTTGGGACCTTAACACCATATGTAAGGATGAACTCAAAATGGATCAAAAACCTAAAGTTAATAGCTAAAACTATGAAATTGTTAGATTATAGAAACAAATCATCATGATCTTGTATTTGGCGATGGAGTTTTAGATATGACACCAAAACCACAGACAACAAAATAAAAAATGAATAAGTTGGACTTCATTAAAATTGAAAACTAATATGCATCTAAGGACACTGGTAAGAGTATAAAGATGCCAGGTGCGGTGGCCCACAACTGTACTCCTAGCACTCTAGGAGGCCAACGGGAGAGGATCACCTAAGCTCAGGAGTTCAAGACTAGCCTGAGTTAGAGCAAGACCCTCTAAAAAATAACCAGGCATTGTGGGGGGTGCCTGTAGTCCCAGCTATTCCGGAGGCTGAGACAGGAGAATCACTTGAGCTAGAGTCTGAAGATGCTGTGAGCTATGATGCCATGGCTCTCTACTAGGGGCAACAAAGTGAGACTATGTCTTCAAAAAAAAAAAAAAAATTGGGCTTTGTTATCATTAATATTTGCAGTTTTGAGAGTTGTTTGTTGGGGTTCTTTTGTTTGTTTGTTTGTGTATGCTTGAGATGAATTTCGCTCTGTCACCCTGGGTAGAGTGCCATGGTGTCAGCTCACAGCAACCTCAAACACTTGGGGTCAAGAGATACTCCTGCTTCAGTCTTCTGAGTAGCTGGGACTATAGGTGTGAACTATCATAACACCTGGCTAGTTTTTCTGTTTTTAGTAGAGCCAGGGTCTCGTTCTTGCTCAGGCTGGCCTCAAACTCCTAAACTCAAGCAGTCCATCCCTTGGCCTCCCAGGATGCTGAGATTATAGCCATGAGCCACCATGCCTGGCCTAGAATATTATTTATTTATTTATTTTTGTAGAGACAGAGTTTCACTTTATCGCCCTTGGTAGAGTGCCGTGGCATCACACAGCTCACAGCAACCTCCAACTCCTAGGCTTAGGTGATTCTCTTGCCTAAGCCTCCCAAGTAGCTGGGACTACAGGCATTACCACAATGCCCAGCTATTTTTTTGTTGCAGTTTGGCTGGGGTTGGGTTTGAACCCGCCACCCTCAGTATATGGGGCTGGCGCCCTATCCACTGAGCCACAGGTGCCATCCAGAATATTGTTTTAAAGGACATTTTTAACAGCCACATCTTCAGATATCTGTGGATCAATGAGATATCTGGGATTTGCTTCAGAATAATCCTTGTAGAAATTGGAGAAGACTGAGGTTGGAAGAACAGTGTGTCTAAGACAAGGGTGGGGACAAGAGCTGGTGTCATTATGGCTATCCAGAGAGTTATGTGGGGTTCACTGTATTATTCCCTCTACTCTGTTTATGGTTAAAATTGTCCATAGTAAGAACATTTTTTAAAAGTTATCGACCAGATATAGTGGCACACAGAAGTGGTCTCAGCTACTTGGTCTTAGCTCCAGGGCAGGCTGAGGGAGGAGGATAACTTGAGCTCAAGAGTTGAAGTGAGTAGTGAGCTATGATTGCATCACTATACTGTAGCCTGGAAGTCAGAGTGAGATCTGTCTCTTAAAAAAAAACAAAAGTTTAAGTCATTCATGTTCTGATTTTTGTGAGAAAGAAATCCTCATGGCCCTGAAAAGAGTACAGCCATTCTGGGAAACAGCTGGTGAGAAAAAGCATGCCAGAAACCAAACTTATCACTGCAAACCTTTACCCCCAGAGTGCTTCAAGGCCATTGTTCCTGGGAAACAACAGAATGGTAATTTATAACTCTGTCCTGACTGATAGCCAGTTAAGGTAGTAACTCTAGATTTGCCCTGAGTGTAAAAATTAGTCCCTCTGCAGAAGGGTTTACTCCCTTGGGAAACCCTCCCACATTCAACCCCCACTGATAAGGGATAATGAAAGCCTCTTGAACCTGAGAGCTGAGCTGGCTCCTAATCAGACTCCACTCTGCTTTTCTCCCTTTCCTAGGTTAATAAAGCCTTTCCAATCTCTGGACTGGCTTCCTTTCCTTCTTAGGTACTTTCTCACCTATACATACTACCCCTGTTCCTCAGTTTTCAATGTCTACTTTAATAAGGGTCAAAAAGTTCTGAACCAACTGTGACCTAATGGTTTGCCTTGTTGCAGGATCACATTTTCTTATGTGAAGGAGAAGAACCAAAATCAGATCATAAAGGTGAGCTTTTGTTTCTGTCCCTTATTGCTGAGTGGCCTGATTCTAGAAGAGTTGCTGGTATGTGACCTCAGGGAGTGAAAGGGAGTTATTTCTCTGTACCTCGTAGGCCAGCCTACTAAAACATGCAATGATGTGTTTATTGCTGAGAGAATCTTGTACTTAAGGAACCCTGTGGTAAAAAGATTTTCTTTCCTTGTTGCTAATCAGCCTTGGTCTAAAACCAAGGTATTGTCTTCCTAGAAGCTGATCTATGTAGTGAAGGGCCAGGATCCCAAACCTTTTATGAACTCATGATCAGTAATAGAGATGGCAGAAAAAAATCCAGAGGAGGAAACCTGGCAAATGGGAAGGGGAAATGCACGGCAGGGTGGGTGGGTGGGCAAGGACATGAGTCTCCTCTGTCAGTCACCCAGGAATGAGCTGCTCTGACGTCAGGCTGGAGGTCAGAATTCCACTCTCAACTTGAACTGTGGGCAGTGATTTCTCTTTTTGGATCACCATTTCCCTAAAATGATGACCCAGATACATAGGCATTCATTCTTCCTTCAAAATGTCCAGAGTAGGCTTAGTGCCTGTAGCTCAGGGGCGAAAGTGCCGGCCACACACACCGAGGAAGTTCAAACCTGACCCGGGCCTGCCAAACAATGACAACTATAACAAGAAAATAGCCAAGCATTGTGGCAGGCACCTGTAGTGCCAGCTACTTGGGAGGCTGAGGCAAGAGAATCGCTTAAGCCCAAGAGTTCGAGGTTGCTGTGAGCTGTGACGCCATGCACTCTACCATAGTGAGACTGTGAAAAGAAAAAAAAAATGTCTAGAGCAGTAATGACAAGAAGCTTTGCCTTCATCTTATCAGACCTTTCAATAAGATGTTGTCTTGCTTACTCTGAGAAAGTCTGCTTTTATACTAAGGAAGAAGAAATGAGAATGGAGTCTAACAAGCAATATAAACGAACAACTAACTTAGGAAGAAATCAAGGAGTGTTTATAATAGTGAGCCCTGAAGTTATGCTCATTTCATGACCTGCATCTGCTAAATGCAGTGAGTTGGCGTGGGCCAGAATCAAAAGCCCGGTTTCCCCCTTTCCCAGTTACAGTGTGAACTTCTGATGTGCCCCATGACACTTTACTCCCTCAGTGTACCTGTCAGGATGACAGTTTGCTTCTAACCAGCTGTGTGCTGACTTTATTCCACAGCTGCAACAAGCATCCCACCTGGAGAAGAGGCGGGTGAGAGAGGCAGCACCAGAGAAGTGGACCACGCCGGGGAGCACGAGCCCAGGCCCAAGATTGACAGCCATGAGCCAAGGCTGGGTCCTCGGCCTCGCTCACACAACAAAGTCCTAAACCCACCTGGAGGCAAATCCAGCATTTCCTTCTACTAAAAGAACTACTGCCTTATCACAGCCTGACAAGAAAATCAAGAGTTGGGGTATTCAATGCTGTCATTTCCTTTAGCCCAAACGAGCTGGGGTGGGAAGAGGGTTTGTTGTGCGTGTGAAGCTGGGTGCTCAGAGTCTCCATTGATGATATCATGAGAGCTGCTTAGAGAACCATGCCTTCCAGACTGAGAAAGACACATCTTTACGGGGATAAATGATATCCCCTGGTTTTCACTCATTTGTAGTTTCAGACAGGAGATGAGCTCTAGGGCAGGGAGATGTTTCAGGGCCGTGTGAGGCTTGGTGAAGCCTTCCTGTCCTTCTATCAGCAGTGTGCCAGCTGACGGGACATCTAGAAATGACTGAAAGAACCAAACAGCCTGCCCTTTGCTTGGGGTGGAGGGGAGCAAAGCATATACAGAGACACTGGCAAGGCATGAGGTGGGTCTCCAGATGCAACCTCTGTAGATGCTAATGCTGGTTAACTGTCACCAAAATGCTCCCTGACTCTGAGATTCCTGCTGCTGAACCCTATCTTCTCCAGTCCATACCCAGTGTGGATTTTATATAGATAAATATATATATTTAATCCCTACACACAGGGGATTATATATATATATAT
>NW_003852439.1:7890281-7907971 GCF_000181295.1 Otolemur garnettii
TTGGCAGCTTTCCAAAAACCCAAAAAGTTGCCCTCAGTCTTTTGCTTTATGGAAAGTTTTTATATACCCTAATCCTCTGAGTTGCCCAGTTTGTGCCATCTAAAACCCTGTCCCGCCTCATGGAATCTGCCTTTCTGTCACAATGGATGGTCTTGGTCCTTCACATGCCAGTTTTGCTTGTGAGTTGTTCCTTTTCTTCTTATCAGCTTTAAGTCTAGGCTTTTGCTCTTTTCCAGTGATGTGGACAGTCCCCTTCATAAGCCATGATTTTTCCTGAGTCAAAATCTATTCAGATGTGTCTACGTAAGGGGCTTATTTAACTTCTTCCTGTGTCTTACTTTATTTGTGTTAATTGGTTGATAGGAAGAAGAGATGCTTGAGAACCTTGGATTCTTTGGTTTGGAGTTTAATACCTAAAATGCTATTTTTAAACACCAGCTTTACGTAAATGTTTGTTGATTCTGGTCTGTTCCTGACACCTTTCCAGAAAAAATTGCTCAAGTACACCAAAGATAAAAAGGAGTTGCTTAGGTCACCCTTCATACAGCTTTACAGAGCCTCTGAATCATATTCACGATGGTCTGGAAGAGACTATAGACCTTGGGCCAGGAGTTTAGCAGCAAAGTCACCACTGTCAAGTCCCCTCGTATTTACCAGCTAAGATAGTGGGCTGCCAGGAGCTGTGTTATAGTCATGTAACAGGCTGAGTCAGGCAGGAGTCCCTCCCTTTCACCCCTAAAGGACTGCAGTTTCAGTCCCCTGCTTCCTTTGGGTGGGCATCTTCCTACAGAGAAGGATGTCTGAATGGTGATAGCTATTACTCTTAGTGCCTATAAAGCTAACGCTGGTGCTAGAAACATCACCATTAAAATTTAGAAAAGCCTGGGTAGTGGCTCAGTGGGTAGGGTGACAGCCCCACATACCAAGGGTGGTGGGTTCGAACCTGGCCCCGGCCAAACTGCAACAACAAAAAATAGCTGGGCATTGTGGCAGGCGCCTATAGTCCCAGGAGGCTGAGGCAAGAGAATCGCCTACACCTAGGAGTTGGAGGTTGCTGTGAGCTGTGATGCCACAGCACTCTACCGAGGGCAATAAAATGAGACCCTGTCTCTTAAAAAAAAAAAAAATTAGAAAAGCAGTAATGTTCAGTCAGACTTGAGCTGGCCCACCTGCTTACATGCCCACAGAAACTGTCAAGCTCCATTTCCTGTGCCTGGCACGAGGCTTTATCAACCAAAGACGGTTTTTCCCCCTTTCAATTGCCCTGCAGGCTTTGGAGCCAAGAAACAGATATTCTTGGTGATTCTGTAAGTACTTGAAATGGTTTGTGGTTCATAGTCATTTATAAGAAAGTTGTTAGGAATTCAGAGCATCTTTTCCAGTTAAAAATGTCATACATGGTGGTAAAATGTTTTAAACCCAAAACACTTAACTTGTTTTACTTACAAAGAAATAGTCTAATGGTATAAATGAACAACCACTTATACTCCTTTTTTTTTTTTCTTTTTTGAGATGGAGTCTCACTCTGTCGCCAGGCTAGAGTGCCATAGTGTCAGCCTAGCTCACAGCAACCTCAAACTCCAAGGTTCAAGCAAACTTCCTGCCTCAGCCTCCCAAGTAGCCTGGACTACAGGCATGTATCACCATGCCTGGCTAATTTTCCTAATTTTCATAGAGACAGGGTCTCGCTCTTTGCTTAGGCTGATCTCAAACTCCTGAGCTCAAGCAATCCTCCTGTCTTGGCCTCCCAGAGTGCTGGGATTACAGGTGTAAGCCACAGTGCCAGGCCCACTTATACCTCCTTTTAATGAGAAAATGATTAGTGAATTTCATGTTGGAGAATCAAGAAGAAACCTGACATTACTATGCTGACCCCTGCATCTCCCTTTCAACTCCTACTGTCAGCCAAATGAGAGGGAGAGCTTAGTTTTGCCCAGTGGCAGAGATTTCTGGGTAGAAAAGGCCAAAGATGGGAATGAATGTTTTGGGGAGTGAGGAAACCAGTGAACTAGAGCAAAACCCACTGGGCAGCAGTGACAGAATTCTGACCTCCCTCTTGTCCCATCTTTCCTGCCTTTTCTTCCATGAGACTACAGGGCTGAATCCTGGAGGCTGGTCACTGGGAGAAGATGAAAAGTTACTGTACACAGGACCCTCACTGTGTGACTGTCATTTGCATTTGGAAGATGGTGTACATCTTAGAGACGGCTTGTACTTGGAAGGTTAAAAACTTAGCATCTTGTTCTCAACCTGCAAGCTGCATTGAGAAATTACTACTCTGTATTTTGATTAAGCCTTAAAACTTTTAAGTGCATTTGATGCCAACATTTTTCTAAAGCTGCATCGAAACATAAAAACCTATACTCACATCTCACTGTAATTTTGTAGGAACACTTTTGTTATTTTTACAAGGTAGAATTGGGTATAACCATTGAATTAAACTCAGCAATCATGAACTGAAAAACATTGCCTGCTTTATGTGTCTCCTCACTGGATCATTCTCCATACAAAATGCCTGAGCTCCACCCTTTCCCTACAGCTTTTTATTGGGGAAGGGGCTTGCCTTTTGGTGGGGGAGGGATCCCTTTATCCAAAGGACATCCAAATCATCTTTAAACTTTGAATAGAATAAGTAGGGAACATGCCAGTGCTGTTTTAAGTTTCTGTCCGCTAAATGTAATGATTATTTTTTTCCCTTACCACTTGTCTTAAAGATGTTAGGGTATTTAACCTGCTTCTGACTTGACTTTGAAACTCTATAGTGACATGCCTTGTAATAAGTAGGTAAAATGAATATGAGAGTTTATCAGAGTCAAGTCCTATAGAGAAAACAGATGGGATGTCCTTCTTATGTATTGGCTATTTTTATATGTTCCTTAAACAAACCTAATATCCTTGTGCGCATTATATGGATTCAGGATGATGGTACTTCTCAGGCTGCCTGCCGCTAAAGAGGCTCCTTGTCATTCAGATGAAGAAATGCCATGTTTGCTTGTTTATCCACAACTGTGTCCTGAAATGTTCCAAGGTCCGAGCTAGGCGCTGACAATGCCAAATTACCTATTTGTAGTAGCTGCCCAAGTTATAGGCAAGCACTGAAATCTCAAGAGAGTCAACTTATTTGTCCCCATAGGCCAAGCAGTGGCCAAGTCTGGAAGCGCCATAGAGGCTCTGCTTGTGTTACGTAAAGGGGTAAACAACAGACCTCAAGGCCCTTCAAGGCCACTTCAAGGCCTGTGCTATGTCTAGAAATGACGTTAGGTTTATTGACATCACACAATTTGCTCTATTTGTGATGTACCTCAATGAGTCAAATCCTGCAAGCCCTGTGTTAGCTGCTTCATTTCTTCTGAATTCATATTCTCTTCTTATTCCTTACCATCTTAGAGGTTGTTAGGGGCTACAAGATGCCATCTAGGCCGGTCCCAATGTGGTATTTACAACTAATTGATCACAACCAATTACACATTGCTTTGTTCCTTCTCCACTCTCTTTCATTTGACTAGGCTAAGAATAGAATAAAATCATCTAAAATTCGGCTCACAAAGGAGGAGTGGGACATTACAGAGACATAGGTGGCTTTTTAGCAGATAATATAATGTAGCAAATACTTAGAAATTAAAATAGAGGCTCAGTGCCAGCCACATACACCAGAGCTGGTGGGTTCAGACCCAGCTGGGGCCTGCCAGACAACGACAACTGCAACCAAAAAATAGCTGGGTGTTGTGGCAAGCGCCTATAGTCCCAGCTACTTGCAAGAGAATCGCTTAAGCCCAAGAGTTTGAGGTTGCTGTATGCTGTGATGCCATGGCACTCTACCCAGGGCAATAGCTTGAGGCTCTGTCTCAAAAAAATATATAAAATAAAATAGAACTTTTGAAACTTGTGTGCCAGTCTTACATTTTAGGGTCTTTTAATGAGAAAAAGGAGTATCCCAAATAATCTTTCCAACACTCAAAGGAAATCTACTCTACCATTAGAAGTTTAATTCAGTTAACTTCACCTTTGAAGGAACAGACCAGTTGTATTCAGTAAGCATCAAAAATTACCCAGCATGGTGGTTCATGCCTATAATCCTAGCACTCTGAGAAGCCAAGGCGGGTGGATTGCCTGAGTTCAGGAGGTCGAAACCAGCCTGAGCAAGAGCGAGAGACCTCATCTCTAAAAAAATTGCCAGGCATTATGGTGGGCGCCTGTAGTCCCAGCTACTTGGGAGGCTAAAGCAAGAAGATCACTTGAGCCCATGAATTTGAAGTTGCTGTGAGCTATGACACTGTGGCACTCTACCAAGGGTGACAAAGTAAGACTCTGTCTCAAAAAATATATACCCAGCATGTCCTGTTACTGACTTTTTGTCATACCTAGGAATGACTTAAGAACGTCATCTTGTTTTAATTTCATATTGTTTTTGTCAATGTCATGTAACAGATCATTAGTAATAAAAATTACTAAAGTTGATAGCCAAGACCCATCACCTCTCCTTGTGGCAGTGAGGATTGCTTTAACAACTGTACATCACATTTATTGCATGTACAATTTGCCAGAAATGCCATGCCTCTTTCATGAGTTAGCTCACATTACTAATAGTTTTAATATTTTAGGCTGTTTTGCAGGGTTGGAAATGAGACTATAGAAAATTAACTCACTGAAGATCTAATCCCAGGCAGTTTGAATCTGAGACTAAATCCTTACTGGTTTGTCTCTAGATGGAGTGAGTAAACACACATCAAATAAAGTTGTAAGGGAAAATGAAAAATACCGGTAGTATTTAGGGTCTCAGTTACAGGAGAGTTTGTTGTTTTGCTGCCATCAGATTACATGAGAGGATCTGAACTGACTTTCAGGCATTTAATAGGAGAACAGCAGGGTTCTAATAGCATTAAGCAGGCATTGATGGGTTTGTTTTTTTTTTTGTTTTTTGAGATGGGGTCTTGCTATGTTATCCAGGCTGATATAAAGTGGCCATTCACAGGTGAGATCATAGCTCACTGCAACCTCAAACTTCTGGCTCAAGGGATCCTCCTGCCTCAGCCTCCAGAGTAGCTGGGGGAATATCCGTGTGCACTGCCACATGTGGCTACTGATGGGTTTTCGATCAAAATTCACACTTGTGATCCCCAAAGTGAAAAGTACAAAGTCTGGGGTTCATAGTGTCCCCAGGTACCTAGCAAAAAAAATTAAAATCTGGAGCAACTCTTTGCTTTCCTTTTTTTCTTTTGAGACAGAGTCTCAAGCTGTTGCCTTGCGTAAAATGCTGTGGCGGCATAACTCAACAGCAACCTCTAACTCTTGGGCTCAAGCATTCCTCTTGCCTCAGTTTTTTCTATTTTAGTAGAGATAGGGGGTCTCGCTCTTTGCTCAGGCTGATCTCAAACTTGTGAGCTCAAGCAATCCACCTGCCTCGGCCTCCCAGAGTGCTACGAATACAGGCGAGAGCCACCGCACCCATCTGTTTTCCTTTTAGAGACCAGGTCTTGCTCTGTCACCCAGGCTGGAGCACTGTGTTGTGATCATGGCTCACCACATCCTGGAACTCCTAGGCTCAAGCAATCTTCCCACCTTGGCCTCCCAGGGTGCTGGGGTTACATCCAGTCTCAGCAACTCATTTTAAATTCAAGCCTTAAAGTATTAACACGGATAGCGTTACAAGCAACTGAGTGAAGAGCCTGAGCCAAGAGGCAATCAAGACTACAGGCAGAATCAGTCCTGCAAAAGGCTGCAGGTACTGCAATTATGAGATACAAAAGAAAAAAATCTTAAAATAAGTGGTGAAAGTATACCAGTAAAACATAACAAAATCAATCAAATAGGACAAAACCCTAATATATGGGTTCAACAGATTATGCATTGCTGGAAAGAAACCGGAAGATCTAAAGAAGTCACACCAAACGCCCAGAGAGCGGGAGGCCAATGTTCCGTCTCTGGGATGACGGGCCGGGGGCTTGGAAGGCCACTTTGGGCGGAGACGGGCAGGCGCCTGTAAGTACCGAGGCCTCAGGGCACAGCAGGCGGGACTGTCCGGGGTCCGGGCGGGAGCCGCCCTGCGGCGGGAAAGGCAACTCAGCAGGCGTACCGCTCGCACAGCCCCGCCCTGCTCAGCCGCGCTTCCTGATCTATACAGGCTTCCCCGACAGCACGGTGCGTGCGCCCCCTGGCGGCGCTGAGGAGCGCCGCAAGACGCTCGGGCACCGCCCCCTCCGGCGGCCGGCGGGACTTCCGGCGGGTGAGTGACAGCAGCAGCAGCAGCATCAGCACCAGCAGCAGCGGCTGAGCCCTGAGGCGGCGGTGGCGGCTGTGAGAGTCAACGGGCCACGGCCTGCAGGACCCGAAGCAGCCAGGGCGGGCCGGGCGCGCCGGCCGAACAGCGAGCCGCGCTGGCGGCGGCGGTGGCTGCGATGATGGAGATCCAGATGGACGAGGGCGGCGGCGTGGTGGTGTACCAGGACGACTACTGCTCCGGCTCGGTGATGTCGGAACGGGTGTCGGGCCTGGCGGGCTCCATCTACCGCGAATTCGAGCGCCTCATCCACTGCTACGACGAGGAAGTGGTCAAGGAGCTCATGCCGCTCGTGGTGAACGTGCTGGAGAACCTGGACTCGGTGCTCAGCGAGAACCAGGAGCACGAGGTGGAGCTGGAGCTGCTGCGGGAGGACAACGAGCAGCTGCTCACCCAGTACGAGCGCGAGAAGGCGCTGCGCAGGCAGGCCGAGGAGGTGCGTGGGCCGCCGCCGGGACGCGCCCGACCCGCCCAGAACCCGCCCTGGCCCCTCTGCCCGCCCACCCGGCCCGGGACCCCCGCCGCCCCAGCCCCCTCCTCCTGCTCCGGGACCCCTGCCGTCCCGGACCCCTCCGCCCGGCCCGGACCCTTCCGGGACCCCATCACCCTGGTCCCCTCCGCCCAGCCCGGTCCGAGACCCACGCCGCCCTGGCGGTGGGTCCCTCCTCTCAGCCCAGAGCTTCCGCAGAGAGCTCACCCTCCTGACAGGCCTCCCTGTCCATATCCCTCCTTCCCACCCTCCTCTGCTTCCAAGCCTTTGCTCTTGGCGTGTGTTTGAGGCCAGTTTCCCAGATCCCAGTAACTACCTCTGTTCACTGCTGCAATTCTAAACTCTCCCAGAAAAGGGATCTCTGATTTTCCTACGGTGCTATAGCAAGAAGAGGTCTTTTGATGTCAGAAGACCTTTTCCTTGTCCCTAATCCAGTATTTTGAAGGTCTGTGACATGGGTGAATTTGGTGATGGATGTAAACACAGAGCCAAAGCCGCAGTGAGTTTGGTTCTGTCACTAGGTGAATGACTCCAGGTCTGTGGAGGTGATTTCTTTGCCCTTTGATTCATTCAGTTGGTAAGATTATTAGCTGATGAACATAAGGCTGAGAAACTTCACTCTGGCTTCTGAGGAGATAAAAGTAGAATTTTGAAATATTCAGTTATGTTCTGGGATGTTTCCATAACCTGGATTTCGCTTATTTGTGAACCAGTTAGGTGAATGGTGCACTGTAGGGAATACCACTTAACTTCATTCATCCACCCTCAGATATCTAGCTCTATTTGGCAGACCTGGAGCCTCGCCCTTTGTGGAAAATGTCAGCAGAGTGAAGTAGATTCGGGGAGTGTGAGTTCTCAGCCCTGCTTCGCCTCTGTGACCTTGGCCACATCACTGGCCTGATCCAGGTTTTGATTTTCCATCAATCAAAGGAATGAATTTCCCTAAGTGATCTCTAAACTCAGAGATTCTGTTACTCTAGGAGTTGGATATGTTCTTTATGAATAGGAAACATCTTACTAAGTGAGTTTAAATTCCTTTTCAACTAATTTGGTTTAATATATTCTTTAGTATTGAAAAGATTGTTTCAGTATCTTGGCTTTTTCTTAAACCAATGTGGTTTATGCCCTAGTTTTGTTTAAAGCCTGTTTATAAAAAAATAATAATAATAATAGTATCCCATACCATTTTTACTTACTGTGCTTCATTTCCCTTTTGGGTTTCATGTCTGTTGAGAGATTGTTCTAATAAAGATTAGAATGCCTGGGCTCCCCTAAAACTTACTTAAAGTTCCTAATTTAAGAGGAATTTAGAGCTCAAAGTGACCCTAGGCATTTTACTGGAAAGGGAACTGTCCCAGAGAAGTAGAAGGGCTGAGCCAAGGTCACGTGCCCAGAGCCATTGGGCCAGGATGCAGAGTGACTGCCGCTGCTGTGCCACACTGCAGGGCATCAGAGGGCTGCTCCCTAGAAGTCTGGATTGCTAGGGCTCCCCTTGCTCAGCCATAAAGCTGTGGCTGACTTTTTGTGCTGGGCAGTGCCTTTCACTTCTCTTACCATTCTCGGTGCCCATTTGATGCCTGACTAAGGTTTCAAGTGGGTTTCTTTTCTTTCGCTGTGTACCTATATGGTCCGTACAGCGGGTAAAAAGGACCTAAGGAGGAAATCAAGGTGGAAAAGCTTAAGGCTGAGAATTATAACCTTATATCTTAAAAACTAACTCAGCATGGATCAGTCATTCTGCCATGTCCCACGAAGCTCATGTGCAGCCACCAGCAAGTGCACCTCTGACCTCTTAGGCTCACACTGGACTAAGACCTGGGGGTTGTCAACTAGGTTGCCTGTAGGCCAAGACATCATTGCCCCAGCAATCTGGAGACCTGCTCAGAGAACTTTCTGAGCAGAGCCTCAAGCAGACAGATGCGTAACTTGGAAGCTGTGACTAAATGCTGATGGCATGTCCTTGGTAAGACCTCAGGTCTTCACATGTATAGAAAAGGACTCATCATTGTGAACAGTTGACATGCTTGCTCCTTCATTGACTCAAGCAGATATTTGCTTCTAATTTTGTGGAAAAGACCACTGTGCACCATAGGTCAACTTCTATTTCTAGGTAGGGACTCATGGTCACATAGATGTATGTTTGGTAACACAAGAGCTGGTTGTCATAGGCTGCAGGCTTGACTTGGTGCAGAGGAGCTCTTGGGTGAGCTGTCAGTGGAAGCTCTCACCTAACCACTCTGCTCCCAAGGTTTAGTCAGAGCCAGGTAACCTGAGCCTTCTGAGCAGACAGAGCTTACCTCAGAGCAAATAATCTAGTTCTGGCCCATGATAACTACAGTAAGAGGTTCTGAGTGAGTTGTCACACGGAGTGGCTGTTTTCATCAGAGTGATGGTAGAATCTGGGGAGGGGCCAGGCCACGGAATCTTTAGGAGCCTCACACACTGTGCCATTGGCCTCTTTCCCTCTCTGGGTGATGATGGCTGCCTCTATAGAGTGAGTGAGTGAGTTGGAGACGTGGCAAGTCAGTTTCATCTCAGGTGCCAACTGCCATCATATTGCTCCTTTATTGACTCAAGCAGATATTCCCTTCCAGTTTTGTGGAAAAGACCACTATACATTGTGGGTTGACTTCTATTTCTAGGCAGGGACTCGTGGTCACATAGGTATGTGTCTGGACGTCACATAGGCTGTGGGCTTGACTTGGTGCAGATGAGCTCCTGTTGGAATAGTTTGTTGTTTGCCTGGAGAGCCGTGACAGGCACACTTGGCAGCGTAAGGGCAAAGCCCTTGAAGGGTTCTTGGGGCAGCCTTGGATGGTACAGTTCTGATACAAAGTTTCTAAAATCCCTCATGTTCTTTCCCACTATAATGGAAGGTGGGCTGGAGGGATGGATTGTTAAGGGTGCTGAGGGAATAGATGCCCTTCCCTGCTCATGGCCCCATGTGACAAACTGCAACAAAAAAATAGCCAGGCGTTGTGGCAAGAACCTGTAGTCCCAGCTACTAGGGAGGCTGAGGCAAGATAATCACCTAAGCCCAAGAGCTGGAGGTTGCTGTGAGCCGTGACGCCATGGCACTCTACCGAAGGTGATAAAGTGAGACTCTGTCTCTAAAAAAAAATAAAGTTCATTCACTGAAGCTGTACCAGAGTCACCAGGAGTATACCTCTCTCCCTAAAAAGTGGAAACAATTAGGTGTAGAAGCTGTGAGCAAAGGTGCTTCCCAGCTGGAGGGCACAGGGGAGATGCCCACAGTGGCCCAGAGCTGAAGCCCTGCTGCTGCACTTCTTGCTGGCCTGGTGGCTGCTGGCAAGCACTGATAGAAGTCAGTTCTTCGAAATTAGGATTTCTAAACTAAATCTGTTTCATTTTTAAGGTTTTTTAAAAACTCTCTTGAAGTAATACATAAGTCGCAAAAATAATACCCCTCACCCAGATTCCCAAATGTGGGCATTTTCCTACATTGATTTTCTCTCTCACTCTGCTAATGCTTTCGGGTCCTGTGTGTCCCTGCAGTCTCCTTTATGCTGGGGTGGTTCCCCATTCTCTGCTCTTTGCAACTTAGACAGTGACAGCACACATCAGTCTGGTGCTCAGACACTGAGGCACATGTCCTCATACTCAGCAGAAGGGATCTGCTAGCCCCCCCGCCCCCCAGTGCAAGATGGCCTTCTGGGGAAAGGCATGAGATTTAAGATGGGTGCCTTTCTTGGGCAGCGCCTGTGGCTCAGTGAGTAGGGTGCTGGCCCCATGTACCTAGGGTGGCGGGTTTGAACCCAGTCCCAGCCAAACTGCAACAAAAAATAGCCAAGACGTTGTGGCGGGTGCCTGTAGTCCCAGGTACTTGGGAGGCTGAGGCAAGAGCTGGAGGTTGCTGTGAGCTATGATGCTATGGCACTCTACCAAGGGCGACAAAATAAGACTCTGTCTCAAAAAAAAAAAAAGATGGGTGCCTTTCCTTAGGTTCCTATTTACTATTGAGGTGTGAAGATGACCTGTTAATATATGAAAATAACTTCAGAAGATACACCCAGGAGTGCCATCCAGAGCAGCCCACCTTTCCAGACTTGTCTTCCTTTGCTCCATTGAATCAGGTCCCAAGGCCCTCCTCGCTAACTTCTATGTTCATTTATTCACTAGATCCTAGAATCCTTTCCTTTGCCACCCTCCCTTCAGTCCCTGCCATCTTTCTGCCACTCCCCCAACCCTTCTTTGTCACTTCCACACTTCAGTTTATTATTGACTCAGCACAGAATTCCAAGTGCCAGACGGGGGATTAGCTCCTTGCTCTCAATAAAATGAGAGTATGTGGAAGGACCAGATAGGCCCCCGTCTGGAAACCCTTCTGCCTAGCCTCCCCAACCTCTGGCCTCTCCCATGCCCCATGCTCCCAGCCTCAAGGATCCCCTTCACATATACTGCTCTACCTACCCCCCTCAGGGTTTTACTGGCTGCCTCTTGTGGCTGTTGGACTCCCTCGTATCTGATGGTGTGCCATGGGTGCAGAGAAGTGAATGAGTGAGTAAATGGTCCCCACAGCCCACCCTCTGTGGGGCTGTGGATTCCCTCTGTGCCTTGCCCAAGAATCCCCAAGTTTAGCTGTTTCGTGCTTAGAGAAAGAGGTAGCACCCTCTGGTTCATTCAGCCCCAAACTGGTTCTTTTCTCCCTCACTCCATGTGGTGTCATCTGTGTGTGTGTGGACGGGGAGGAAAAGATGGCTTTCCTCTGCCTCTGTGCACATCACATCAAGCTAACTGTTCAGTGACTGATCTGTCCATTAGAACTTTCTTTCAAAATGTTTTGTGCTGAGTAGCTCTGACCATATGGGGCCATAGAGCAATTTGAGTATAGCTCATGGAACTGAGTTTTCTGTTGTATTTCATTTTAACTAATTTAAGTTGAAATCCTCAAGTGTGGCTAGGACTACCTGAACGCCAAGGAATAGCATTTCTTTCTTTCTTTTTTTTTTAGAGACAGAGTCTCACTTTGTTGCCCTTGGTAGAATGCTGTAGCATCACAAGTAACAGCAGCCTCCAGCTCTTAAGCGATTCTCGATTCTCTTGCCTCAGCCTCCCAGGTAGCCGGGACTACAGGCACTTGCCACAACATCTGGCTATTGTTGGTTGAGTTTGGTCAGGCCGGGTTTGAACCCGCCACTGTCAGTATATGGGGCTGGTGCCCTACACACTGAGCCACAGGTGCCTCCCAGGAAAAGCATTTCTAAGTTACTCAGCTTTAGGCAAGAAAGGATGCTTAAAAGGTGGACCTATTTCTTTTTCAGTGAACATATTCCATAAAGAGGGGAGATCCTAAAGCAGAGTTTTGGTACAGGAGACCAGATAGAATAAAATTATGGGGTGAAGGGAAATGAATGCCTGTTTAGGAAACAGTGGAGAACAGTGGTGAAATTATTAAAAAGCCAAGAAAAGCCTGGCGTGAAATCCCTCATCCCGGCTCGGCGCCTATAGCTCAACCAGCTAAGGCGCCAGCCACGTACACCTAAGGTGGCGGGTTCAAATCCCCAGCCCGGACCCGCCAAACAACAATGACAGCTACAACCAAAAAATAGCCGGGCATTGTGGCGGGCGCCTGTGGTCCCAGCTACTTGGGAGGCGGGAGGCAGGAGACTCGCTTGAGCCCAGGAATTGGAGGTTGCTGTGAGCTGTAATGCCATGGCACTCTACCCAGGGGGACAGCTTGAGGCTCTGTCTCAAAAAAGAAATCCCTCATCCCTCAAATAGCCTGTGCTTAGGGTACAGGGTTGAATCTTGAATCTTCGTTTTCTTTTCTTTCTTTTAGAAGGGACAGGGAGGAATAATTTTCTTGAGGTATCATTGACATGCCCTAAACTAACATATGTCAGCTACAACTTGATGAGGTTTGGTATGTGTATAAAGCCCTGAGGTCACCCCAAAGTCTCCCTGCAGGCTTACCCCTCACCTTCCCCTGCTCCCTCCAGCCCCAGGTGACCACTGACCTTTTTCTGTCACTGTAGATTAATTTGCATTTTCCTGGAATTTTATATAAATTGAGTCGTGTGACATATATACTTTTTTTGTCTGACTTTTTTCGTTCAGTATAACAATTTTGAGATTCATCTGGACTATTGTGAGTCAATCTGTTTTTTCCAAGCAGTGACCAATCACATGGGCATTTGTCCATCTGCCTGAGGAGGGACTAGGAGGCTTCACATAACACACCTTTGTGCTTCTGTCAACTCTGTAAACCAAGACATTCCATGCAGGCTCTTGGAACAGGCACTGCTCGGGGGCAGCCATATGTTTGAGCATGCAAAGGACCCAAGAGGCTAGCGTCAGTTTATGGCCCCATGTGAGCACTACCATGTCCTAAGAAAGCACCCTAATCAGTCAGGGCTAAAAATGTCTCACCCCGAAGAAGTGAAATATTTGTGCAGACACTTCCAGCCCATGAAGTCATTAATCAGCACCTGTTATGGGACAGAGATTTGAGGAGTTTCAAGTTCAGTGTGATAGAACCCTTCTCTTTCAGGATGTCCCTCTATGAAGTAAAAGCCTAAATTCTTTACCCTCAACTCCAACTGAATAGACACTCCCCCATGGCCAAGGGGACCCCAGAAAAACCTTAAAACTAAAGGGAAAAGAGATCAGACACTCCTCAGACAATAAGGTATTAAATCATGAACAGGACCTAAAGCCATGCAGGGCAGAGTTTAAATCAGCTGCAGACCGTCAGTGTGCTTAAGAGGTCACTTGAGCTAGCATGTGTTGGCAGCTTGTCTCTGACAGACTTCTTTACCTTCATTCTGAGCCTTTAGACAAAGCTTTATTTCCTTAACCAATTACAAATCAAAGAATCTCTGAACCCACTGTAACCTGTAATGCCTTACCTTGAGATGTCCTGCCTTTTGGGGCCATACCAATGTAAACCTACCCCTTTCATGTACTGATTTATAGTTTTATGTGTAATTCCAGTCTCTGTGAATGTAGAAAACCAAACTATAAACTGACTTCTACAGGCACATTCTCTTAGTACCATTTTTAAAGCCATGTGCTCTCAGCTAGTGGTCACACAGATTCAGCTCAGAATAAATCTCTTTAAATTATTTTATAGAGTTTGAGTTTTTTGTTTGTTTGTTTGTTTGTTAATACCTCCTAGTGGGGATCTGAGAGAGGAATTAGGACATTTAGTTTCTTGTTATCAACAATGATAGAGTCAAGGAATGCCCTTCATTGACGTTTTCTGGAGGCTGGGTGCAGTGCCTCATGCTAGCACTCTGGGAGGCTGAGGTGGGTGGATTGCCTGAGCTCAGGAGTTTGAGACCAGCCTGAGCAAGAGCAAGACCCTGTCTTTATCAAAAATAAAAAAACTAGCTGGATATTGTGGTGGGCACCTATAGTCCTAGCTACTCAGGAGACTGAGGCAGGAGGATAGCTTAAGCCCAAGAGTTTGAAGTTGCTGTGAGCTATGATGATGCCACAGCACCCTATCCAGTCCAGGGCAAAAGAGTGAGACTCTGTCTCAAAAAATAAAATAAAATAAGGCCAGGTGCAGTGGCTCACACCTGTAATCTCAGCACTCTGGGAGGCCAAGGTGGGTGGATTGCCTGAGCTCACAACTTTGAGACCAACCACAGCGAGAGCTCATCTCCAAAAATAGCTGGGTGTTGTGGCGGGGACCTGTAGTCCCAGCTACTTGGGAGACTAAGGCAAGAGAATTGCCTAAGCCCAAGAGTTTGAAGTTGCTGTGAGTTGTGACGCCCAGCACTCTACCAGGGCAACAAAGTGAGACTGTCTCAAAAAGAAAGTTTTCTGGGCATCAGAACCTTCCATTCTCTACTTCATTTTGAGTTCCTGTTCCCTATCCTTCCCCAGCTAGCTGTCTTCTTACATTGCCTTCTCCTCAATGAATAGTACCCAAATAAGTCCAAGACTCTGGTCAGTATGTGACACTCTGAGACTCTCTTAAGATTAGAATGTTTGGCTCGGCGCCTATAGCTCAACCAGCTAAGGCGTCAGCCACGTACACCTAAGGTGGCAGGTTCGAATCCCCAGCCCGGACCCGCCAAACAACAATGATGGCTGCAACCAAAAAATAGCCGGGTGTTGTGGCGGGCACCTGTGGTCCCAGCTACTTGGGAGGCAGAGGCAGGAGACTCGCTTGAGCCCAGGAGTTGGAGGTTGCTGTGAGCTGTAATGCCACGGCACTCTACCCAGGGGGACAGCTTGAGGCTCTGTCTTGAAAAAAAAAAAAAAAAGATTAGAATGTTCATTTCTTGGCCAGGCACAGTGGCTCACTCTTGTTATCCAGCTCTCTGGGAGGCCTAGGCAGAAAGAGTTCAAGAGTTCGAGACCTTCCTGAGCAAGAGGGAGACCTCTGTCTCTACTAAAAATAGAAAAATTAGCCAGGCAGGATAGTGTACACCTATAGTCCCAGCTACTCAGGAGGATTGTGTAAGCCCATGGTACATTAGCTTGGGCAACAGAGCAAGATGCTGTTTCAAAAAAAAAAAAAAATGCTCATTTATTGAAGAACAAGGACCCTTTGTCTGCTGAGAAGGGTAAACTGAAGAGTGCTTGGCATGTCTCTCAAATGGAACAAGGAGTCAGGAAGTCTCAGAAGCCAATGTAAAACTATTAAGTGCTTTAGAGTGTCCACGGAAAAGAACCCATACTCTGTAAAATAATTTAAAGAGGTTTATTCTGAGCCAGATTTGAGGACCCAGAGCCATACCCAAGAAGCCTTGAGCAAGTGAACATGGGTGGTGGGGTTATAGTTTAGTTTTATACATTTCAGGGAGACAGGAATTATAGGTAAAGTCATAAATCAGTATGTGGAGGCATATACTGGTTTTGTCCCCAAAAGTTGGGACATCTCAAAGAGGGAGTGGGGGGTTACAGGTTATAGATGGGTTTAAAGATTCTTTTGTTTTAGCATGCACCAGCCGGGCTCAAACTGGCCAGCCTCGGTGTATGTGTCTGGCGCCCTACTCACTCCGCTCAGGCTCCGAGCTGCCGGTTTAAAGATTCTTTAGCTGACAATTGGCTGAAAGAGTTAGGCTCTGTCTAAAAGACCTGGAGTCAGTGAAAAGGAATGCTTAAGATAAATGGTTGGTCTTTTAATCAGAGACAAAGTATGGGACAGACCCAAGTGGTTTGTTGTGTATATTGAGGACCTACAGGTAGGTCTTGTATAGCCTTAGGCCTGTTAGTGAGTCACAAAGGACATTTCTAAGAAGGGGAGGGGGCATGATGAGGTGTGTCTGATCTCTTTTCTCATGGCTAGCAACTTAGTTTTAGAGATCCCCTTGGCCAGGGTGGTCCAGCCAGTCAGCCTCTTGGTGGCAGGAGGCTTCAGATTTTATTTTAGTTCACAAGAATAAAATTTTACTTCAGAATAATTTTTCTAAGGGAGATTTTTCACAAAATTATATTGGGTTTTAGTTTTAGCTCCATTTTTCTTCCCCATGTACCAACCATATGTATTTTTTTCTTAAAAATCAGTGTGCATTGGGTGGTGCCTGTGGCTCAAGGAGTAGGATGCTGGCCCCATATACCACAGGTGGTGGGTTCAAACCCAGCCCTGGCCAAAAACTGCAAAAATAAATAAAAAGCAACTCTCAAAAATCAGTGTGCATTAAGCCAACTGCTAGGATGTGTTTTAGGTTGATGCTGGATCAAGTAGCCCCTTTCACATAAACACAAGGAACCCTGGCGTTCAACCTGATCCTTACATTCCAAGGCTCGCGGCCCCATGTATAATACTTGAGTACAGAAATGTCCTTCTCTCTGTCCATGTGCTGCCCATAGGACTTTGGTAACTCCAGGGCCATTATCCACATGTCTCATTTCCTGTGTTTTAGATGCAGGTGGTTACACATTTGTGGGGAATAGAAAGACAGCCCTAAATGTCCCTCTAGTCCTTGGGAGTTTTGGACAGCAGTGGGGAGTCCATGTTGATACCCTTTCAGCTACAACCTGCTTCTCTGCCAACGTAAGATAAAAGACCAGAAAAGAGCATTTTTCTTTTGGAAATTCACTCCATTCCCTTCTCTCAGAGAAGGGAATAAACTGATCAATAATGCAAAAGAATGAGCTCTTTGATTCCTCTGGGCGTTCATTCCTAACAAACTAGCCAGAATCAAATTGTTTCCAATTGGTAACCCAGGCCTGAGGATATACCAGAGGGAAGGTTTGTGTTTAATATGTTAATTTTAAGTGTCTGCCAGTAAAATATCCTTGGGTTATGAGAGTTACCAGAAGTCTGGTGGTTGCACTGTGAAAGAGTGTTTACCTAGCAATCACTTCCACCCTGGGAATCAGAAATACTGACTCCCCATGTTGTCCTCTTGATTTTGTATTTGACCTGAAAAGTGAGTTTACATCTTAACTTTGTTTCTTTTTACAAATAAAAAGGGAAAGATAATCTCATTCTGTGGACTGCTAAGAAAAACTGGCTTGGATTACTAGATTTTGGAAGAACCTATGCTCTCAGGTTATTTGGATATGTATCTTGAAATTCAAGAAAAAGCAAGTTATGGAAACAAGTTGACTTTAATTTTTTTTTAGGTGATTTTAATTTTTAAACAGTGCAGTTTTTAGTAGGAGGGAAGAGGAAGCCTTTCTTATGTCTTTGTTATTTAAGTTTTTTTATGGCAGTTGTCTTGTTACTGGACAAAGAGGGTCCGGCCACCTCTTTGTCAGCCAAATGCAGACACAGGAATCAGGTCCAACAAGCTTTATTAAGGGCCAGCAGTGAGAACAGCGAGAACAGACTCTCTAAAAGCACAGTTTTATACAGGAAAGTTCAAAGCAAAAACCATGTTTACCCTTATCTTAAACAATAATAATTGGCTCGGCGCCTATAGCTCAACCGGCTAAGGCGCCAGCCACGTACACCTAAGGTGGCAGGTTCGAATCCCCAGCCCGGACCTGCCAAACAAC
>NW_003852439.1:7908141-7933134 GCF_000181295.1 Otolemur garnettii
AAAAAAAAAACAATAATAATTAACCATTATCTTAACAATAATCAGTATAACCCATGATCCATATAACATTCTAATTCAAAAGTTAATCTCCTAAACCAATTGCCCTAACCTACTCAAGACATATACTTTTAGGTTAAAGTTGAATTTACAAAACCAACCAGACCAGCCATGTCCTCTCAGCCCTAGCCTGACTGACTCCATCTTATTCTTACTACATGTGCTTTCAGTCTGACATCAGAACCTATCTTAACAATGTATCTTTAAAAAAAAAAAAAAAGAAAAAAACTCTTCTGGAAAAGGTATCCTGTGGCCTGTTGGTATTTGGAAGAAATAGCTGGGTATTTCATATCCACACTGTAAGGGATAGACAGCAGATACATAGACTCAAGTCACTGATGTTTGGAGTGCTCAGAAGATGTGCCCTAAGGTGGCCTCATGCATCTTTGTGTTACCAAGTACTATGTGACATTCTGATTAGACCTGGTTATTCACATGATTTCAAACAAACTCTAACTTTGTAGCATGTGTAATTAGTACTCCCACAACAAATTTTCTGTTTGCTATAGTCACACCCTCAAGAGATATTTGGGGCTGAGATAGTACTTAAGATACTTCCTTAAGAAACTCTACGCTGTGTTTCTAATAGGAAGTTTTTATTTTTCTTACAATCTAGTACTGTGCAAGCTCACTCAACACAAATGCTGATAGTTAGAATTGTATTTTTTTCTCAATTCCATTCATATTTTGTTACAATCAGATTCTACTTTATTTTAAACAGTCTCATTTTGTTGCCCAGGCTAGTTAGAGTACCATGGCATCAGCCTAGCTTACAGCAAATTCAAACTCTTGGGCTCAAGGGATCCTCTTTCCTGCCCCTAATAGCTTGGACTATAGGCCCCCGCCATGATACCCAGCTAGTTTTTTCTATTTTATTTCCCTCTTGCTCAGGCTAGTCACAATCACAAGTCTTTTTTTTTTTTTTTTTGAGACAGAGTCTCACTATGTTGCCCTCGATAGAGTGCCATGGCGTCACAGCTCATAGTAACCTCTAACTCTTGGGCTTAAGCGATTCTCTTGCCTTAGCCTCCCAAGTAGCTGGGACTACAGGTGTCCACCACAACGCCCAGCTAGGGTCTCAAAGTCTTGACCTCAAGCAGTCCTCCCACCTCATCCTCCAAGAGTGCTAGTTACAGGTGTGAGCCACCACCCCTGGTCAGTTAGATTCTACTTTAAAGAAAGCTTTGTAGTTCCCCAACAATAAAAAAAAAAAAAAAAAGAAAGAAAGCTTTGTAGACTTAAAGTTAGTCTCTGCCTTACCCTATTATTCCTTACCACTGAAAAGTTCTTGATTCTCTTAGATCTAAAGTGAATGATCTGTAAATAAGTATACTTTGTACTTCTTTGAAAATACCTACTGATTTTTGTGACTTGAATTAAGCCAGTTAATAAAGCTTGCTGCCAATACCCCTCCCCCAGCTCCCTGTCTGGAGTTTGATAGAACTTGGATTCTATCCTTCTGTCCCCGCCTTGGTGCATTTAATGCCAGCCAAGAGAAGCCTTTTTTCTCACAGCCTCTCTCGTGCTTGCTTCCCGTGCTGAAGGTGATGTTTGCTTCATCCCAAATCTGGCCCTGAAAGTGAAAAGCAGAGGCTGAGCATGTCTGGCCTTCTTTTCACTTTATGTCCCTTATCATATTTGATGTAAATTGCATTACATGTTCAAGTGAGGTGAAATGGTTGGCTTGCATTTTTTGTTAACTAAAATTATCTTAACAATTGGAATAATTTTTTCAAGAAGGGGGAAAAAGAATTTCTTTTAGATAGTAAAAAGTGGTCTTGATGGCATCTCCAATCCCTCAGAGACCTTGCAGGTCCCTCCCAATGCAGCTGATATGATGCTGGTCCTCAGGCTACCACTGGGAAGCCAAGCAGTGGGGAGTGAGGGCCTGGCTTAGGCCATGGCCCTTCTGTCTGTTGGTGGTCACTTGTGTGTTTCATGGGGCTTTTTGCTCATTCTCGAATGACTGCCTGTGCCCACCCTATCAGCCTGGGAAGCTCAATGGACAGAAAGCCTAGAAGAAGAACATTGGCTGCTGAGCCCTTAGCCATTCCTTTGGCAACAGGATTCCATATGGTCTGGGAAACAGACACATTGTGTGTTTACCCATCACAGGGTCCTCTCTCTGCAATGGAGTTGCTGCCACAGAGGTATATAGGCATTTGTCCTTAAGGATGTCTGGGTACATGCTTACTTAAATGTTTTTCTCTTAGTAAATCTGCTCTTTTTTCCTGATGTTGAAAGGTCTTAAAATATAATGTTAGAGGATTTCTACGTGTGACTGGGTTTGGGGGCAACTTTACTAGGAATCTTTAGGCTTACGGGGCTTTTGGGCATTCTCACGTTTACTAGAGGTAGTTTTTTTTGTTGTTTGTTTGTTTGTTTGTGACAGAGTCTCACTATGTCACCCTCAGTAGAGTCCTGTGGTGGCATCACAGCTCACAGCAAGCTCTAACTCTTGAGTTTAAGCGTTTCTCTTGCCTCAGCCTCCCAAGTAGCTATGACTACAGGTGCCCGTAACAGCACCCAGCTATTTTTTTGTTGCGATTGTCATTGTTGTTTTAGCAGGCCCAGGCTGGGTTCAAACCTGCCAGCCTTCATGTATGTAGGTGACACCCTACACACTGAGCTACAGGTACTGTCACGTTTATTAGATTTTAACTGTCACATACCACGGTAGACCACAGGAAAGTCTTTCTTGACTTGGGAAAACTAGGAATGGGTTTTCTTACATTGTCTTAGTTTGGAAATCTTTCAGCTGCCCCCTAAGCGTCAAATGCTGGTGTTAGATGAAATATGGACAGGGTCAAAGTTCTGGTGAGATAACACTGTCACCAAAGAACCATTTTCTCTGCATGTAGCCCTAGTGGCTCAGCTCAGAGGGAGGACAGTAAGGGGTTTTGAAGAAAGGAAGATATTTCTACCTTCTGGCTCTAAAAGCCTCATCAAACTACTCTTCGCTTGCTCAAGATGAGTTCTCGCTTCATCCCAAGTCTGGCCCTAAGTGTCACCTCATTGAAAACAAGAACTAAACATTTGGCTCTTCCTAAAGGCCACAGACCTAGTGCTCTCTGACAGGCCAGTTGCATATTTAAAAAATAAATATGTGAGTGATTCAAGACAACTCTCAAGTTGATCTAGATAGAAAGAAAAAGAAGTGGGAATAAGCCATACTCAGTGGCTCACGTCTATAATCCTAGCATTCTGGGAAGCCAAGGTGGGTGGATCACTTGAGCTAAGGAATTCAAGACCAACCTGAACAAGAATAAAACCCCATCTCTACTAAATATAGAAAAATTAACTTGGTGTAATGCCATGTGCCTACAATGCCAGCTACTTGGGAGGCTGAGGCCAGAGATTCACTTGAGACCAGGAGTTTGAGGCTGCAGTGAGGTATGATGAGGCTACTGCACTCCAGCCTGAGCAACAGAACAAGACCCAGTCTCAAAAAATAAAAGAAGGTAAGGCACAGTGACTCACGCCTGTAATCCCAGCACTCCGGGAGACAGATGGATGGCCTCAGCTCACAAGTTGGAGACCAGCCTGAGCTAGTGTGAGACCCCAACTTTAAAAAAAAAAAGGTAGCTGGGCATTGTGGCAGGTACCTGTAATCCCAGCTACTCCAGAAACTAAGGTTAGAGAATTGCTTGAGCCCAGGAGTCTGAGGTTGCTGTGAGCTATGACAGCACAGTACTCTACCTGGGGCAACAAAGTGAGACTCTGTGTCAAAAGAAAAAAAAGCAGAAACAACAAAGAAAATGTTGAAAAGGAAGAAAGATGTAAGAGGGATAACAGATCAGATACCAAAAGATAACTATAGACCAGGTGTGGTGGCTCATGCCTGTAATCCTAGCACTCTAGGAGGCCAAGGCAGGTGGATTGCCTAAACTCACTGACCCCCATCTCTAAAAGTAGCTGGCTATTGTGGTGGGCACCTGTAGTCCCAGCTACTTGGGAGGCTGAGGCAAGAGAGTCGCTTAAGCCCGAGAGTTTGAGGTTGCTGTGAGCTATGATGCAAAGCACTCTACCAAGGGGGACAAAGTGAGACTCTGTCTCTAAAAAGAAAGATACTATAACACCACAATGCCAAGTTTTTTAAAAAACCTCTGGTACTGGTTCATAACAGGCTGAAATACATACTCGAATTTAGCGTGTGACAAAGCTAGTGTCTCAAAGTGATGGAGAAAGGGTAAGTTAATAAGTACTAAGACAACATCTACACCCAAACTACAGTCTGGGAAAAAAACACTTGCAGTATAAAAAAGAGACAGGGTCCTAGAAAGTCCTTATAAATCAATAATAAAAACATGAACAGAATGAGCTATGACCAGAGAAGTCGTCCATGTGACCAGCAGATTTGTGAGAAATGTTAATATCACTAGTAACCAGAGAACCTAAGATTTAAACAATGACACCGTGCCAAGTCCCACTGGCAGGTGGCAGAGATGTTGTTTAACTCTGTGCAGAAATGACAAGAGTCCTGGAAAAGATCTCTGCCCACTTTGTTTAGGGGAGCATGAATCAGGATACCCTCTGAAGAGGCCTCAGAGAGCAGGAAGCCAGTAGATGATACTAGCATTTTAAAGCATCCTGGAAGCCCAGCAGAAAGTCATATGCTCTAGTTGTACTCACAGCATAATATACACGTGTTTTCATGGCAGTAGCAGGTACATTTACTGGTGTGGAAGGACTCTCCAATAGAAATGAGAGGCTCAATCAAGTCACGCAATACTATGTACAAAACGATGGCACATCTGCCCTCCGTACACGCACATATCTGAAAGAGCAGCACATACTTTTAACTGATTCTCTAGATGGTAGTGTTAGGCTGTTAAAAATATATTCCTCTTTTAATTTGATTTTTCTGCAAAAACATATGTTTGCGTAATTCTGTTGTTGTTGTTGCAGTTTTGCTTTTTTTGGCCGGGGCTGGGCTTGAACCCACCACCTCCAGTATATGGGGCCGGCACCCTACCTTTAAGTACTAGAAATTAAAATTACCCTATTAAAATATCCTTGTCAGTCATTTAATAGCATTTGTTTGTTCTTCACATGCAAGTTGTATTCACGGTTAATTCAAAACCACTTATTTTTATTTTTTCCTATGGCTACACAAAAAATCGTGCATTTTCCTGGCTGTGGGGTGTTTGTGTTTTTGCATTTTACTCAGGTTGCATGTGATGCCTTGATGCAGACCTCCTGATGCTGCCTCGCCCCTGTCTACCTCTCCCCAGCCCTCTCCCGGGGATTTTCTACCCTATCTATTGCTGCACAGAATGAGTCATCCTCTGGGCAGGCGCCCCAGTGGTTTTCATCAGAAAGACCTTTTTAGAAGCTGCTATAGGAAGAAGTGTCTGGGGGCCTGTTATGTGGGTAGGGGACTGACTGGCTGGAGTCGTTATATGAACACAGCTGTGGATACCACAGATTAACTTACTCTTCCAGATACCCTAAACCTAAAATCAACCATTAGTTTTATATAAACATCTTCTGAGAAACTCTATGTCTTAAGAACTCAGCTGATACTGATGCTTCCTAAAAATGAAATTTCTGGGTTTTGTATTTATTTTGGGTTTCTTTTTGTTTTGTTTTGTTTTTATTTGGGGGGCTGTTTTGTTTTGTTTTTGTGACAGAGTATCACTCTGTCACCCTAGGTAGAGTGCCATAGCATCATAGCTCACTCAAACTCCTGGGCTCAAATGGTCCCTTGCCTCAGCCTCCCAAGTAGCTGGGAATACAGGCACCTGCCACTGCACCCAGCTAATTTTTTTTCTATTTTTAGTAGAGATGAGATCTTGCTCTTGCTTAAGGCTATTTTCCATGCTTGATCTCAAGCAGTCCCCTTCCTCCGCCTCACAGAGTGCTAGGATTACAGGCATGAGCCATTGCCCGTGGTCACAAATGAATTTTTTTTTTTAAAGACAAGAGTCTCAGTTTGTTGCCCTTGGTAGAATGCCATGGCATCACAACTCACAGCAACTTCCAGCTCTTGGGCTTAGGTGATTGATTCTCTTGCCTCAGCCTCCTGAGTAACTGGGACTACAGGCGCCTACCACAACACCCAGCTATTTTTTTGTTGCAGTTTGGCCAGGGCCAGGTTTGAACCTGCCACCCTTGGTATATGGGGCTGGCGCCCTACTCACTGAGCTACAGGTGCCGCTCATGAATTTTATTTATTTATTTATTTATTTTGAGACAGAAAAATAGGTAGAGTGCCAGGCATTATAGCTCACAGCAACCTCAGACTCCTGGGTTTGAGTAATCCTTTTGCCTCAGCCTCTTGAGTAGCTGAGACTACAGGTGCCCACCACAATGCCTGCCTAATTTTTCTATTTTTAGTAGAGACAGAGTCTTGCTCTTACTCCCTAAGCTCAAGTAATCCACCTGCCTCATCCTCCCAGAGTGCTAGGATTACAGGCATGAGCCACCATACCCGCCCACAAATGAAATTTTTTGGCAAAATGCTCATCTTTATCTTTTTTTAATAACAGAAATTTCAAACATTCAGAAAATAGAAAATAATATCCTCGTATTACAATCATTTACGTTCATCAGACCTTAAATATCATGTCATTTATATTTTATATTTGTGAAGAGATAGGTATTGTACAGGGTGTCCATAAAGTTTGTGTGCCATTTAAAATTGCAATATAGGCTCAGCACCTGTAGCTCAGCAGCTAGGGTGCCAGCCACATACACCAGAGCTGGCAGGTTCGAATCCAGCCCAGGCTTGCCAAACAACAATAATAATAATAACCAAAAACATAGCCGGGCATTGTGGCGAGTGCCTATAGTCCCAGACAGTTGGGAGGCTGAGGCAAGAGAATCACTTAAGCCCAAGAGTTGGAGGTTGCTGTGAGCTGTGACATAACAGCATTCTAACCAGGGCAACGTCGTGAGACTCTGTCTCAAAAAAATAAATAAATAAAATTGCAATTTAAAATAAAATAAAATTTAAAATTTAGGCTTAGCACCTGTGGCTCAAGTGGCTAAGGCGCAAGCCACATACACCTAAGGTGGCGGATTCGAATCCAGCCTGGGCCCGCCAAACAACAATGACGGCTGCAACCAAAAAATAGCCGGGCATTGTGGCAGGCGCCTGTGGTCCCAGCTCCTTGGGAGGCTGAGGCAGGAGACTTGCTTGAGCCCAGGAGTCAGAGGTTGCTGTGAGCTGTAATGCCACAGCACTCTACCCAGGGTGACAGTTTGAGGCTCTGTCTCAAAAAAAAAAAAATTTAAATTGCACACAAATTTTAAGGACATCCTGCATATAGAGGGCCCAACTTTTACCATATCCCCAAATTAACTACTTTTTTGAGGTTGTATGGTATTATTCCTTGCATGTTTTAAACATTTACTCATACATGTATTCCAAAAACAATATATAAATTATTTGTTCTCTTATTATATTTTTGTGATATTTTTCAACATTGATGTATAGAACTCTAGTTCATTAATGTTAATCACTCTAAAGTATTCCATTGTATAACTGTTTACATATCAATTTTTCCACTGTTAACACCTAATAAATTAGAATAGTTTTCTATCTAAAACTCAACAATTCCTTATCTAAGAGGAACTTGTGATGGATATGTGCCAATAGTAAATGTATAAGCATTAACAATTGCATAGTATAAAAGAACTCCAGGGAAAAGAACTTTTTAAAAATCCCTACAAAGTAAAAACGATAATAATAGCAGTAATATTTTTAAAAGCCTTGCTTGACTTTTAAGATTTAAAGTAAGGCTTTCACAAATGAAATTTCTTGATAGTGTACCCCAGTTTTCTACTCAGTAAAATCGCGGTTTTAACAGCTCCCCTTCTGGGCTGCTGAAGGAATTACACCTGGTGGTGTCTGTGCCTGGCCAGCCTGGGCCCTGCCTGGCCCCCAGGCCTGGCCACACGAGGGCCCCAGTGGTACTATGCTCTTCAGACCTCTCAGGAGCTTCTTTTATTTTGCAAAGTGCTTTCTTTTCATTTGGTTTGATAATAATTTTGTTCAAACCTCCCAGGAAAGGTTAAGATTCCAATGCTAGACCAATCTCTCTGTTTTTTTTTAAGGACTGGGAATAAGACTTTGTGTTGCCAGTTATTCCAGCAGTGATGGTGTACTGAGTTGGGCCATGACTGTGGTGCAGAAAAAGAGACTTGACCCAGCTCCAGTTTAGAATTGACAGGATTATACTATTCTATTACAAATAGGACCAGCTACGAAATTTGTGAGTCTCAGCGCAAAAGTGGAAGTGCAGGGCCCGTATTAAAAGATTATTAAAAATTTCAAGACTAGAGCCAGACGTGGTGGTTCATGCCTATAATCCCAGCACTTGGGAGGCTGACATGGGTGGATTGCCTGAGCTTACAGGTTCAAGACCAGCCTGAGCCAGAGCGAGACCTCATCTTGAAAAACAGCTGGATGCTGTGGCAGGTGCCTATAGTCCCACCTACTTGGGAGGCTGAGGCAAGAGAATCTCTTAAGCCCCAGAGTTTGAGGTTGCTATGAGCTATGATATCACATCACTCTACCAAGGGCGACAAGTGAGATGGTCTCAGAAAAAAAAAAAAAAAAATTCAAGACTGCAACAGCAGAGCATTAAAGCAAGCATGGGGTCTTCTGAATGGGGCACCCAGAGTGACTGCCTGAATCTCACATATGCATGCAGGTGGCTCTGATCAGAGATGACAGGCTCCCTTCACACTAGGTTCTTTTTTGGACAGAGATTGTAGATGCCATTAGCTGGAAAAGAGGGTACAGAGCTCCCCAGTACCCTCAGGACTCATCTGTGTCACAGCATAGGCACTGTGAAGTGGCAGGAACCCAGGTCTAAAGTGCAGACACCTGTTTGGGTCCCACACTGGCCAGTTCCAGGTAACAGAGACATCTTTGATTTCTGGATCGTTGACACCTGTGGCTCTTCAGCTAAAGGGAAGCTGTGACCCACTCACAACACCTGCTCTTTTTTTTTTTTTTTTCCACACTTAGAAATTCATTGAGTTTGAAGATGCCTTGGAGCAGGAGAAGAAGGAGCTGCAAACACAAGTGGAGCACTATGAGTTCCAGACACGACAACTGGAGCTGAAGGCCAAGAACTATGCAGATCAGAGTAAGTAGCTGCAGGGAGGGACAGGATAGATAAAAACAGGCTGAGAGGGATCAAGCTGGGATGGACAGTGGGGGCCTTTAGTACAAGAGATGACAGACACCCAGTGTTATCCTTATTTTATTTTCACTGTGATTTCTTCAGCCACTTATTTCATCTCTTTACACTACTATGTATTCCTGCAATTGGCCTCAAATTCTTTGTAGAAACAAAAATAAACAAATAAGTCCCCTTTGATCACATAGCACTTAATGCTTCATACTATAATCTGACCCCCAAATCACAGATCTATAGACCTTTAAGTCCTCTTTGGACCTTTAAGACAAAGCTCCGTACTGCCCTGAGGCCTCATCTCTTGGGGTGGAGGAATGGCGTTTCCTAGATGGCCTCATAACCATTCAGGGGTCTGCAAGGCCAGGTGGAAAAAAGGGACTTTCTAGCATTATCATAAAACTGGTGGTTCAATTTTCAAAAGTCTTTGCTTAAACTGTACTGCCGCTGTTATAATTACCTGGGTCATGTTGATTTTCTGTAATTAGACATTCTTTTCTTTTTTTTGAGACAGAGTCTCACTTTGTCACCCTTGGTAGAGTGCTGTGGCATGACAGCTCACAGCAACTTCAAACTCTTGGGCTTAAGCGATTCTCGTGCCTCAGCCTCCCAAGTAGCTAGGACTACAGGCACCCACCACAATGCCTGGCTATTTTTTTGTTGTTGTTGCAGTTGTCGTTGTTGTTTAGCTGGCCCAGGCTGGGCTCAAACCCACCAGCTTTGGTGCATGTGGCCGGCCCGCAAATACTGTGCGACGAGCGCTGAGCATGTAATTAGACATTCTAAGGATCAAAACCTATTTGCTGCTCTACCTGGTTACTTGGGTGGCAGGTGCCTTCATTTCTCTGAAAAGTTAAGATAAACTTGGGGGAAGCAAAAGCTTTTGAAATGTTGGGCATGTCCGCATCCCAGCCAAGACCTAAGGACTACTGTGCTAATGGAAGCCTGAGAGTTAGCAGGTGATCAAAGGGCTGGTGGCCTATAACCACATATAGTATAAATGTGCTGGTGTGTGCAAAGCAGAAGCAAACCTAAAGGCCTGTTAAAGCATGCATAGATAAACCTTTTGTAGAATTACACAAAATCTTTAATATTCCCTTTGCTTAGAGTGCATTTCATGTATGCGGAGAAACTCTTTCAGCTTTTTTTTTTTTTTTGAGACAAAGTCTCAAGCTATTGCCCTGAGTAGAATGCCGTGGCATCATAGCTCACAGTAGCCTCCAACTCTTGGGCTCAAGCAATCTTCTTACTTCAGTTTTTGTATTTTTAGTAAAGATAGGGTCTCGCTTTTGCTCAATCTAGTCTCAAACTCCTGAGCTCAGGCAATCTACCCACTTTGGCCTCCCAGAGTGCTAGAATTACAGGCATGAGCCACTGCTCCCGGCCTCAGCTCTTTTCTTAGAAGGAAAAACATAAAAGCATATTATAGGCAGAAGTTAAATTCATGTGGTCAGCACCAGGAGTGAGGCCAGGTGAGAGAAGAGAAAAGGCTTCTGGGCTCCTTTGACCAGGCAGTGGCTCCACTCCTGCCCCAGCAGCTCCACTGTTCCCTCCAGGGATAGACACACAGGTAGTACCTGCTAGGGACAGAGCCGGTCCATCTGCTCCCTCCTCTGGCAGTCACATGCATTGTACGCTGATATCTACCAGTCATGTGCATGTTACATACCAGTGTCTGTAAGTCATACGTGTGGTATACAGTGTCTATAAATCAAATGTGTGGTATGTGGTGCCTATAAGTCATATGTGGGTATATGGTACCTGTAAGTCATATGTGTATGCAATGTGTCTAAGTTATATGTGCGTTACATACCAGTATCTATAAGTCATACATGTAGTGTATAGTGTCTAGAAATCAAATGTGGTGTGCAGTGCCTATAAGTCATATGTGTGGTGTATGGTGCTTGTAAGTCATATGTGTGTGCAATGTGTATAAGTCATATGTATGTTACATGCCAGTATCTATAAGTTGTATGTGTGGTGTACAGTGTCTATAAATCAAACGTGTGGTGTGCAGTGCCTATAAGTCTTTTTTTTTTTTTTTTTTGAGACAGGAGCCTCAAGCTGTCCCCCTGGGTAGAGTGCTGTGGCATCTCAGCTCACAGCAACCTCCCACTCCTGGGCTCAAGCGAGTCTCCTGCCTCCGCTTCCCAAGTAGCTGGGACCACAGGCGCCCGCCACAACGCCCGGCTATTTTTTTTTTTGGTTGCAGTTGTCATTGTTGTTTGGTGGGCCTGGGCTGGATTCGAACCCGCCACCTTGGGTGTACGTGGCTGATGCCTTAGCCACTTGAGCCACAGGTGCCGAGCCAGTGCCTATAAGTCTTACGTGTGGTGTGTAGTACGTGTAAGTCATATGTGTGTGCAGTGTGTTTAAGTCATATGTGTTGCATGTGGTGCCTGTGTCATATGGATTGTGTGTGGTACCTGTAAGTCAGATGTGTGTGCACTGTATATAAGTCAGACATGCTGCATACAGTGCCTGTAAGTCATATGTGCTGTGTATGGTGCCTGTAAGTCATGTGTGTGGTGTGCGGTGCCTATAAGTCATATGTGTTGTGTGCGGTGCTTATAAGTCATACGTGTGGTGTGCAGTGCCTGTAAATCAGATGTGTGGTGTGCAGTGCCTGTAATCATATGTGTGTACACTGTCTACAAGTTATATGTATTGTGTGCAGTGCCTAAAAGTCATATGTGTAGTTTGTGGTGCCTGTAAGTCAGGTGTGTGCAATGTCTATAAGTCATACGTGTTGTATGCAGTGCCTGTAAATCATATATGTGGTATGCAGTGCCTGAAATTCGTATGTGTGTAGTGTCTATAAGTCATATGTGTTGTGTGTGGTGCCAGTAAGTCATATGTTTGTGCAGTGTCTACAAGTCATACATGCTGCTTACAGTTCATATAAGTCATACGTGTGGTGTGCAGTGCCTGTAAGTCATATGTATTATAGGCGGGGTCTACAAGTCACACATGTTGTATGCAGTGTGTGTAACTACTCGGGTTCCTTGTGGGAAGATCATATGGACTCTGACACCCATGTTGTTCCTCAGAGTGGGGTCCGCACACCACGGTATTAGTGTCCCCTGGGGCATGATACGATGCAGATGCTCAGATGGGCAGTACTGGCCTCCAGGAGTAGCCATAAGCAGGAGAACTAGCCAGAATGGGATGTTGAACCATGTAATTTGTGAAGTCAATTGAAAACAAACACCAGGAAGCTGACAAGGGTTGTGAACCGAGGACAGTGCCAGCAGGGGACAGACCTGTTTCTCTTGGGCAGAGCATTCACCCATTTAGGGCCACCCATTTAGGGGAGGCTTGACTGTCAGCCTAGAGGGGGGATGGCTGTGACTCAGTCTCCCCAGCACTTGGTGCATGTAGGAACCGCGCCTTTAGTTTCTTCATGTGCTTCCAATGTTCTGTCGCCCTTCAACATGTCAGAGGTTACGCACTTTGAACTCTGCTGTTTTCTACCATTTCTCCCTCACACTCTCCCTGTACTTGGCACATCGGTGAGCTTTATCCACGTCTCAGAAGCCCCATGCTGATTTGAGTACAGATAGCTTTTGTGAGTTTCTGCATCCTGTTTTTCTTCATGGCAGAATTGAATATTCTCATGGCACCTAGAATATGCCACCCAGATCTGCTTTCTAGCACCCCCAGAGGATTCTTACAGAATCAGGGCTTGTCCCGACCCTTCTGTCCTCCAGTGGGTGCAACCCAGAGGAGCACAGAGCTGTGGACAAGCAGCTGTGTGCTCCACAAGCCATGGTTGTGTTTTCCAGTTTCCCGGTTGGAGGAGCGGGAGTCGGAGATGAAGAAGGAATACAATGCCCTGCACCAGCGACACACGGAGGTGGGTACCTGGCGAGCTGACTGCTGACCCAGAGGGCAGGTATGGGGAGGGGCACGAGAGCAGGTTGCAGCCTAGCGCCTGCGACCCAGCACTGACTTTAGTTGCTTTCTCTAGCATTTTCTTTTTCTGGCATTTTGCTGCCAGACCTCAGAGCTGTCAGCCCTGTGCTGGACAGATCTCCACTTTGTCTGTGTTTCTGCCAGACGTAGCACAGGAGAGAACCCTGGCAGGTTAGACAGGGAAGGAGAGAGCTGTAGGCAACAGCCAGCACTAACTCAGAGGTTTGCTCCCCACAGATGATACAGACCTACGTGGAGCATATCGAGAGATCCAAGATGCAGCAAGTTGGGGGAAACAGCCAGACGGAGAGCAGCCTGCCGGGGAGGAGGTACGGTGGCGGGCAGAGCTGCAGAGTCTAGTCACCATGCTTGCAGGTGCTCTAGCATCAGGGGAACAAGAGCAGCTCCACTCCCCTCTAACCCTGGAGGAGGGAGCCTATGGGAGCGCTTGCTGGAGTATGTGCAGAGCCTGCCCAGGTCCTAAGGGGCATGTGACCAGCTTGTGTGGAGCCAGTGTATGCCTCGGGCATGGCCCCCAGCTCAGTCAGGGAGACCCGCAGGCTGTCCATCCTCATTACTCACGGGTTCTGTGTTTGTGAATTTGTGGACTCGCTGGAATATATTTGTAACCTCAGAATCAGTACAGGGCTTTTTCTTGTTATTTGCTGACATTCAAAGAGCGAGGAGAAGTTTGAGTCCAGGTGCAGTACTTGGCCAAGGTGACGCCTTGCCTATTGTTTAGCCCCATACTACAGTTCCCTGGGGTGGAGAGTCCTGCAGGAAGCTGGAACTCAGGATTGTTAAGTGGGTCTTAAAGCCCAGTTGCAGCACCTGTCTGTGGTGTAGCTTGGGCCCGACACCCTGTGCTTTAGACCTTGCTTTCTTTTTTGTAAAATAAAAATAAATAAATAGAATGGACCGGGATGAGTTGTTTTCAGGATTTAAGATTGCAATCTGTGGGAAATAGTTATGTACCTAAATGTGTACGTTTAGTGTTCGCTAATTCAATGCTTGAGCTGACTTTCTAGAATATCCCACCTCAAATAACCAGCTCTGTGTGGATGGAGAGAGAGGGAGGCTGGTATGTCTTGATCAGCCCTACACAGAGCCTTGTCTTGCTACATGGCAGACCATGGCAGCAGATTGTGAGGCCTCGGCTCAGCCTGATTGAGGACTTGGTGCTGGTGTGACTTGGCGAGTGGAAAGAAGCCTACCAAGATCACTCCTTCTCCATTTTCTGTGCCCCCTGAGTCAAAATAAAACTGGACTTCAGACCCCAGGGAGTAGAATGTCAACACTTTCATTCAGGGGTTAGCACAAGCTCAAGGGCTCTGGCCTGAGGGAAACCAGAGGAGGCAGCCTCCTGGGCAGAAGACTGATGTTCTGAGTTTCCATCAGGGGGAGGAAGGGCCTGAAGTTGGAACCCCCCCCCCCCATCCCACAGAGCCAGGCCTTATTCCTGTAGCTGAGCCTCCTGAAGCTAGGACTGTGATGGAGAAAGCCTCTGGTTACATCATATAAAGTTTTCCTTCATGCCTATCTGATCTGTAGTTGTGTCTGCAGACCAGAAGGTTCAGGATGTTCAACTTGGGGCTTTGTCAGTCACTTTCTGGGTAATTGTAAGCAAAATGTCTGGATTCTGTACTTGAGTCTTCTGAAAACCAAAGGCACAGTGTGGGAGAAGACTGGGCAGGGGAAAGGGGCCAAGGGCCTGGAAGCTCTAGACCCAGACTTACTGCTCTTTACAGGCCTTGGGATCTACAGCGGCTCACAACAAATGCCAGTCCTTAGAGCAGGGGCATAGGCTGCTTATTAGCTGACCCCAAAACATTTCCAGAATTAAATGAAGTGATGAAATTAAATAACTAACAAAAGAGCTGGGTAAAACATAAGACCTTTCAGATGTTTAATTGTGTTTGAGAATAGGAAATACTAATTTCCAGGCTACCATTTCATAGCTTAGGGTATTTTCTCCTTCACACATTGAAATCCTTACTTCTGGTATTCAAAAATAGCAAGAGGATTTCAACATAACTGGAATAACAATCTAACCTGGAATCAGCAGTCTTGGTGCTGTTTTTGTGGGAGCTGAACCAACTAATCTGAGTAGCAGCAGAGGCAGGGCCTTGGCAGGTCCCCAGAGCTATAGCCTTCCAAGAGGAGGCTCACCCATCAGGAGGAAGATGCCTCAGCACCTATACAGGGCGAGCCAGAGAGAGCTGAGTATCCTGTCTATCCTGAGGGGCTAAAAGGTGTAACTCTAGGACTGAGGACGGCGGGCCACGAGTGTCCTTGGAACCTTAAGGCTATATGAACTCAGCCATCCCCTGAAGGTTACATCCCATTCCTGTGGGCCAGGTCAGGCCTCCAGATCCCTACCATTTACAGGGCCTCTCCATGGTGAGGTGGTGTAGGGCCCAAGCAGGGACCCATAGCCCTGGGCAGAGTCTGCAGCAAGCACAGCCCAGCCCCTGGGTTCTGGGTTCTGAGTACTGGGCTCCTGCCCATGGCAGGCCATCCTGCAGCTGGTGCTGCCCCTCCTCGTCAGGACTTCAGGATGCTCCAGGCCTTGCTCATTTGGTCCCTTCCCTTCTGCAGCTGCGTGGTGGCTCCTGAAGGCTCTGTTGTTAGACTACCTCCCCATCCATCATGTGAGGGGTGGATCTGTGGGTCTGTTCTGTCCGTGCTGCTGCCTAGCCTCAGGCTCTTGCCTCCTCTGTGAATCCAGGGCCTTGGGGCCATCAGCAAGAGTGACAGGGCTGTACTGGCTGCCTGGCAGGGGCTTTCATCACACTCAGCCAAGGCCCCTAAGAGACCCTCTGTTCATGACTCAGGATTCACAGACCCACCTATCCAGGAGGGGAAGGTCTTTTGCCCAGATTAATGCTAAAGCCTTGGTTGCCACCATATTTGATCCTGCCAGAAGGGGGCCTGCGAGACCAGATGTGAACAGCTGTGTCACTTTGGTTCCTAGACCCCTGGTGGCTCTGCTATGAGCCAGAGTCTCTATAGTATGTCAGAACTGACCAGGGCTGGTGGCCGCCATCTTCCTGTGCATCGGCAGCTTAGCTGTGAAGGGATTGTGTGGCCTGGCTACCGCACCCCCTCCCCTGTCTCCTGCCCAGCCAGCCCTTGAAAACTGTCTGCCCTAATGCAACAGCCGTCATCAGAAGCCTCCCAGGCTAGGCCTTCCCCAGCTGGGAACAAGATGGTTGGGGTGCACCATGCCTGCCTGCCACCCACCCCAAATGGGGACAGCAGCCACAGCCGCACATCTCTAAGGGGAAGAGCTGGTTGAGATAAGGAAAGCACAGCCCCTTTGCTGTCCTCAACTGCAGATTGCAGGGCTCAGGCTGCTGGACCCTTTGCTGTTGCTGTGTCAGCAGCTATGGGGAATGACCTTCCCCTCCACCAGAGTCTTCTTTCTTCTCTGGCAGAGACCCTGTGATCTCTTGGGGGACAGAGATTTGAGTCTGTCCCATCTGCTTTAGCCCAGACCCCCATCTCCCCTCTGAGGGCCGTGAGGGTGTCCACGGCACTGAGCAGCTAATACTCCTGACCACAGACAAGCATTTTCCTTCACTCCTGGCTTGGTTTTCTGAGTCTGTGTCATTAGAATAAACTGATTAGTGTTGGGGGGGCCATCACTCTGCAGAGGCCACATGAGCAGGAGCATGTATGTGTGTTGTCATCCGCATGCTGTGTGCACGTGTGCTGGGCCTGTCTAAGGGGGAACATTCGCTGTCCACTCTGCAATGGGGATGTTTGTCACTTGCTGACCTGTTCTACAAGCCCCCTTCAAAGCCTTCTTTTGAAGCCCAGAGGGTTTGTGTCACATGTCTGTCCCTTGTAGACATCTGTGTGTGACCTGTCTGTCTTATAGGGCCCTAAGTGTCTTGCTGTTATCATCTGACTTCATTGTAAGCGTGCGTGCACATGTTCATGACCTTTGCTCTAAAATGGCTGTCTTCTTGTCTTGCCCTCTGTGCTGTCGCTGCTGTGTGCTGGCCGTTGTGTCTATTGCTGCCCCTCAGTCCTCGCCAGTCGTGGAGGAAAAGGTAAAGCTGTGCAGTGCCTGGGCATCCCGTGGACATCACCTTGGGCTTGGGTTTCCAAGGGGACAGCCAAGAGGCCAATTGCTATAATTAGAAGCACAGGATGGCTCTTTAGTCCACGTCAGATACCTTTGGCAGCTGATGTTACAGATGAGCAGTCCTGGCCAGTTGCACTTATGAGATTGACACTGAGGAGGTAGCAGACCAGACACTGGCACAGCCACAGAGTAGGGCAGTAGTGCTGGGCTCCTTGCTCTGTCCTGGCCCAACTTTTTCTCCTGCTCACTCAACAAGTGCCTGCTCTAGCTACAGATTGGCACTGACCCAGGCATGATGGATGGGTGAAGGGCCTCCACCCTGGCATCATGTCCATCTTGGTCCCTTGGTGCCTAGCATGGTACCCAGAGTGAGTGGCATAATGTTGACCTACTTGGGTAGTGTGACTTCTGTGGATGACTTGACCCACAAGGATGGGCAAGGGTGTCAGAAGGAGAGGTCACTCACATCCCCCCAAGAAAGCTATGAGGTTTCTCAAGCTCAGACACCCAGACAGTAGGCAGTACCCTGGGTACTCACCAGGCTTGGAGACCAGCCCTGGTGGGATTTTATAGGGAGGATCAAAGGAAAGACAACAGAGGTAGCATCTTGTCTGAGCATGGGGATGTATCCTAGCACTGGGCTGTGGGCAGGGGAGCTATGAGTACACCCCTTACCCCCAAGATGGGCCCCATTCTGCTCCCTACTATCACCCTATAACATCTGGCAATAGCCAAGACTATACTGGCTTGTCAAGGCTTGGATCTGGGGGCCCGCTATGTGCATATCACCAAGGTCATGATTATAAGTGCCCAGTGGGGTCAATCTGGGCCCCAGGACTGTGTGTGCCCTCTCACAGCCGTGGTCAGAGAGCAGCTAGAGTGAGAGTGGAGCCATGAGACCCACTGAGTTTTGATAGATATGCATATCCAGAGCTTCCCAATTCCAACATCCTTCTTTATGATCCCAGTTTAGACATGTCTAAGAATAGCCACCTGCTGTGCGCACATTAACAGGAAACTGCCCTCTGGGTGGGTTTAGCCTGAGTGAGCGCCCCTGTGCAGCTCCCCTGCCTCTGTCCCTGCCACAGACCAGTAAGATGGCACTGCCAGGTCCTAGCAGGTCCAGGGACCTTCATGTTCCAGGTAACAGCATCCTACTGAACAGGATAGACCAGCTGGCTTGGCCCTAGGACTGTGTGTGCCCTCCATCCAGAGAGAAACCTCTTCCCAGAACCCTACGTCATAAAGTTGCCCACCTAGCCACATTAGTCAGTGGTGGCCAGTGCGCTCCCTCCCCCATCCTTCTCATCCTTGGGACTCCTGAGGAGTACCCCTTCCTGCGATGCTTGGAGGCTGAGATTTGAGCCTCAGAGGCTATGTCAAGAGCTGAGTAATTCTATGCCTAAACAGCTGGAGGCAGTGGGGGCTCCTATGAGACCTGCCTCCCAGCTGGGGTTGTCAGGGAGCTGGCCCTGGTCTCTGTCATCTGGGCCGACCTGATTTGAAGCCTCCAATAGATCATGTGAAATGGGAACTCAGGTCTCTGTCCTCACATTTCACAGCCCGCAAAAGGCCTTCCTCAGGTCTGAGCCCACATGGCACACTGAGGCTGCCTCTTCCAGCTCCAGCCTCCCAAACACTCCTTCCTTAGCAAGCCTTTGTCCTAGGTGTCAGCTCTGAAACAGCTGGGGAAGAGGGAGGGGTGCCCCTTGGGCTCCAGCAAATATGGGGATGCTCTTTACTCTGAATATGTCTTTCTCAAACATTTTGCAATGATAAGGCCTCATGTTAAAAACACTAACCATTGGCTGGGCATGGTAGCTCACACCTGTATTCCTAGTGCTCTAGGAGGCCAAGGCAGTTGAATTATCTGAGCTCACAGGTTCGAGACAGCCTGAGCCAGAGCAAAACCCCATCTCTAAAAAAACAACTGGGTGTTGTGGTGAGCACCTGTAGTCCCAGCTACTTGGGAGGCTGAGGCAAGAGAATTGCTTGGGCCCAAGAGTTTGAGGTTGCTATGCACTATAACGCCATGGCACTCTATCAAGGTTGACAAAGTGAGTCTCAAAAAAAAAAAAAGCCACTAAAGAGGGGCAGGAGGAGGGCAAGGAACAAAGGACTGGGAAGGGTAGATGCTCTCTGCTGGCCCTAGGGTCAGAGGTGGGGCTGGTGGCAACATCACAGGAGGCATGTCTGGGTGCTACACAAGAAAGATCTGCATCTGAAAGTCACCACCCAGGGTTCTAGTCAGCATGGCCAGGACAGTCCGCAGGGCTTTTCAGCACTATTAAAACTGAACTAAATAAAAATAGTAAATCAAGCATAATGGGGGGGGGGGTGTGTGATGCTATGAAGAAGCGTGATCAGCTGGAAGGTTCTGTTTGTTTTGTAGCCGCCTCTAACACTGCTTCCTCTCCTCTCCCCCACATACCAGCAGGAAGGAGCGCCCCACCTCTCTGAATGTCTTCCCCCTGGCGGACGGCATGGTACGTGCACAGATGGGGGGCAAGCTCGTGCCTGCGGGGGACCACTGGCATCTGAGTGACCTCGGCCAGCTGCAGTCCAGCTCCAACTACCAGGTTTTGTAGCCGTGCCGTGCAGTGAGGGTCTCCTCCCCGTCGCTGGCGGTGCCCCATGTCTGTTCAGGCAGAATCCCTGTCTTTGCAAACTACCCTTTGCAGCTCTTCCTGGGCTAATCCACCTTTGCCCTGACACGAGACAGAAATAGGGAGACGAATCAGGCCTATGTGGAGACTCGGGCCACACAGCAGGCCCTGTGCTGCCACAGCTACTCTGCATGGCCTTGTGTGGCCCCTTCTAGTCTGGACTAGACCTCTCTGTTTCTTGAATAGGCTACTCTGTGGCCAGGGGTACCCAATGTCTATCAGGGCTGAGCTTAGTGGCCTTCTGCCAAACCACACCCCAAAATACAAGCATCACCCTCAGATTAACCCCCAGCCCAACCGTATTCTGTTCCTAAGAGAGAGAAATGTCCGGACTAAGGTCTGCACTTGCTGAGAGAAAGCAAAGGCAAGGAGGTCATGCCTCTGTGCCAGGCTCTGCTCTGCTTGTCCTTGGTCACACCTCCTCAGCTTCTGAGTTTGAGAAGACAGACCTCCCCCACCCACCCACCAAGGTATACATAGCTACCCACTGAACTAACCCCAGCTTGTGGGGCCAGAGGTCACTGGCCGCTGGCTTTGATCTGGGAACTCAGGCCAGGGGAGGCAGGCTATCTCAGGACAGACCTCTGGCCCCATTGCCAGGTAGAGTTCGCCACCTTCCTAGGGTGGCTCTTCCGTGGAAGCCATTGGAGGATGCCATAGAGGCAAAGGCCCTGGGCCTCCAGTATAGTTGGGCTGAAGGATGTGGGGCCAGGGCTTCTCTGGCAGCTTCTTTCCTGCTGCATTCTTTGCCAACTGTCCTTCCTCCTCTGAGTGTCCAGCTTGCCTGCAGGAGGCTGCTGCAGACTGCCAGCTCTGTCAGAAAGGGGCCCTGCTTCTGAGTTTGCTCTGGGGAGTGGCATGTCTGAGACATTTGGGATATTTGTCCCCTATTCTTTGTGCCATGTGCACAGGGAAGGAGTCAGCAAGGCCTGTGGGACCTGGCTTCCTTGGCCCTGCCAGTTACAGTGGCTCATGTGGGGCCTGTAGCTGGGACCTGCCCTGTAAGTATTAGAAGAAGCCACGTGAATCTCAGAAAGCCCTAACAGGCTCTTGCCTGACCCTTTGGCCCAGACTCCCCTCCTCATGTCTGTGTCTGGTGTGGCTATTCTTTCACAGTGTCTTTTCTTTCACCTCTGCATTGTCTAAGATAGTCTTTCTTTTCATAAACTGTAGTGTTTTATGTTTTAGTTCATAGGTATATTTTATTTTATTTTTCTTTTTAAAAAATAATTACATCTAAGTTCTTTTTATTTTATGCTCTAGGTTTTAAAGTTTTTCTAATTTCTTAATTTTTTGTTGTTTTTTGTTTTGTTTTGTTTTTTGTTTTTATGTACTGTATTTTCAGTGTTTTAACCAAACAGTTGTGGCTACTCATGGTGAGGAATGACCGCTAAGAGTTTGGGTTCTTTGCATTTGGAGGTCACTGTTCCACGTTGATGTTTAGGAGGTTGAGAGGTTTGCCTGTAGGTAAGTTGTGACCAGGGGCAGTATCCCATGGGTAAGTGGTGGCCCCTCAGGGTGAGGGAGAGCTAGGGGAACCAAGAAGAAGCACGGTCAGACTACAGACCTGCCCCATCATCATGAAGGTTACCAACAGCCTGGGGATAGGCCATAAGGATGGTGGTCCAGCACCAAGTCTCAGCCATTCACCTGGTCCCCACCTGGCCTGCGTGAAATTCCCTGCCTCCCTCTGCTGGGTGGTGGCAGAGGGTCCTGCCCAAGTGGATACCTGGGTGCCTCTAATATGTGGGGCTGGCAAGGTTCTTTGAAAGCTTCATCACAGAGACTTTCAGTGTGAGAGACCCTTACTCTGGCCTTGGTGGTGGTAAGAGGAGGAAAGGGTTTTGCTCTTCTCAAATAAAGCTTAAGCCGCAGCATTGGAATCCAAATGTAAGATGTTTACACAAAGCCACATCCATGGGAGGCAGATAGGTGTGGTGTGAGGGTTCTCACCTCAGTGCAGGTGACATTTGGGACTGGAACGTGCTTAGCTATGGGCTTCCTGGGCACCCAAGGGCGTTGAACAGTATCTCTGGCCTCACTCCCTAGTGTCTTAGGGACCTCCTCTTCAGTTGTGACACCCAGAAACCTCCTCTGGGCACAAAGACACCCCTGGTTGAGAACTAGCACTGTGGAGAAAGATGTATCATTTTGAGATTCCTTATACAGAAGCTTAGGAGGCTGGTAGATTAAGCCAGACATCTGTCTTTTGTGCAAAGTAGCAAGGTATATCTCAGAGCCAGCTCGTGGCTTCTGGGAGCCCCATCTGCTCTACACAGTGAGGGAGGTCTGAGTTGGGGCAGTGTTCACCCAGCTGCAGAGAGGGCTAGCAAGCAGCCTGAGCATTAGAAAGGCCTCCAAGGTGCCCTCTGGGGAGCCTACCAACTCGGACAACACCTGCCTGGGGGTGTTGCCCAGGAGCACAGCCTTGCCCTTCCTGCCCTGCCAGGGGGGTACCCCAGGGCTGGGTAGGCTGCTGCTGTGAGGACCTGCTCAGGGCCATTTGGGGGTCATCAATATTGGATAACAAAAGAGTGGTTAGATGGGCAGCCATTTTTCTTGAGATTGTCCAATACTTTGATCAGGAAAAGAATGTGTTTGTTCATGTCTTATGTTATCTAAATGGAACCTGTTCCTCCCTGAGCTCTGCCAGGACAATTTGCAACATAGTTGGCTCTGGCAACTTTTGACAGTGTCTGTGGAGACAGAATAAAAAAAATTTTTTTAAAGTATTCCTCTCCAATGATGTTCTTAAGGTAAATAGTTGATAACAATTTTTCATAATTTGTGCTCCCCCCCGGGAATATTTGGGTGCTAGCCTGTTGTATAAAAAACGGGATTTTAGTTTATCCAATTAGTCTTAGGTTTTGGGGGTGAACTCTGGTCCAGGTGGGCAGTGGGGGCTGTATACCACAGGGTTCCTTTCCAGCCACTGATGCGAGCCAAGGCAGAGCCTTCTGGTAGCCATGGAGGGCAGCAGTGACAAGACCAGTGGATTCATGCAGTATTTTAGCTCGGTCAGATGGAGCATCAGCCTGATTGACCTCTTTCCTGGATCCCTGTTTAGTATTCTTTGCCCTAGGCTGGGCTGTGACTTTTTTTTGACTGACAACTAGCTGCAAAGGGTCGCCTACAGTGTCCTCTGGATAGCACCATCCCCAACCCACCAGGCTTTGGCATATCGTGCTGTGGAGGGTGCAGCCCAAAAGTCTACTTCACACTGGTTAAGTAAGCTGGCACTGCTCTGGGAAGCCAGAGGCAGCAGCTGGATGCATGAATTGACCTAGGAGTGACTAGGCTGAAAGAACCAGCCAACAGGCAGCAGCAGGAACTCCTGGCCCAGCAGAGCAGGCAGGTGCTGTTGACTACGGCGGAGTGGCCAAGCGGAGCGCCAGGGCCTCAGGCGGCCATGTGGGAGACGTGGGCATGAGGACCCAGTGACTCGCTTTCCCTCCCCCTGTGTTTGGCCCTAGTGTCCACAAGATGAGATGTCTGAGTCCGGCCAGTCCTCAGCGGCCGCCACGCCCAGCACCACAGGCACCAAGTCCAACACACCCACATCCTCTGTGCCCTCAGCCGCAGTCACGCCACTCAACGAGAGCCTGCAGCCCCTGGGAGGCTATGGGGTTGGCACAAAGAACAGCAAGCGGGCCCGGGAGAAGCGCAACAGCCGCAACATGGAAGTCCAGGTCACCCAGGAGATGCGCAACGTGAGCATAGGTGTGCGCTTGTCCCAGTGTCCCTGAGCTCTGCACTGTCTTATCCAAGGCTAGCTTTTTTTTAAATTGAGACAGAGTCTAACTTTGTCGCCCTCGGTATAGTGCCTTGGCGTCATAGCTCACAGCAACCTCAAACTCTTGGGCTCAGATTATCTTCTTGCCTCAACCTCCCAAGTAGCTGGGACTACAGATGTGGGGAGACTTTTTTCTGAGTACAGGTTTACCTTGGGCCGATGTAGCAGTCTGCTCAGGCTGTCATCACAAACACCACAGGCTGGGCAGCCTGGGCAGCAGAGATGTCCTTCCTCACAGTCTGGAGGCTGGAAGTCCGAGATCAGGGTGTGGCAGGGCTGGCTCCTCTGAGGCCTGTCTCTGTGGCTCATTGACACCTCCTCCCTGCATCCTCATAGGGCCGTCCCTCTGTATGGATATATTCTCAGATTGGATCAGTAACCTCATTTTAACTTACCCACTTCTTTAAAGGCCCCACCTCCAAATACAGTCACCAGAGGTCTGTCCATACCATGTGGATTTGAGGGGACACATTTTAGCATGGCACAGTAGACTCCAGTCACCCAGCAGCACACAGACAAATAAGAGAAAGAAAGGGGAATGACAATTGGCCTGTTCAGTTAGATCATGAAAAGGAGCAGTTCAGTGGCTTATGCAGACATAGGGACTCTGGGGATGGACTTGCTGCCAGACAATACCATGTAGACAGACACTGCAGCCCTACCTCCCTCAGATGCTTACAGTTTGGGGGTTCTGCGTCACTTAATCAGCAGGGAAGAGTCCTTTTCTGATGATCCCAGCCTAGTGGCTAGTCTAGCTTAGGGTCTCCAGATAAGAGTTCAGAGGGTAGCTGTGAGCAGGGCAGAGATGGCTGGACCCTCTCCTGACCCCAGGTCCCTCTGTGCTCTCCCGTAGGCATGGGCAGCAGTGATGAGTGGTCTGACGTTCAAGACATTATCGACTCCACCCCAGAGCTGGACATGTGTCCGGAGACCCGCCTAGACCGCACAGGAAGCAGGTATTAACTCGGACCAAGCCCTAGGGTCCAGGGGACTTAGTGTCCACCTGAGTTGGTGCCTTTGGTAAAGCTCCTGCTCTCACTGTCTACTGTCCACACCTGCACTTGCAGCGTGGTGTCAGTGTAGACTGGCTGCACTGGGCAAAGCGGGAAGGGGGTGGACATGCAGCAGATTCATGGTACCTGACTCTGCTCTATCTCCTGGCCTATGCACCCTAACAGCCCGACTCAGGGGATTGTGAACAAAGCTTTTGGCATCAACACCGACTCATTGTACCACGAGCTGTCAACGGCAGGCTCTGAGGTCATCGGGGATGTGGATGAAGGGGCCGACCTCCTAGGTAAACTGGGCAGGCCCCACCTA
>NW_003852439.1:7933232-7942573 GCF_000181295.1 Otolemur garnettii
GAGGTTTGTTTTTACAATTTCATTGTGATGTCTTTCATGTACAGTCATCCCTGTTATCCACAGGGAAGTGGTTCCTGGATACTACCTGCCCTCCCAAGGATCATAGTCCCAGACGCACAGATCCTTGGTATAAATAGTAGCTAAATGCTTATAACCTATGCATGTTGATCATCTCTAGATCACTTACGATACCTAATTCAAAACAAATTCTGTGCAAATTAGTTGTTTGTTCAGGGAAGAATGGAAAGGGAAAAAGTCTGTATGAGGTCAGCCTAGACACAGCCATCATAGGCCCAGCTACATTTTCACTCTGAGTTTAGTTGGGTTCACTCATGGAAGCTCGTGGACATGGAGGGCCAGCTATACCATAAAATTCACCCCCTTCAAGGGCACAGTTATGTGGTTTTAGTATAGTTAAAAAGTTGTACAGCCATTAGTGCTAAGTTTAGAAGAAAAGAAACCCTGTGCCCATTAGCAGTCATCCTCACCCCTCTCCAAACCCCCTCCCAGGGCAGTCTACTTTCCAGGAAGGTTTAGGGAAGGTGATTACTTGTTGGATCCTCTGCTCCTCAAGAAAAATTCACAGATAGTCCTCCCCAAACCCTCAGGTCTAAAGCAGGCCATGAACAGCACTGCTTCCCTCTTGCTAGTACAGGAGGCCCGTGTGTTCACAGGCATCTGTGCCAGGCCAGTGCTGGCCACATAGATCTGAGGCCTAGTTGCAGCCCTTCCTGCAGCTCTGAGGCAACAAGCGGAGTGACTGAGTCTTACCCCTCCCAACTGCACATTGGGTTCTAAGCCTATAGCCCTGCGGTCAGAGAAGAGCTCAGCAGCCCACCAGGTGGGCTTTGGGTGTTCCTGCATCTGTGTGGTTGGGTAGGGCAGCAGTGGTCACAACTGCCTTTGCTCCCACTTTGCTCTCCCCACCATGGTGTCAGCAACAGTAAGGTTGCTGCACAAAAGTTCTTCCCACTACTCCCTGCTGTGCCATAGTGAGTCTTCAGGGGATAGTGGTTCTACTTCCAGAATCTCTGGCATCAGGATCAGCATTTTCTCATCCTGCCTGAGGTGGGACCGGCTTGTGTTGAGGGTTCTTATCGCCAGTCTCTCACTGTCACTTCTCAGTCCTGGATGCTGATGACCTTTTGCCACCCAGGACTGGAAGGTGTTTCCCTTGGTGGCCAGGCCAACCTTCTAGCCAGAGACGCCACCAGGTCCAACTGCAGCAAAGACACATGGGCCTTTCTGGCCTGGATGTCCTTGCTCTCTTGGCACTAGGGCCTCATGGTGATTGTCCTGTTTAGGACAGGGAGACCTCCAGGGAGCAAAGTCATCCAGGCTGTTCTGCACTAGTATTGCCTCAAGCCTGAAATGGAAGTTTGTTTCAGCAAGGCTTGAATCAGAAGTGTCCCAATAGAGGCTATGTATGTACATATATATACATATATATACTTTTAAAGTTGTAGTAAAATGTAAATAACAAAATTTACCATCTTAAACCATTTTTAATTATTCAGTTCAGGAGCCTTAGGTACATTCACAATGGTGAAAGACAGGAAGTTCTCCCTCTAAGATCAGGAAGAAGACAAGGATACCCTCTGTGGCAGTCTGTGTTTGTGTATATATATACCTTTTTTTTTTTTTTGAGACAGAACCTCAAGCTGTCCCGCTGGGTAGAGTGCTGTGGCATCACAGCTCACAGCAACCTCCAACTCCTGGGCTCAAGCGATTCTCCTGCCTCTGCCTCCCAAGTAGCTGGGACTACAGGCGCCTGCCACACACCTGGCTAATTTTTGGTTGCAGCCGTCATTATTGTTTGGTGGGCCTGGGCTGGATTCGAACCCGCCAGCTCAGGTGTATGTGGCTGGCACCTTAGCCGCTTGAGCCGCAGGTGCCGAGCCTGTGTATATATAGTTTTTAAGAGACAGGGTCTCATTCTGTTGCCCAGGCTGGACTGCACAACACACTGCACCCTCCCTGTGCCTCCACGTCTGGCTAATTTTTTTTTTTTTGGAGGCAGAGTCTCATTTTGTCACCCTTGGTAGAGTACCATGGCATCATAGCTCACAACAACCTCAAACTCTTGGACTTAAGCTATTCTCTTGCCTCAGCCTCCTAAGTAGCTGGGACTATAGGCACCTGCCAAAACACTCGGCTATTTTTGGAGACAGGATCTCGATGTTGCTCAGGCTAGTCTCGAACTCCTGAGCTCAAGTAATCCACCTGCCTCAGCCTCCCAGAGTGCTGGGATTACAGGTGTGAGTCACAGCACCAGGAAATTGTCTTCATTTTGCCAATTTTTTAGGTAAAAATTTTCTCAATTTTCTATTCATTTTGATTTCTTTATTATTCCAGAAGTTGAGCATATTTTCATGTTTGTTGGTATCTTCTGCAAAGTTTCTATTCATCTTTTGCCCATTTCCTATTATACTTGACTTATTTTTATTTTTTTATTTATTTTTGAGACAGAGCCTCAAGCTGTCACCCTGGGTAGAATGCTGTGGCATCACAGCTCACAGCAACCTCCAACTCCTGGGCTCAAGTGATTCTCCTGCCTCAGCCTCCCAAGTAGCTGAGACCACAGGCGCCTACCACAACGCCCGGCTATGTTTTTTTTGGTTGCAGCTGTCATTGTTGTTTGGCGGGCCCAGATGGATTCAAACCCGCCACCTTAGGTGTATCTGGCTGGCGCCTTAGCCACTTGAGTCACAGGCGCCAAACCCTTATTTTCATTTTAATGATGTCACCATCATTAGCCACAGCTGTCAATATTTTCCTCTATAGCTTTGGTTTTGGACAGAGGCCTAGATTATGGAAATGTCCTCCAATATTGTTTTCTAGTTCAATTATCCTTGCATTTTTATGTTTAGATCTTTAATCCACTTAGAAATTACTTTTGTTGGCTCGGCACCTGTGGCTCAAGTGGCTAAGGCGCCAGCCACATACACCTAAGGTGGCGGGTTCGAATCCAGCCAGGGCCCGCCAAACGACAATGATGGCTGCAACTAAAAAAAAATAGCCAGGTGTTGTGGCTGGTGCATGTGATCCCAGCTACTTGGGAGGCTGAGGCAGGAGACTCACTTGAGCCCAGGAGTTGGAGGTTGCTGTGAGCTGTGATGCCACAGCACTCTACCCAGGAGGACAGCTTGAGGCTCTGTCTCAAAAAGAAAAAAAAAAGAAATTACTTTTGTTCATTACATGAAGTTGGATCATACTTCATTTTATTCCTATGGCTTTTCAACTAATCCAGCACATTTATCACATAATCCACCCATTTCCCATGCCTTGAAATGGCATATTTTTCACGTATGAATTTCCTCGTGACTCTAGGTCTGTTCTCAGCTCTTTGCTGTGAGCTCAGTCATTGGCTTATCACCGTATGCCTCAACTACCTTAGTTTATGGCTTTGATACCTGCCAATCTTGCAAGCTTATTCTTTCTCAGATTTTCTGGGTTACTCTCACAATTTACTCTCTTGGATGAACTTCAGAATCCATTCACAAAGTTCCAGAAAACCCCCGAACAAGTCTATGGGCATCTTGCTAGCACTGAATGAATTTGTGTAGAAACAGTGGACTGATTGGTGACATCACCTGAGGGCTCACAGGGCTCAGTCTTGGGTCTAGGCATATGTCATGGCTCTCTCAGTGCTGAGCTTCTTTCATGCCCTCCAGTGATGTGTTCTAGTTCTTCTCTGAACTAGAGGCTATTTCTAGACATTTTCCAGGTCTGATTACGTCGATGGAATCTGTCCCACGGGACTGCTACCTGATTACAGCGTAGCACAGTGGCAAAAAGTAGGATCAGCCTGTGCTAGAATTAATTTCGGATTCCAACTAAGCAATTCAGGGAAGTGAGCTGAACTTTTCTGAGCTTCAGCTTCCTCCCTGATAGAATGGAAACATCATCTCTTTAGTATGTACTTGCTGTGAAATTTCTGCAAGATAGTGCAGGTAAAGCAGCTGCTCTGACACCTGACACACACTAAGTGATCAAAAATTATTAACTCCCTTACCTCCTAATAATGTCAATTCTAAGATGCAGATTTTCTTCTCATGTTACTATTTCTAAAATGTTGATGGGTCTTAATCATTAGCATGTCGTAGTTTAATTTGCAGCAATATATTGTCTTTCTTGGGCATTCCATTAATAAAATAATGGTACATCTTAAAATAGTGTCTCAAGGCCAGGTGCAGTGGCTCACACCTATAATCACAGCACTATAGGAGGCCAAGGTGGGTGAATGGCCTGAGCTTAGGAGTTCGAGACTAGCCTAAGCAAGAGTGAGACCCCCGTCTCTAAAAATAGCCAGGTCAATTGTGGCTAGCACCTATAGTCCCAGATACTTGAGAGGCTGAGACAAGAGAATTACTTGAGCCCAAGAGTTTGAGGTTGCTGTGACCTATGATGCCATGGCACTCTACTGAGGGTGATAAAATGAGACTCTGTCTGAAAAAAATAAAATAAAATAATGACGACAACTGAGAATGTGGCGGGACCTGTGGCACAGAATGGCAGCAGGAAGTGTGCCCCGGAGTAGGCACTGAGGGTTGGGAGGCCCACAGGTCCTCACATGAGGAAACTCTGCTATAGTATCCTGGTGGTTACACAAACTATATATGCCCTAAATACCTACTAAAGGAGTGAATGCTGTGATGGAGGAGGAGACAGTCCCATATAGCAATACCACAGAGCATGAAAGGTGGCTACAAATCTTTAACATGAAAGAGTCCTGCAATATAGTGTTAGGTGAAACAAAGGTCACCCAAGAGGATGGGTAATAGTCCCCCGCTGCCCTTAGGCACTGGTGGTTATCTGGAAAGAAGTCTGAGAAGGAGACTATGGACTATTAGCAGTGGTTGCCCTGGGAAGTGGTCACTAGAGAGGGCACACCCACACTGAAAGGAGTACGTCTTCATCCCTGGAATTACTACAGCAGTCGCCCATTTTGCCATTTAGGTCAAGTGGCTTTTTAGTACTTTTCCTTTCTATGTGAAATGAACTGCATAGAACAGAATTGTTACATCAGATCTGTTGGAGAAAGAAACATTTCTCCATCCACAGCGTGTTCCTCACCAGCCTCCCGTATGTCCCAGCGATAGCTAGACCTGAGGGAATGATATGTATCTCCCCATAGTCTGTGCTGCCGTCTTTGCTTGTGACTTTTATTTTTCCTCCCATGACCTTAGGTACTCCCTTTTTATCGTCTAGTCATCTTTCACTTGAGGTTGTGCTCTTCCCATGAGACCTGGGCTAACCATGGAAGCCAGGCCAGTTCCAGTTCCTGCGGGACCAGACGGCACCTCCCAGGATGTACTCACTCACTCAAGCCAGGCTTCTTGGCACCCCACTGCACCCCAATACAGCACACACTTTTCTCTTGACAGGCTCAATCATCAGGGTTTGCAGAGGGCTGGCCCTCCTGATGGGCAGGGAGCAGGGTGTGGATTCCTGGCAGTACCAGTCCCAGCAGGGGCCACAGGCTCAGGGCCCCTAGGTGCTGAGAGGCCTGCTGCTCAGGCCTCCTTTTCCATTAGGGCCTCTCCCTGCTGAGGTCTGCGCTCATTCTTTCATGGCCTCCAGCATGAGGGCATTGTTGTTGCTTTTCCTTCTAAAAATGTTTTTATTTTGTTGGTTCCAGTCACCAACTGACCTTTGTCACTTTCTTCCCTGCCTCTCTGTGCTTCGCTGGACATGCCAGGGGAGTTCTCAGGTGTGTATCTCTCTTGTCAGTGTCCCCACTGTGTAGGCCGGGGAAAGCGGGTGAGAGGGGGTGCACAGGACCACAGCTGCACGGACTGGCCCACTCCTTGCGCTTTGCTCTCTAGCCCACTTCCGCTCTGGGCTTATTTGGGTTTGCCCCTCTGGCCACTGATAATGAACTTCATATCTGACACCCCTGGAGCCTGAGCCATCCCAAGGGCCACTTCTGATGTTTTTTTGGAGCCATTAGAAATGCCTACGGGGTCAGGCTGAGTGTGGTGACTCGGACCTGTAATCCTAGCACTGTGGGAGGCAGAGGCAGGTGAGCCTGAGCTCATGAGTTTGAGACCAGCCTGAGCCAGGATGAGGCATCTTCTCTAAAAATAGCTGGGCATTGTCGTGGGTGCCTGTAGTCCCAGCTAATTGGGAGGCTAGGCAAGAGAATTGCTCGAGCCCAAGAGTTTGAAGTTGCTGTGAGCTGTGATGCCACAGTACTGTACTGAGGGTGACAAAGTAAGACTATCTAAAAGAAAAAGAATGAAAGAAATACCTACAGGGCATAGAACAAAGGCCTGAAGGCGGTCTGTGGGCATTCTCCACTGTCAAGTGCAGCCCAGGCAGCCCTTTGCTAAGCGCAGCCCAGGGGTCTTCTTACTCTGAGGCCCCTGCCTGTCCAGGTGCTCTGATGAGTCCCAGGCACTGCTACCCACCACGGCAGTGACTTTTGTGCTCGGCCCCACCCTCTTCCCAGCCCAGCATTCTAGGGATACATATTAACTGCATTTCTCACAGGTGATTTGGCATGGTAGTCTTCGGGCAACCCCAAGGATAAACCTTCCAAGGAGCAGCTGGCTCCATCCCACCTCCTGCGATTCCTGCCTATGCCCACCCCTAACCCAGTGGGAACTAGCTCTAGGGTCCCGCCCACCCTGCTGTCTACATAGCTTAATGCGCTTCTTTTCTCTCTCCCTTCTCCCTCTCTCCCGCCCGCCCTGGTTGCCCATCTCCTGTGGGACTGGGACGGCTCCCATAGTGCGCGATGATTTCTTTGGTAAGGCCAGGCTGTTTCAGTGCATCGTTCCTCTCTACTCTGACAGCTCCCCATGCTTCATGCGCTGGGTGCTTTGCTCTGCATGGTGGGGCAGTGGGGGCCCAGATTCTGTGGGCCCCTAGCTTTCAGGGTGGGGGTGGGCACAGGGAAGAGACGTTTTTTCCACTCAGCCCTGGGGGGCCACAGAAGGCAGTGCTCTCCCTCAGAGCTGGCTGGCTCCCTGTGTACAGACCTTTGATAGCCAAGGCAGGCCACCCATGGCCTTTGTGGGCTGCCACAGAGTCAAGGCAGACCCTGTCTGGGTTGAGCCCTGTGCCTTCTGCCTCCTATCCAAGGAAGGTCAAAATGGAGCCAGCAGGTGGAACCCCACACCCAAGCACTCAGGTGTCCTGGTGCTGCTGCCCAACTGCATAGCTGGTGGGGAGGTGAGCAGGAGGGTTAGGCCTTGGGTTTTCAGGGCCATCCTGAGGGCTCAGATTTGGGATTTCTGGGGATCTTGTGACATGTCCACAGAAAGCTCAGTGTATGTAGTCCACTTTGGGGCCTGGTGGCAGAGGGGCCAGGTCAGTCCCTCCTGTCCTCCTCTGTCCACTCTGTCCTCTGCCTCCTGATGGCCCAGGGCCTGCGCCTTGACCCATAAATGGCTGTGCCTGCCATAGGCTATTCCATCTCCTCGGTCAGAGGTCTTCTCTAGTCCTGTGCCAACTTCTCTGTTCTGTCACTGCAGCTCCAACATCATTCATCTACGGGACAGTACTAAGGTGTATGTCTCATGTCAGGCTCAGAAACCACAGAGCCAGAGGAAGGGAGCAGTGCTGGGAGACAGGGTTGAAGTGGTCACACAGAGCAGTTCCAGGGCACTCCCAAGACCCAGGATGTGAGCCCAGTTGTTGCCCTGGGGACCCTGCTCCATGCAGAGCCTCCACAAGGGCCTTCTGGGACTGACCACACCTCCCTTGCAGTCAGCCTCCAGGCACAGGGTTACCCCCAATGGACGTTTGCTCTGAGACAGGTATGGTAGCTTGAGATCCAGCCTTGAGGAGCACAGGTAAAACTTCTACCCCTTTTGTTCCAGGAATGGGTAAAGAAGTTGGGAATCTACTGCTGGAAAACTCACAGCTTCTAGAAACCAAGTAAGAGGTCCCCTCCCAGGCCACAGTAGCTGAAGTAACCCTCTGTGCCAGGGCTGGTAGACTGGTCCTGGCCAGAGGGCTGTGTCCAGGAGAACCTGGACCCTTGATCCCCACGCCAGGATCACCCCCCCTGGGGAGACAGGGACTTGAAGCAGGTCTCCTGGGTGACTTCTTTAGGATGCTTATGCCAGGGACCCCTTCCCTAGGGTGACCACAGAGTTTAGTGCTTAAATGGGAACAAGGATTACCACCTTTACCTGCATCCTTCACCAGATGTGCCTTCTCACATGTGGACCCCTTTGATCGTCCTGTCATGTTACATCCTTGACGTTCACATGACACTCCCATCATTCTGCTTTTTCCAAGAAATGCCTTGAATGTGGTAAAGAACGATCTCATTGCTAAGGTCGACCAACTGTCAGGGGAGCAGGAGGTGCTGAAGGGGGAGCTAGAGGCTGCCAAGCAAACCAAAGTGAAGCTGGAAAACCGCATCAAGGAATTGGAAGAGGAGCTGAAGAGGTGAGGGCTTCCTGGACAACCTGTGTATACTCTTACACCCTTCCCTGGCACCCAATGTCAGCTCCACCCTAGGGACCCCACCCAGACCCAGCAATGCACAGATATAGGACCCTGCACAGGGCCTAGAGTGCGAGTTGCTCCTCCAGGCAGTGTACAAGGCCTGGCTACAGCTCCCACATCACCCCATTCCTTCATTCAGAAGGAGGGTAGGAGAGACCACATAGCTCTCTGGCCCCAGCCCTGTGATCAGCCAGGGCCCTGCCATGTGGTCACTGGGAATTCTCTGACAAGGAGGGACGGCACCCCTGGTGGAGAACAGGGTCTGCCGGGCCTTGCCTGATACCAGTGCTGCAACTTGCTTCATCTATCTGTCAGTCTTCCTTGGCCAGAGTAGCCAGGATGGCCATCTGTGTTTCAGGGCACATGAGGCCAGGGTATGAGGTCACTGTCCCAGGGAACTGGCAGGAGCCTTCAGGTTCCGAACCAGGGAACCCTGGCTCTGCAGAAGCATGGGCACAATTGCCAGGCTGTATATTCCCAAGGACAGGGGCCCTCACTACTCCCCACATCCTCCCTCATCCTACAGAGTGAAGTCAGAGGCCATCATTGCCCGCCGTGAACCCAAAGAAGAGGTGGAGGATGTAAGCAGCTATCTCTGTACAGAATTGGTATATTTCACTATTAACATGTGGGGCATGGGGCAGGGGTGGGATACAGGGTGGGTTCCAGGGACTTGCTGGTTCTCCTGGGCTCTGGGCCTTCCTCACCCTTCCGTGACATCTGAATCCAGTGGCATCTTTTTTTTTTTTTTGAGACAGAGCCTCAAGCTCTCCCCCTGGGTAGCGTGCCGTGGCATTACAGCTCACAGCAACCTCCAACTCCTGGGCTCAAGCGAGTCTCCTGCCTCCGCCTCCCAAGTAGCTGGGACCACAGGC
>NW_003852439.1:7943727-7954041 GCF_000181295.1 Otolemur garnettii
AAAAAAAAAAAAAAAAAACAATTTGTCACAGCACTTAGCTCATTAACTCCCGCGATGATAGTTTCTTGGCCCATCCCTTCTTAATGTCCTGTTCTGGCCCAATCCAGACAGATTTAAGAATAATGATACTTGGCATCATTTCATTTACCTCTTTTTCCCCTTCCTCCAACCTGGGGGGTGGTGTGAGGATGCTGTGAGGCCGCCGGCATCCATCTTACGGGGGTGATGAGGCAGCTGGCACCCATCTCACTGGGTCACACCAGCTTCGGACCTTCCACTGCTTAGCTCAGTCACTTGGGGTCATGGTGAGGTTAAAGTGAAGTCATGTGTCTCAGCCCATCATGTACAGCCCCCCACCTCCAAATACTCCAGGAGAGAAAGCTGAAGGTGAATTATAACCCCCAGTCCCCTCCCACGTTGTGTCAGAAGGAGCTGCCAGGCCTATACCTGGGCTCTTCATCCTAGGCCTGGGCTCCCTTGCTCCAGGCATGTGGTGGGAAATGTACCTGAGAATGCAGGATACCAGGTAGTTGGTCGTGTGGGGAGACTCCCATCTGCCCACTCTCCAGGGGTGCCCTGGCTCCCCAGCAGCTCCCTGTTGGGCTCTGCCCAGTCCCACTGGAGCCCAGGGCTCGGCTATGGAAAGCAGATGGGCAAATTCATACAAGTCTGCAGAAACCTCAAGTTTTGCTGGCTAGACCTTCCCTTCTTGTCAGTTTTCCTAGGCCTGCTCCCACTGGCATCTGGGCTTGTCCAGAGTGTCCAGAGAGTTGTAGAAAAAGTCAATCCCCACAATCCCAAAGGTGTGTGGGAAATCCTCATAGCTGGAGCCACGCCCCTCCACCCAGGGGGCAAGCACCTGTGAGGAAGCTGCAGGGACTGTGCCTGGCTCTTGGAGGCTGAGCCCTGGTGCCCCTTCCTCTGCAGGACAAAATTCCCATGGCCCAGCGCCGCCGCTTCACACGGGTGGAGATGGCCCGTGTGCTCATGGAGCGGAACCAGTACAAGGAACGGCTGATGGAGCTGCAGGAAGCTGTGCGGTGGACTGAGATGATCAGGTGAGCCTGGTCCCGGGAGACTGCTGCCTCCATACATGAGCTGTGGTCACTGTCATCACACTTCCTCTCTCCTGGGAAGGCTGAGGGTGCTGGAGCCTCCCTGGTGGGAATCTGCAGGGGCTCAGTGATCTTCCTCTGGCCTTTCCCTATAGAGCATCCCGAGAGCACCCATCTGTCCAAGAGAAGAAGAAGTCCACCATCTGGCAATTGTGAGTTGGGCATGCCCAAGAGGGTGTGGGGGCAGATGCTGGGGGAGATGGGGAAGCTTCCCCATCCACTGCTGCCCCTCACATCCCTGTGCCCCGGCAGCTTCAGCCGCCTCTTCAGCTCCTCCTCTAGCCCCCCTCCAGCCAAGCGGTCCTACCCCTCAGTGAACATCCACTATAAGTCGCCCACCACGGCGGGCTTTAGCCAGCGCCGCAGCCATGCCATGTGCCAGATCTCAGCAGGCAGCCGACCTCTGGAGTTCTTCCCTGAGGAGTGAGTGTCACACAGCCTGTCTTCTCAACTGTAAGGGGAGGGACGGATGTGTCCAGGGGCCCTCCTCTTAGGACTTACAGAGTTGGCCTCACTTCTCAGGATGCTGGTCAAGGTGTCAGGGTTCATGACCTCTGCATGCACACACTGCTACAGCCTTTTGGGCCCATGTCCCACACAGAATCACTGAGCATCTTGGTCTGGGCTTTTTTTTTTTTTTTTTTTTGAGACAGAGCCTCAAGCTGTCCCCCTGGGTAGAGTGCTGTGGCATCCGAGCTCACAGCAACCTCCAACTCCTGAGCTCAAGTGAGTCTCCTGCCTCAGCTTCCCAGGTAGCTGGGACCACAGGCGCCCACCACAACACCTGGCTATTTTTTGGTTGCAGCCGTCATTGTTGTTTGGCAGGCCTGGGCTGGATTCGAACCCGCCACCTTAGGTGTATGTGGCCGGCGCCTTAGCCACTTGAGCCACAGGCGCCGAGCCTTGGCCTGGGCTTTTGAGCCATTGATGATCATGACAACACAATGGGCTCACAGTCAGGCTGGTGGTAGATGTGGCCACTGAGCCCAGGGCCACACCTGGTACTGGAGAAAGCCACCTTTCCATCACGTAGATGCCTGATGCCCAGAAAAGGCGAGGACAGGCCTAGGCAGGCCTCCCTGTCACAGCCTCCTCTGGAGTACCCCCCCCACCACCCCACCATCTGATGGGGCAGGCCTGTGGGCCTCGACCTTGGACAAATATGTTACTTGTTTTGGGGGGGGGATTGCGGTTTTTGGCTGAGGCTGGGTTTGAACCCGCCATCTCTGGCATATGAGGCTGGCATACTCCTTTGAGCCACAGGCGCCGCCCACATATCACTTGTTCCCTCCACCCAGCGACTGCACATCCTCTGCCAGACGAGAGCAGAAGCGTGAGCAGTACCGCCAGGTGCGTGAGCACGTGCGCAACGATGATGGGCGGCTACAGGCCTGTGGCTGGAGTCTGCCGGCCAAGTACAAGCAGGTGCGTGAGGCGGGTGGGCCAGACTAAAGCAGCCCCTCAGGTTGTTGGCTCCCTAAGCAGCCTCCTGGGCAGGCAGTCTAAAGCTGGGGGGGGGCAGGGGGGGTAGAAGGAGCACTGTAGCACTCACAGCCCCCCTACAGAGGACTTGGAGGGCCAGGTCCTTCCTGCCTGGGCTAGCTCTATAGCCAGAGCTGGTAGGCACATCAGGCCCCAGGTTTCTGAGGAAGGAGTAGCAGGCCAGGCCTCACTCTCAGTGCCCTCCTGCTTTTTGCAGCTGAGTCCTAGTGGGGCCCAGGAGGACACAAGGATGAAGAACGTGCCTGTCCCCGTGTACTGTCGGCCCCTGGTGGAGAAGGACCCAACCATGAAGGTGACTGGGGCAGGTTTGGGAAGCCCGAGGAGGCCTCATCTCACTCTAGTCAGTCAGCAGAGGAAAGAACTCTTGACCCCATGGCCCTGTCCTTGCAGCTATGGTGTGCCGCAGGCGTCAACCTGAGCGGGTGGAAGCCTCTTGAGGATGACCCTGGGAATGGGGTCAAGCCCATGCCAGGTCGTGACCCTCTGACCTGTGACCGGGAAGTGGATGATGAGCCCAAGAGCAACCACACGTCTCCCGAGAAGAAGAAGGTCAGGGTGACTGGCCTAGTTGATCCCTGTAGCCCTCTCCTGCTCTTGGTCTCTGGACAGCTCAGCTAGAGTCTAGTTAGGAGTGACAGAGACAGGACAGCTGGACAGTTCTCTGAGACTAGGTGGAGGAGGCAGGAGTTCCTGGGCCCCCATGGCAGCTGGCAGTCCTGGCCTTGGAGCCCTGGCACTGTGCACACCCTCTCAGTTGGCAAGGGTTACTGAGGGGCCTGGGCACAGCAGACATCAGGGCTGTGGCTTTGTGTGCAAGGAGCACATCTCACTGCCTGCAGAGAAGCAGGCTGGGAAGGGGCTGAACACAGAGGAGGCAGAACATGCTTCCCAGTTGGAGTCCTTGCTTGATTTGGGGTCAGTGACAACCTCTGGGAGCTCATGGTCTTCCTCTGCAGAGTGAGACCATATATGTGAGCAATTTAGATAAAGTTTCCTGGCCACAGGGAAGACAGCTGTGCCTCTAAGGCCATAGTTGAGACTAGATCCCAAGATATTGTGGGACACACACCCCCCCCGCAATGCTGCTGCTGCTGCCTTGATCCTGTGCTCTGTAACAGGCAAAGGAGCTTCCTGAAACAGATGCCACCTCTAGCCGGGTGTGGATCCTCACCAGCACCCTGACCACCAGCAAGGTGGTGATCATCGATGCCAACCAGCCAGGAACTGTTGTGGACCAGTTTACAGTCTGCAACGCCCATGTCCTATGCATTTCCAGCATCCCTGGTGAGCCTGGCCCCTGCACCGTAAGGGTGTCTCAGGGAAGGTTGGCTGTTCCTTCTCACAAAGGAACAGTTAGGACATGAAATAAAGAGGCCTGCCACGTAGCACCCACCTTCTGTGGCATCCTATGGACACAGGAGCATGTGAGCAGACAGTGGGAGTTGGCTGTGCCCAGTGAAGTGAGGCAGTATACCTGATGTCCAGGAGGAAGCTTGCTGGCCTCTTCATTCCACTGTCTAATTGCTGACTCAGTTTGTTACACTTTCCTGGTCAGAGGCAATAGGTAGGTCACAGTGCAGGCCACAGGTTGAAATGTTTCTTGCTGTTTCTTCAGCAAAACCTCCAGTTGTCCCCAAATTCCACTGTCAGTCCAAGAGCTGGGGTTTGGTGGGGAGGGGCTTAGTGTTACTGGCTTGGGAAGTCATATGGTGACTCTCTAGGCCAGCAGTTCTCAACTTGTGGGTCATGACCCCTTGGTAACAATGAAAATACATCCTGCATATCAGATATTTACAATACGATTTATAACAGTAGCAAAATTACAGTTATGAAGTAGCAACGAAAATAATTTTATGGTTGGGGGTCACCACAAAATCAGGAACTGTATTAAAGGGTCGCAGCATTAGGAGGCATTAGGAAGGTTGAGAACCACTGCTCTAGGCCCAGACCCAGCCTTGCATGCAGGAATGGGGTAACAACGGGTCTCTGGTCTGGACTTGGGAGGTCTGTGGTATGAAACTGCAGGCTATCTGCTGAAATAGCGCTGACTTCTTAGAGTTATTGAGAGTCTGTCATGGGAGTCCCAGTTTTCTCCCAGGACCAGAGTCTTAGTACTCAGTTCTACCTCAGCCAGGGCCCAGCCCACAGAGTGAACTGAAGCTCTTGCCAGCCATATGGTGCCAAGTGTGGAGAGTAGGTCCTCTCTGGGGGAGAGCCAAAGACTGGCCCCCACCAGGGTGTAGGATCTGGGTGTGGCCCTAAGTAATGTGCTCCTCCTCCCAGCGGCCAGCGACAATGACTACCCACCAGGGGAGATGTTCCTTGACAGCGACGTGAACCCAGAGGACCCCAGCACTGATGGCGTGCTGGCTGGCATCACCCTGGTAGGCTGTGCCACACGCTGCAATGTGCCACGTAGCAACTGCTCCTCCCGAGAGGACACCCCAGTGTTGGATAAGGAGCAAGGTGAGTCTTGGGTGGAATTTTCTCTGTCCCCTCATTCCTACATCCCTGTCTTGTCCACGTTCACCTCTCCTCCCACAGGGGAAGTGGCTGCCGTCGCTAATGGGAAGGTCAACCCATCCCAGTCCACAGAAGAGGCCACGGAGGCCACAGAGGTGCCAGACCCTGGGCCTAGCGAGCCAGAGGCAGCTGCAGTGCGGCCTGGGCCACTCACAGAACATGTCTTCACTGACCCGGCCCCCGCCCCACCCTCTAGCACCCAGCCTGGCAGGTGGGCTCACAGGCTGGAGCAGAGAGGGGTGCAGAGGAGTGCCTGGCAGAGGTGGGCAGGGCATGGGATACAGGGTCATGGGGCTACCCTGGACAACCTCTCCCACAGTGAGAATGGGCCAGATCCTGACAGCAGTGGTGTACAGCCCGAGCCAGAGCCCAGTGGAGACCTGGCAGGAGCAGGCAGCAGTGCTGCACCCACCATGTGGCTAGGAGCCCAGAATGGCTGGTAGGCAGGGCCCTGGGGCAGGTGGGGGGAAAGCCCCTGGGTGAGCCCCTGCCCATCCCAACACCCTCCCGCAGGCTATATGTGCACTCTGCGGTGGCCGACTGGAAGAAGTGCCTGCATTCAATCAAGCTGAAGGATTCAGTGCTGAGCTTGGTGTAGGTGACCCCCAGCCAAGGGCTAGGCATTGGGAGGGGTTGCTAAGGTGGCCTGGCCTGCCACCCTCTGTCACAGCTTGAGCCTGTCTTACCACCTTCCCCCTTCAGGCATGTCAAAGGCCGTGTGCTGGTGGCACTGGCAGATGGGACTCTGGCCATCTTTCACCGTGGAGAAGGTAAGGCCTAATGGCACTGGGCAGGTGGGCGGCAGCTGGTGGCCTTACCAAGACTGGCCCAGGGAGCTCTCTAGGTTCTCCAGGACCCATCTTCAACCTGGCAAGGGGATCTCCAGCTCTGGCCCAAGAGCAGAGGTGGGCCCCAGCCAGGCCTGAGCAGGTGTCCTGGGTGCTCTCCAGATGGCCAGTGGGACCTGAGCAACTACCACCTGATGGATTTGGGCCACCCACACCATTCCATCCGCTGCATGGCCGTCGTGTACGACCGTGTCTGGTGTGGCTATAAGAACAAAATACATGTCATCCAGCCCAAGACGATGCAGATTGAGGCAAGTGCTGGCTGGTAGCCTGGGGCTCTGGGAGAGGAAGGGGATTCTGCTGGAATCACTTTTGCCATCATGGGAGCTTTATGAGGTCAAATGAGAACACAGACTCAGACAAGTTACTCATGTGTTCAAGGTCATGGGCAAGTGAGGGGCAGCCACCCTGTAAATGCCAACCTATTTGGAGCCTGACTTCTGCTGTCCACCCTTGAAGCAGAAGCCTGGGAGACACTTGTGTGGGCCCTATAGCCCTTCCCTGTGCCATCCCCAGGCTCAGGCTCCTCATGAGAGCCTGGATCCTTGGGAGCCAAGCAGGCTCCAGACTAGAGGTTAGAGTGGGCTATAGCAGGTTCAGGGTTCTCCTCCCCATCCTTCCTTTTACCTACTTGTTCATGGGCTGCTATCCCACAGAAGTCATTTGACGCTCACCCAAGGCGGGAGAGCCAGGTGCGGCAGCTGGCGTGGATTGGCGATGGGGTGTGGGTATCCATCCGCCTGGACTCTACCCTGCGGCTCTACCATGCCCACACCCACCAGCACCTGCAAGATGTGGACATCGAGCCCTATGTCAGCAAGATGCTGGGTGAGGGGCTGTGCCGGGCAGGAGGTGTGTGTGCCTGGGGTCCTAGTCCCGGCTACACTGATTGGCTTGTCCCACTCCCACTTCAGGCACTGGCAAGCTGGGCTTCTCCTTTGTGCGCATCACGGCTCTGCTCATTGCAGGCAACCGCCTCTGGGTGGGCACTGGCAATGGAGTTGTCATCTCCATCCCCCTGACTGAGAGTGAGTGACCCCACAGGGATATCTACAAAGATGCTGATGGCTGGGTGGGTTGGCTCCACAAGGCCACTCAAGATACCAGCTGGCCTGGCTGAAGCCAAATGCAGTCTCCCCTGACCACCTCCCCCTTTGTGCTCTGCCCTACCCAGCTGTGGTCCTGCACCGAGGCCAGCTCTTGGGGCTCCGAGGTGAGTCCAGAGCTCCTGCCTGCTGTGGTTGAGGGCCCAGGGCAAGCACTTTCCTGCCCGCCCCTTGCCTGCTGGAAAGCTGGGGCTCCCAACCTGCAAGCTTAGCACCCCATCCAGGGCCCTCTCTATCTCTAGCCAACAAGACATCCCCCACATCTGGGGAGGGAGCCCGCCCAGGGGGCGTCATCCATGTGTACGGTGATGACAGCAGTGACAAGTCAGCCAGCAGCTTCATCCCCTACTGCTCCATGGCCCAGGCACAGCTCTGCTTCCATGGGCACCGTGATGCTGTCAAATTCTTTGTCTCAGTGCCAGGTGAGGGCTGGGCTGAGTTTGTCCCTGCATCACCCACACCCCTCTTAAGTGTGTGTAGCTGGGGCTTCCATTCAAGAGGCTGTTGTCCTGAGGTCCCTCTGCCCCACAACAGGGAATGTGCTAGCCACCCTCAATGGGAGTGTGCTGGACAGCCCATCTGAGAGCCCTGGGCCAGCTGCCCCCACATCAGATGCTGAGAGCCGGAAGCTGAAGAATGTGCTGGTGCTGAGTGGTGGGGAAGGCTACATCGACTTCCGCATTGGTGAGTAGGCAGCGGCTAGGAGGCAGGCCTAGTGCTGGCCAGCAAAAGCCTGACCCTCACAGTTGCTGCCTATCCTCCAGGAGATGGAGAAGATGACGAGACAGAAGAAGGCAGCGGGGATGTGAGCCAGGTGAAGCCCGTGTTGTCCAAGGCGGAGCGCAGCCACATCATTGTGTGGCAGGTGTCCTACACCCCCGAGTGAGGCCACTGCCATCATCCCACCCTGCCTGATGCCAACATGTACATAGGACCCCTGCCCACCTGTCTGCCCACTGTCCCAAGCGGCAGCCAGGCGCCATCCGCCCCTCTTCTAACCTCTCAACCTGCAGCTTTCACCTGAGGCCCGGCCCCCCAGCTGGCAGGAGTGCAGCCATGTGGGTGGCATTTCCCACCTGAGAGGAATACCCTCTCAGGGACGCCCTTTCGCCAGTGGCTCCTGGCTGGTGTCCAGCCCAAAGTCCTCAACTTCCAGGGTACCTCAGGGCCAGAATGAGGTGGGATCCGAGGTAGGCAGCTGCTGCAGGTGATGCCTGAGTCTTCCCACCCTGAGCCCACCTCCTTTGCATGCTGCCAAGGTTGGGGGTGGGGGGATCACCCTGTCTCCCAGGCCCTTGTTCTGCCTGAGGGAACTGTGGCAGTGACTAGCATTTGCCCAGGGAGGTGGGGCTCAGGCTGCCCAGGTGCCTGGACCCCAGCTAGCCTTTGGGGCTTCCCCTCTTTCCAGGCTTTTTTCCCCCAGCCCCTGCTCCTGGCTTCCCCCTGCCCAGGGATCTGGCATGAGAGCACGGGCCAGGCACCCTGAGGCAGCTGCTTGAGCAAAGACCACGATTATCCCCAGTGTGGGAGCCCCTCACTGACCTGTGCCCCCCCAGGCTTTACCTAGGCAGAAGACTCACGTTGGAGGAGCAGGACCCTGGAGTCCTGCCCCTTCCAGTAGTCCCTAGGGTGGAATTTCTCAGGCTGCCAGGGCAGGCCCAGGCCTCAGGATGAAGGGGAGGCCCCTGGCCTCCCCTGGGGTCAGTCCTAGGACACAGGCTCAGCCTCAGGTTGATGGAGGATGGTGTGCTCCTGGGCCTGCCTCCTGCACAGGGCTTCAAGGAGCCCAACTCCCAGACATGCTAAGTGCCTAGGGTGGCCTGCTGTGGCCTTCTAGAGCAACTGGTGAACGAGGCTGCTAAGCAAAGGCCCAAGAGGGCTGAGAACAGAAGTCACCTCCAGCCAGGCTCTAGGCATTAGGGGAGGCAGGGAGGCACCACCCTGGACTGCCCTCCCTGGGTGGGTGGGCCTGTTCCCCACCTTCCTAAGCCCGGGTCTTCTCTTGCTCCCTGAGGCCCTGAGCAGGGCAGCCCAGCCCCTCTGCCTACCCTCTCCCACCAGAGAAGCACAGACCTCGGGGAACTGTCCCGTGAGCCCAGTTGGCCACCCTGAACTGCAGCTATGTGCAGCTGCAGGCTTCCCACCACCCTGCCACCTCCACTGTGATGTAAGATGTCAGGTCCCTTGTCTGTTCCCACAGGATCGTGAAGTGACTTGGGGGTTAGCTGGGTGGGCACAGCTCGAGGAAGGGGCCCAGTGATGACTCTCCTCAGGCTTTGGTCCTGCAAGTGAACCCACATATCTGCTCTGTATGTAATAAACGTCTTAACGTGGTACTACCTCTGTTTCTGGGCCTCAACCAATACAACAAAGATTTCTTCAGTTTATTAAAAAAGAAATGTTGGATCAGTGCCAGGGCTGCTGCTCTGGTATGTTTACACAACTGCTGTGTGTGGTGGCACCTTCGGCAAGAAGGCCCAGTGCACCTACCCTCCCTGAGGGAGGTCTTGCAGAGTACCACGGTCCCTGCCACTGAAAGGATGTTCCAAGGCCTGACATGGGACCCAGAGTCTGGCCACACCCAGGCCTGAAGGATGCAGAGTTGCCACAGCCCTCTGAAATGTAAGTCTGCCTGACAGCTAGGCAGCTACTCGTACAACCAGTGCTCAGCGCTGTCCTCCCAGCACAGTAGTTCCTCCTCGCGGAACCAGAGCGCGATCTCACGGCGGGCACTCTCCACTGAGTCACTGCCATGGATCATGTTCCTGCGCAGACAGCCGCAATAAGGAGAGTTAGGACAGGGACCTATGAGGGCCCGAGTTGGGGAGGTGGGACCTGGCTGGGACAGTCCCCTGGGCCAGCCTTACTTGCCAACCTCGACGCAGAAGTCCCCTCGGATGGTACCAGGAAGAGCGTCAGCCGGGTTCGTTGCACCGATGAGAGCCCGGGAGGTGCGCACGACGTCCAGCCCCTGCCACACCTGCGCGGGTGGGAGGCATCAGGGCTGGGGTGTGGGTAGGGGTTCCCGAGGTCGCCCACCCGCCGGGCACTCACCATGGCCACCACAGGCCCGGAGCCCATATACTTGACCAGGCGGCCGTAGAAGGGGCGCTCGCGCAACTCGGCGTAGTGTTCGCGCAGCAGCTCCTCAGAGGCCTGGGGGATTACAGGGACAGGCGACCTGTTCTGGGGCCCCGCCCGCGCCCCGCTCGTCCCAGC
>NW_003852439.1:7954280-7968080 GCF_000181295.1 Otolemur garnettii
CTCGCCCACCAGCCGCCGCTGCACGCCGTCTGGCTTCACCGCCAGAAAGGTGCGCTCGTGCACGCCAGTGTAGACTGCGGGGACCAGGACGTCAGGCCGGCCCAACACCGCCCGCCCCCTGCCCCCGCCCCACCCCACCCCGCCCCACTCACTCGTGGGGAAGAGACTTGCGAAGATGGTCAGTACCAAGCAGATCATAATGGCGGCCTCAGCTCGGCCGGACCAGGGCCTGGCGGAAGCTGCGCGGGGCGGGGCCTGTGCTTAAAGGGAACTTCCCCGCTACTGCCTCCCTGAGGCCGGCGGGGAGGGCGGGCGCCGGCAGTAAGGCGGCGCAGTCCTGCTGTGGATCTTGAGGCTACTTCACTTGCACCCCGGGAATCCAAGGGCCCTGGGGAGCCGGAGGGCAACTGCGGAGGCCAGGTCACCTCCAGCCATTCAGACACTGACTCCCCTATCCCGCTCAGGTCTTCGCATTCACCCCCCTCACCCAGCTGGGGGCCCCAGGCACTAGGTCAGCGCAAGACCCCATCAGCCTTTCCCGCAGTCCTGCAGACAACCTGCCCCCAAACCCAAACGCAAAGAAACCACAACCCAGGCTCGTCGTGTTTCTTTATTCTGTGCGCAGCTTCTGCCTGGACACACAGAGTATTAGGAAAGGGGGACCCTGTGCTCCCTGGCTGCTTTGCACTTTCCTCCAGAGCCTCTTCAGCCAAGCCCAGGGTTCCTCAGTCGTAGGTGGCTGTTGGGGCAGCAGAGCCAGAGGAAAGACAGGTGCAAAGTCTGCCCCAGCCCTCTCCACTAAGATGTAGAGCCTCAGAACCAATCACTGGAAGGTGAGCTCTAAGCTCAGAGAAAGCTGACTCTGGTGTAGCACAAAGGTTGTCTTTCTTCACAATGGTCTCCATGACCTTACACCACTCAGGCAACCTGCTAGTTCTGGCATTTTAGACCAGGGTGCCCTTGGCCTTTCTCTTTGCCTCCAGTTTTGCAGGGTAGTCCCAGGGTTCTATGTGTATTCTCTCCAGGTTCAACATAGGCTCTTCAGTGCTAGTATCCCCATTTTTACGTCGCTCTGCAAGAATGATTGCCCGAAGGAGTGGCGGGTAGGGCACAGAACGCAGGCTGTCCTCCGAGACTAGTGTGAAGGCGGTGAAGGCCTCCTCCTCATGCTTAGGTACCAGCCGCCAGTCATGGTACATGGCCTGTTCTATCTCCCGGGCCTCACTCTCTGTCTTCCCTGGAGAAAGAAAGAGAGCTTGTTTCACTGGTTCCTTAACAGTCTGTGGTCTACACCTAACTACCCATTAGATTCCCAAGACTTACCTTTTTTTTTTTTTTTTTTTTGAGACAGAGCCTCAAGCTATCACCCTGGGTAGAGTGCCATGGCATCACAGCTCACAGCAACCTCCAACTCCTGGGCTCAAGCGAGTCTCCTACCTCAGCCTCCCAAGTAGCTGGGACCACAGGCACCTGCCACAACGCCCGGCTATTTTTTGGTTGCAGCCGTCATTGTTTGGCGGGCCCGGGCTGGATTAGAACGCTCCACTTTAGGTGTATGTGTCTGGCGCCTTAGCCACCTGAGCCACAGACGCCGAGCCTCAAGACTTACCTTTGAAGGTGAGGATACCCCAGGCCTTTCCGTGGTCCAAGTTCTGCAAAGCAGTGGGAAGCGAGTCATTTAGGAGGCTCCTCGACCTCTGGAGATTAGGTGGCAGGATCCTCGTGCATGGAGGAGAAGGTACTACTGCCCCTACAAGCTCAGTGTCTGGGAGGCGATGCCTGCAGGGCTAGTCTGGACCGACCAACAGGGCACATCCCCGAGTGGCTGGGAGGAGTGCGGGCACACACATACCTGAGCTGTGTAGTCGGGCCGGACCCGCGTGAGGCGCCAGTAACACGGTTCGTCGTGCTGCCACAGCCAAGACTTGCGCGTAACTAGGCGGCCCAGGCCGAAGAGCGGGAGGCGGCCCAGCAGCTGCAGGAGGCGGCTCTCGCGGCGCACGTCGGTCCAGGCCCGAGCGGGTAGCTGGCGGCCTGAGAACGGTCGCGTCAACGTCTCATAATCCAGAGCATAGCGCTGCGAGTCGCGCGGCCGCTCCCGCTGCTCGCGCAGAGCGCGCACACGGCGGGCGAGCTCCGCGATCAGCCGCGGGCGAACCTTCTTCCGCGCCATGGCCGGTCCGCGGTCTAGTCGTTCCAGCCGGAAGCCGCCTCCGCTACAAACCTTGAGGCCCGCCCACCACCGGAAATGGCCTGTGTGCCCGACAAAGGCGTCCGGGCGCGGCCGGAGAGGAGGAGACCTGACCGGGTATGGCGTCGGGAACATCCGGCAGTGCCCCGGGCTCGCGCAGGGGTCGGGGCGGGAGCCGCTCGCGGCGGCCCCCAACTTGGGAGCTCTCGGACTCGGACGCCGAAGACTCCACCAGCGCAGAGGCTGCCGAGAAGGCCCGGGACCCAGTCGAGAAGCGCCAGGTGGCAGAGGAGGCGCTGCGGCTGCTGCGGCCTGACCAGGCCCTGAGGCGCCTCACGGTGCGCGTGGACCCAGGTGTGGCTGAGGGTGAGGGTCCCCGCGGGGTCAGGCCGTAGCCGCCACGTCCGCACTTTTGCCTGGAGCTCGGGCGTTGGAAATGCCCTTTCACCGCAGGGAAGTTGTCTGCGGTCCGATGGGGGCGGAAAGAGGCGCCCAGCCGGCTGCCTACTGCCCGGGACTTCGGGGCCGGCTTTCTACCTGGGCTGGGTTCTGCTCTCCTGAAGCCTGCAAACAATGAATGTGGGTGTGGCAGGCTGCGACGCCCACCCAAATAGGTTCCTCCTGTGAGTGGAAGGAAGGAGTGGCTGAGTTCTGTCTCCCTCCGGTGGACCCAGCCATTCTGGAAGATGCGAGTGCAGACGTCTTGATGGAGGCCCTGGAGGCTTTGGGCTGTGAGCATCACATCGAGCCCCAGCGCCCCACGCGGAGCCTCCGGTGGAGCCGAATGAAGCCCGACTCTTGTCCTTGCCCCTACAGCGTGAGTATCCCGGGTGACTGCAGCAGGAGCCCCGTTTCCTGGGTTTCCCAAAGGTCCGCCCCGGGATTGAGTGCGCTGCATCCAGGGTTTCCTGTCCTAGAACCGTCCCAAAGTGTGGTTGGTGTTATCGTGCACGTCTTGCAGATGAGTACACTCAGAACAGGAAACGCTGAGTGCACGGTGCCCAGACCACCCTGCTGGAAAAGAACAGGGCTGGGCATCAGATTCTCAGTTCAGGAGCTGCTGGAGAATGTTCTGAACCCAGTGAGGCTGTGGCCATGTACCAGTGTCAGTGTGTCTGAGTTGGGCTTGGCTGCGGCCATGTACCACAGAGCTGCTGGGCTGCCCAGGCAGAGGCCCTAGGGTGCACAGGCAGAAGGTGGGCAGCATTGCACCCTGATTGTTCCCACAGGTGTCTCCTGAGGTGTGGGAGGCAGAGGAACCTGAACTGCTGCTGCTTCTGGAGCCTGAGGAGTTTCTGTATGGCGTCGCCCAACTGACTCAGGTGATTGGATGCAGGCAGTAGTTCTTCTCCACAAATCATGAGAGGCTGGGTTCCTCAGCCAGTTTCTGCCCTACGGAAGAGTAGCTGGAACAGGGAATGTGGGAGGCTGGGATCCCTCTCTGGTTAGAAACCATGGAGAGATTGAAGATGAGATGAAGAAAGCCTCCGAGCCTTTTTGGGCACTGGCAGGAGGTTCAGCTACTCTTAGAGGAGCCTTAGCTGCTTCTGGAAAGCTATAGCAGGGAAAAGGTCCTTAGGAGAGTAGGGAGGCTCAGGAGATGAGGGCAATGGACTGGCCAGGAACCTGGAGCCTGATTGGAAGTGTCCATGCACAGCCGGGGGCAGTATTGACACTTGACCTTAGCGAAAAGGCCAAGAAACGATGGGGGAGGGGGCAGATTTGAAACTGACAGGGCAGCCAGTGAGCAGCAGCCTTGGCTGCAGAAGAAACAGACAGTGGTCTGGTGATGATTGTGCCAGTTCGTAATCAGGTTAGATCCTTTGTCAGGTTCCAATGTCCAAGTATCAGCCCTTGTCAGGCATCTGCTGTGTGCCAGGTAAATGCCAGGGTAGGGTGCAGAGGTAGACCAGGAATGAGGGGCTTTGTCCACCCCTTCTAGAAGCCTAGGATATGTCCAAGAGTTTTCTTTAGCTCCCTCGACCTCAAGGGATGGTTTTCTCAGAAAGAGGTGACAGGGCAGAGGAAGTGCTGCTGGGCTCCTCCTGCACCACTGGCTTGCTCTTGTGCTTGCTGGTCTTGTGTAAAGTGCCTGTGGCCAGGTGGCCCGTGGACCCCACTGTTGCAGCCCTCCCCTGACCAAATGTGTGCTATACACTCTCTCTGCAGGTCTCTAGCCCAGCCTGCACTGTGCCCTGGAGCTTTCCTGAGATTCCCTCCTGCCCCCATCTGGCCATCATTGGGCTGGACGCTTACCTGTGGTATCACTCACCCTGATGCCTGGGCTGGGACAGGGGCTCAGGGAGGGTGGGGGTCATCTGGAGGCTGCTATGGGCTCTAGAGGGACAGGAGAACTCAGGGAGGGTAGGACCTGTAGAGAATGGTGAGCCCAGAGGGATGGTCATCTCTGCTCAGGTCTCACCAGCCCATCCCCAAGGAGGCACACCAGCCAGAGAGTCCAGAGGTGGCCCATGCCAAGGTGGCTGTTGGCTGGCCAGAGGTGGAGGAGGTGAGGGCCAGTATGGATTGGTGAGTTGGTGGGCCTTAGCTGTGGCACTTGGGCTGCCCTCTGCTGGGTTTGGTTCCCAGGATGGTGTGTAGGATTGATCTGAGGGGGGACTGAGTGTCCCCAGGGGATCCTTTCTCCAGCCCCTGCCCAACGCTTGCATCCTCCCCAGGCCTTGGTGCTCCTGCAGCTCCGGGCAAATATAGATGTGTTGCTGGTGGCCTCCTGGAAGGAGCTGAGTCAGCATGTCTGCGCCATCACCAAAGCCCTTGCTCAGCGCCCCTTCAAGTGTGTACTTCTGCCCAAACTGCAGGAATGGGAGGGGGAATAGGGTCACCTGGAGGTTGTGGTGCCTTCCTGGCCTCTTTGAGGTCAAAGCAGGGCTGGTGGGCTTTGATGCATGCTGGGAAAGGGGTGTTCAGGAAAGGTGGAGTTGCTAAAAGATCTTTCTGCTCTTCCCTGTCTTCAGGCAGTACCAGGAGTCCCATGCCTTTTCCTTCTGCACCGCAGGACGCTGGGCAGTGGGCAAGCCAGTGACAAGAGATGGCACAGGGCTGCAGAGGGCCTGGTGGAGGCAGATCAGGCAGTTTAATCGGGTCAGCCCAGCTGTGGCTGATGCTGTTGTCAATGCCTTCCCCTCCCCCCGCCTCTTACAGCAGGTGGGCTCCCCACTTATCCCCTACCCCATGAAGGCTAGGTCCTCCAGGCCCACCTGCTCATCCCTATGCCTGCCCCTAGGCACTCAAGGCCTGCAGCACAGAGCAGGAACGCATGGGCCTCCTGGCTGACCTCCCTGTGAAGGCTGGTAAGGGCACACGGCCCCGTAGAGTGGGGCCTGACCTCTCCCATCGCATCTGCCTCTTCCTGACCACCACCAACCCTGACCTCCTGTTGGACCTGGGCTCCTGACCACAGCTGCAGGACGTGGTGGGGCCTCCTCTCCTGTCTACCAGTAGGATGGTACACAGCCTCAGGGACTGACTGGATGGGATACCTTGAGGGGCAGGGAGGGGGCAAAACTAGTACCCTTAGCCTAGGAAGGGTTCTCACTCTCTGGGTGGGTGTGACCTCACAGGTAGAACAAAGGGTGACAGGGAGAGTTCTTGAATAACGGATGAGCAGATGAGCAAGTTATTGTCTACTAGGTAGCATGTAGGTAGAGGGTCTGGGCAGTGAGGGGGCTTCACATGCCCTTGGCCCAGGACATAATGGCCATGGGGAGCCTAGCAGCAGGGCTCTATGTCCAGCTAGGACAATCTGGGGGGCAGCAGAACAGCCAGGTCCCCTATGCCACCTGGAGGCTTAGGTGGCATCCTCTGAGAGAAGCAGTTAGGAAATTTCTAGGTAGCAAGGGTGTCAGGATGGAGTCAGACGCAATAGGAGAAAACCCATAGACGACCAGTGAGCCCCAGGCCTCCCTGTGTGGGTTTGCTTAATCTCACAGTTGTGTGCATGTTAGAGTTAGACTCTTATGTTTATTACAGTCACGGAAGTCTCTGTGACAGAGGAGCAGCCAGTCACATGCAAAGCAAGTTAGGAAAAAACCAAGGCCACAGAAACAGGACAGCCAAACTCCAAGGAGGCCCTTCTCCTCAGGCAGCAGATAACAGCCCCCTGGGAGACTCAAGGCTGGGCAGCTGCTTCCCAGCCAGCACAGGCAGCAGAATGGACTTAGACACTCAGTGGCCTGTGGCCCTGGAGGCTCTATAGGAAGGGCTGTCCTGGCCTCAGAGGAGGCTGGGAGATGGCTCCAGATACTTCCCCTAACTCCTCCCTCTCCTGCCCTGGAGTGTGATTGGAAGGAAGGGACAGAGAAAAGAGCTGTCCCAGCCCAAGAAGGCAATTTTCATTGGAAAATAAGTTAGGTCCGTCGGCAGCGTTTCCTCTGGCAGGGCCTGGTCTCAGGGCTGTTGGGACTGGCTACAGCCACTGCCTTGGGTGTGGGTGCTGGGGACTTGCGGTAGCTGCAGTTCATGCTCAGCACCCAGCCCAGCTTGTTGTGCAGCACCTGCTTGAGGCCAGGCGGCAGGGGTAGGCCCTCAAGTGTGTCCCCTGAGTCTGGCCGCAGCTGCCGCAGCCGATAACAACACAAATATTGCAGGGAGGTGACGCTGGCACAGGAGCGGATCACCTTCATGCTGCTCTTGGCTGCTGTGGAACACACCATCGGGTAGAACTTCTTGTTCTGCAGCTTGGTAGCTGCCACTCCTGGAAGGGAGGGGCCCAGCCTGAGCCCTGAGCCAGTGAGAAGGGCAAGGAAGGGTCATGCTGCCCGATCAGCCCCTCAGGCATCATGCTAAAGTGACCTCGTAAGCCACTGTGCAACTGAGTGGGATGTTGGTACTCACACCTTGGTCCGTGAGATTCCAGCCTGGACTTGTACTGGACCCTGGCCCACCCTCTGGGGACCCTGGGACTTCCAATTCCTAGGAGAAAGCCTTTCAGGAAGACTTGGGTGCCTGTCTCCATGCAAGGTCATGACGGGGAGAAGCTGTGCCCTTGCCACCCTCACCTATGCACTTCCTGTTCTTGAAGAAAGTCAGTGTCCCGTGCCAGGTGTCCAAGTGCACACCGATGATGGAGCCCTGGCCAAACCTCGAGGAGAAGCTTGTCTTGTCTCCCTTGTGATGAAGGAGTCCTAAGGGTAGTGGGGCAGGGGTAAGCCCAGGAGCCTGGCCCTGCCCTGCTCTACCTGCCCCACCCTGGGCTGCACACACCTGTGTAGGAGAGTCCCCAGCTGTCCTCATCCCTGCCAAGTAGGCTGCAGAATGTGTGATGGTACTTGTCTAGGTCCACATCTGATGTCCCAATGCCCACCATCTAGGAGCAATGGTGCTGGGCAGCGAGGCCTCCAAGGCCACCCTCTGCTCCACCCCTGGGCCAAGATACCCCTGGGCCTATGGCCACTTACCATGTCAGTGCCATAGACAGGTGAGGTCATCTTGATCTCCCAGAAGTGCTGGCCTTCCCCCAGCTCCTTGGTGCCCCGGATGGCTGCAGTGCCGCAACTGTACTCCATATGGAAGCTGACTTTGCGGTTGTCGCAGCTCAGCAGAGTGGCTGAGGATTTATTCAGGTCATCCCATACCCAGTCAAAATCTGTAAGGAGAGGCCCAGGCTGGGGCAGCTGCTAGAGCTCCCCTAGGCTCACCCCCAAGCCTACCCACTGGCATGATCCTCATGGCACAGCTCACTGGCACTCACACTCGTCTTCCTCCCCACAACGACAGTCCTTGCCCCGATGAGCTGTGTGCAGGGTGCTGCAAGAGGTGGCCTCACTTTGGCCGGCACAGTCACAGAAGGACTCTCCAGTCACAGGCACGGCGCTGGGGATGGATGGTGGCAGGGGTGCATTCTCAGGGTCGGACTCTGAGTCACTGTGCTGGGAGGAAAGGATGCACTGTCCTGCCTGCCACCCACCTTCTACTGGCCCTGACTCCCCCCATCCCCCACCCTGGGGACTGGAACAGTTCTGATCTGTTGATGATGGGGCCTAGAAGAATTGCTTGGTGTCCCATGTGCACAGCATGACCTTGCAGTGCCCCCAGGGCATGGCTCCTGCCCACACCTAGTGCCAGAACTGGCAAGGCCACTTCCCCATAGGTCTAGAATCAGTAGTTCCCTGGAGGTCCAGCCACTAATGAATACTCAAGATAGTGCCCCAGGCTCCCTACCCAGCTTTGTCAAGGCAGGTTGTATATGAAGAAGCCACAGGGCAGCAGCACAGGTGCCCCCAGATAGCAGCTGGCTCACAGCAAGGACCCAGCCTGTCCATGGCAGGGGTTGCTCTCTCATAAGGCACAGTAAGCATGTGCTACGGGGAGGCAGGAAGCTGGGGTTCAGCTGCTACCTCTAAGGGGCTCAGTCCTTATGGAAAGTTCTTTAAGTCCTAGGGTTCTGATCTTGGCCCAGTGGCCAGATGCCAAGACTGAGCTGGTCAGGTTCTGACAACAGACTGACCTACAGACCCACCTAGGTCAGCCAGGTTTGGTTCCTATGAGCCTGGATCCTTCCCGTGCCTCTGCTGGCTTGCTCACCCAGCCCCTGTAGGCTCTGACCCATGCCAGGCCTCAAGACATCACAGCTGGGCTCAGCCACAGCCAGCAGGGCCTCAGCCTCCTTTACCATAGGTAGATCCCTGCTGCCCTAAGAAAGCTTATATTCCCACCACAGCATGTACCCTGGCCTGCTGTTTACATCCCTGTTCTCGCCACCCTCTTGTCACACTGGCTCCCATCAGAGGGCTCTGTACATCTGCCATCCCCTCTCCTGAATAGAACTATTTTTTTCTCCAAGTAGAGAGGATAGTTAACCACCTCAGTGAGGCTCTTCCAGACCTTTCACCTATTTCAGTTTCTTCTCATTGCACTTCTCTGAAATTCTCCTTTGTCCTGTTTCTGTACCTTTTTCTATTAGAACAAAAGCTCTTCAAGGGAAGCCTGTTCTTCTCATCTTGCCTTTACAACCGCACAGTGGCCACAGTTACTAAGTGAAATGAATGAGTCAAGAGGAGAGACAGCTGAGTAAGGAGGTCTGTGTCAGAGATAGGCACCTGTGGGGAGATGGGTAGCCCCCTCAGAAACCACCTGCAGCATGTGCTGCCCCAGAGGGGGCCTGCCTCTTCAGGAAAAGCCACAAAGAGCCAGGACCCACGAAGCTCATTCAGCATCCAGGCAAATGTGGTCTATCAGGGACCAACTTTAGAACAGCTGTCTTCTGAAGAGGAGGAGGATCCTACCCTGTAGAGAAGGCAGACCCAGAGGACTACATGCCTCTGGCATGGAAGGGGATCGCCCCAAAGCCAAGGCAGGCCCACTGAGTCAGAAGCCAGGGTCCAGAACTGAACCCTAAGGCTATCACCCTAGCTCCCTGGGAAGGAGAGAGACTTGATCCCACTGGCAGCTCTGTGTGCAGAGGTGTATGTCAATTCAACCTTCCAAGGTGTCCAGAATGACCTGCCCATGCACATGTCTACAGGCCCATTTGGTGACAGAGGACAAGCAGCATGCATGTGTCAGAGACTGCCCCCAGCCTGTAGATACCACCTGCCTGCCATGGCCATGAGCCTATAAGATGGGCAGACAGCAGCCTGCTCAGCCATGTGACTAGTGGGAGCTGGAGGCAGGAAAGGAATGTAGGCCTGGCCTCTCCCTGTTTGGAGCAGGTTGGTCAGCAAACTATGGCTTCTGATCTTCCCCCAATGCCCAGTGGTCCTGTAGGGCTAAGGGAGAAGCCTTTGGTTGGAGGAGAGGGACCTGGTCCCTTCCCAGGACATTTGGCTGAGACAACAAGGCAGAGACAAGTCACTCAAGCAACAGCCCCACCAGCTAATGGCCAAACTCTTAATCTGGTCTAAGGTATATCTCGAGAAAATAGCTGAGAAACCTCACCCCCTTCTGCCTCATTGCCACCCATCAGGCAGAAAGGCAGTATAGCCTATCCCAGGGGCCCTGCCACAGCAGACATCAGCATAACCCAGCAAAGCCCACAGGTACACTGGCCAGTCCGGTCTATAAACACTTGAGCCTCTCCATGGACCTTCATATTTGGGGGCCTTCCTGAGTGGGAGAGGCCTAGGAATTTTGGTTTTCAAGAACCAGGGCTTTGGGTGGTGCCTGTGACTCTGAGTAGGGCACCCACCCCGCAGACCGAGGGTGGCAGGTTCAAACCCGGCACTGGCCAAACTGCAATAAAAAATAGCCCAGCATTGTGGCAGATGCCTATAGTCCCAGGTACTCGGGAGGCTAAAGCAAGAGAATCACCTAAGCCCAACAACTGGAGGTTGCTGTGCGCTATGATGCCATGGCACTCTACCGAATACATATTTGTACTGGCAGAAAAAAGATCTAGCAGTTCAGTTAGTAGCTATCTTTGGAAACTGGTTGGGTAGACACAATGGAGAATTTTTGTTGAATGAACTGACCAAAAACTACCAACCTCCATGAACTGCATTTGTCAGAGAAGAGAGAATAGAGAAGAATATGGTGCTTGTTCTAAGGTCCTGTCACTCCTAAGGCTGTGTGTCTTTTAGCAGGTTAAAGAACCTCACTGAGTATGGCACACCCAGGATTCAGTCCCGGGTCTGCTCCATCCTTTGGCTTCAGGAACTTCTTTATGCTTCCCAGTCAGATAACACCTGCCTCAAGCTTCTCCACACTTCATTCCAGCCTTGTCCACTGGGACCTACCTGCCCATCAGAGTCGTATCCCCAGTTAGTGGTGCCTGCCAGAGCCATAGCTCGGGCATCTGCATCTCGGCGGGCTGCACTCAGGACAAAATGCCATGCCCTGCTGCTCCGGGGGCGTCTGGCCATGGTGAAGAAAATCTGGGGGGGACAGGTTCTGAGCAAAAGAAGACATGGAGGCTGTAAGAATAGCCCCTAGCACCACCACCCCCAGGCCTTTGTCTCAGCTGCTCTGCAGGTTGGGCCACAGACCCACCTGGAGGCAGAAGCCAGGCAGATGCTGAGCCAGAGCTCCAGAATTGTCCGCAAGTCTGTACCTCACTCAGGTATCTGAGCACCTTGATAAAACCTAGGTAGATGGTGTGAAATGCCATCCAGACGTCCATGACTCCGGAATGTGACTCTTAGGCCCTCTCTCTCTGGCTCTTCACGAACTTGGCTGCCCCGCCTGCATCTCTAACCTTTACCGGCTCCGCCTCCATTGTCCAATTTGACAAGTGGCATCTCCAACCTCCCAGTTCTTCATGCCAGAAACAGGGCAGCCATCCATCCTGACACACCCTTCCTCCTGCCCACCATGACCGGATGCCACCCATTGCACTTGAGTCTCTTTCTCGCTGACAGGCAGCCCCACCATCATCCCCTGGACTGCATGACTCAACTTCCACTTCACTCACTACAGCCAAGTTCTGTTTTGAAACACAAATTCTAAAACCCATTTGTGCATTGCCATTGCTCTTGGAATAAAATGCAGAATTCTACGAAGTCTGGTTCTCTGCTTCCTCGAGTCACCCTGCCTCCTGTAAGTTGCCTGCTGGTTCCTGCCCTTTCCCCCAAACGCCCTTCTCCACCTGCTTAAGGCAGGTCCTACTCTACCTTCAGCCCTCATCTTCCAGATCCAACTTAACGTTGACACGCTGATCTCTGGGACTATCTAATGCCTGGCTCTCCCCCGGCTGAAATCCCAATGAGGGCGGGAACTGTTCACCACATAAGGACGGGCTAGGGCCACGGACGCCCCAAGCATCGGGTGGGTGAACGATCGCAGGTGCAGTTTCCCAGTCCTGGGAGCGCGTCCGCGGGCAGCACCAGGCCCACCTCCGCCGATGCCGACTACGCCTCTACCAGCCCGCACTGAAGCTCGCGGCTCCAATGGGCTCCCATCCCGGCTTAATCTCCACTCGCCACATTTGCCGCACACAGTAGGCGCCACGTGATGCACGGCGAATGAATGGCCAGCCGCGGCTGTCACCGCAAGAAGCCAGGCGGCCCGCGCCAACCCTGGAGGCCAGAGGCTCGCACTAGTCAGGCCTATTTCCTGGTTCTCGTGGCCCGGCCCGTGTGGGCCTGGGAGGAGGAAAGGGCAGCCCCGCGGTCAGGAGGCTGGCGCCGAGCAAGTCCGGACTCGGGGCGCTGAATCGGCCGTTCGGAGGAACAAAGGGCGGGCGGGCCTGACAGTGCTGGCGGCCGCCGCTCCCAGGCCGGCCAGGCCAGCAAGGTCAGCGCGCGCGACTCGCCTCGAGCCCTCTGGGGTCCGTGGGGCCCGACCCAGGCTCTGGGAGGCGCTGACCACAGCCCCGCCGCCGCTCACCTGCAGCCGCGCCGCCGCCGCGATCCGCCGGGTCGGCGGTGACCTACTTTCCGCTCCTGAGCGGGACGTAAACAATCCCCGCCCCCCGCGCCGCATTGGCCCCGGCTACCCGGGCGAGTGCGCCCGGCTCCGGGCTTCGGGTGGAGGGCGGGTCTCTGGCCAGCGCGGCTACGGCCGACAAGTTGCAGGGCCTGTCAATCCTCATCCCATGCTCCCATTGGTTATATCTCAAGCAGTGGGAGAGAAAGTCTGCGCGTCCATTGGACGTCTCCCACTAGCGAGCGTGGCACGGAAGTAAGCTCCCGGAGTTTTGTCTAAGCCGGAACCTGCGGGCTGGTCTGAGGAACACCTCCGGCGATTAATTGGCTGAAGGAAGAGACAATAGTCTTATCAAGATGGGGTAGGGGCGGGCTCGAGCTGCCCATTGGTTCGAAGGCTCTTCACTCTGGTTGGGGCGCACGGTCCTCGGGCTGAAGCGGCCGGAAGCCGCGAGTTCCAGCCTGGTGGCGGGATGGAGGCAGCGGCAGGTCAGTTCGGGCCCGGGACAGTTGGCCGTTCGGGCGTCGTCCTCGCCAGATGGGGCCCACTGTGCTTTGCCTTTTCGCCAGGGTGGCAGCGTACGGGACGCGGAGACCCCACCAACCTACGCTTCCCGGGTCTGAGGAGCGCGGGCCCCGGCAGAGGCGGGGCCAGAGTGATCCCCGCGGTTCCGGCTCTAAGGGGAGCCAGGAGCAAGTCCCTGACAGGCTGCAGCCAGCGCAGCCCGCTTTTTGTTAACCATGCTTTTCTGTTTACAGCGTGAAGGTTGCGGAGGCGTGCGTGCTTTTGCGTACGTGGTGCTTGTGAGTAGCAGGTGCTCGTTGTAACCGATGGTGCTGTAGGGCCAAGAGCAACTCAAGAGGAAGTGTTGTTTCTGTAACCGTATCTGTAGAGTGCGCAGAAAGTTGTTTTACCTATTTTTTGAATGTAGCTATTTCCCTGTCTTATGCTACGGGATTTTAATTTGGTAGCCTGGTGACGCCAAACTTGGGATTTAAAGTTTGGGGAAGACTTAAGAAGAAGTCTTGTTTGAATATATAGTATTGTTTAGAAAAGGGAAATTAGTTGTTTCTTTGTAGAAGTAGTGTTCTATCTAAGCCTTTTAAAAAGTGAAATTCTTGGGTGCGACAGAATAAATACAAACAGGAATATCAGAGTTTGAACAGATTAGTCAAAGTAGACCTTTGTAAGTAGTGGTCGCTACATTTTTCTTTCTTTCTTTTTTTTTTTTTTTTTTTTGAAACAGAGTTTCTAGGGGGGAGGAGGAATCTTACCTTGCCCATCCATTC
>NW_003852439.1:7969202-7974815 GCF_000181295.1 Otolemur garnettii
CAGCCATCATTGTTGTTTGGCGGGTCCGGGCTGGGGATTCGAACCCGCCACCTTAGGTGTATCTGGCTGGCGCCTTAGCCACTTGAGCCACAGGCGCCGAGCCGGAAGAAGATTATTATTGACATTGATGGATTGTTTTTTAACCAGGAAAGAATACACATAAAAATTCAAAAGGCTGAAGGGGTATATTGTAAAAGATCCTGCTCTATGCCCATAGGTATACCCTGGCATCTATTTCTTGTATCTTTCCAGAAAGAGTCTTTTCATATAAAAACGTATTTGTTCTGCATATTGAGCTATCTGGATTCATTTGGACTTAGCCATAAGGCTGACCAGCACATTATCCATAAAGAGGATCCTCGATTCCCTGCATGGGGATCCTGCTTCCTATTCTTTCTTTGCTCCTTCCAGCACAGTCACTCACAACTAGTAGGCCCTTTGTGAATGTACGTTGTTTATAATCCACTTATAAACTTTGTCAGTTAGCATAGGAGTAAAAGGTTTTTAAGGTTGATCACTCAGGAGTCATCTGGGGAGAACCTGATCCTCCAGTTACCTGGCATAGGCACCAGCCTACTGGACAGAGGATTTTCCCTAGTCCTCCTCAGGATACTTTTGTCACACGGTATCAGCACAAGGGCAGAGTGGAGTCAGGTCTGAGAGCCCACTCAGTCTCTGGTGGCTCCAGTAGAGCTCCCCAACAGCAACAAAAATGAACTACTACTGTATGCACATAGTGCTTCCAACACCTGTTGCTGTTTAAGTGTTTTATTTATTTATTTTTTTTATTTGAGACAAAGTCTCAAGCTGTCACCCTGAGTAGAATGCTGTGGCATCACAGCTCACAGCAACCGCCAACTCCTGGGCTCAAGCGATTCTCCTGCCTCTGCCTCCCACATAGCTGGAACTACAGGTGCCCGCCACAACACCTGGCTATTTTTTGGTTGCAGCCATAATTGTTTGGTGGGCCCGGGCTGGATTCAAACCCGCCAGCTCAGGTGTATGTGGCTGGTACCCTAGCCGCTTGAGCCACAGATGCCGAGCCTGTTTAAGTGTTTTAAATAACAACCTGTTGATTGCCACAGGTGACTGTGAGGCCATGATCTCTGCGTTCTGTGTTAGTGCTGGTGGGAAGGGTGCTCTTTCTGTGTCACCCAAAGACTTAGGGCAGGTGCTTTACCACACCTGTGACAAAGACTTGCCTGAAAGCTGGGCCTGGTTCCCTGTGAGTTCTTCGTGGGAGGCTTCAGATTTGGAGGCCTTTGAACCTGTCCTTGGAAGGTATATCAGGGCTCGGCACCCATAGCTCAGTGAGTAGGGTGCCAGCCACATATACCAAGGTTGGCGGGTTCGAGCCCACCCTGGGCCTGCTAAACAACAATGACAACTGCAACCAAAAAACAGCTAGGCATTGTGGCGGGCACCTGTAGTCCCAGCTACTAAGGAGGCTGAGGCAAGAGAATCGCTTAAGCCCAAGAGTTTGAGTTGCTGTGAGCTATGACACCACAGAACTCTATCGAGGGTGACATAGTGAGACTCTGTCTCAAAAAAAAAAAAAAAATGGTGGAGCAGGGACAGTATTTATGCATCATTTATTGAATCACTCCTAATTTCCCTTCTGAGGACTCCTCCAGAGGTGATGGGGACTTACAGAGGGCTGAGGGTGGTTTCCATGCAGGCAGCAGCACCTGAAAGGCTATGAATGCACTTGGCTGCATTGCAGACTATTGGAAAGAAGAGGAGGTGGGCCAGAATGGTTGGGAGGGACCAAGACTGAGGACCAGGACCTGTGGGGGGAGGGGAGCGGCCAAGGACACTGTTGCATCTTGTGTCAGCTCTCATCAGCTCAGGTTTCATAAGGTCCCCTACAGGGGCCAAGAATGTGGCTATGAGCCAGTGAGGATCATGACAGGTCTGCGTACTCCTGAGAACTGGAAGCCTAGGGCCAACGCCTCCTCTGACCACAGGAGAATGGGCTGGCAGAGGGCACTGAGGTACCATCATCCTGCTTGCAGGTCCTGTTCACTTCACCAATAGGTGAAATTAATGTTGACAGGGAGCTGGCAGGATTATACTGCCTGTGTATGCAAGCTGGTGCACATGCTTGTGCAAGAACCTGTGCACACCTTGCTGTAAAGAGTAGGTCCAGCTGGGGCACTCGTCTTCACTGGTACAGGGCACAGGGGGGATAGAGGATCCCGTCAGGTTGGGCTGCTGGAAGACCTTCCACTGAGATACTTGCTATGCCAGGAAGACAGGACCAGGGCTGCATTTGGGTCTGGCCTCGAGCCTGAGCCTGGGCTCATAGCAGAGTGGGCAGAGAGGCAAGGCACTCAGGAGAACCTGGCCTGTCCATGTTTATAACAGAGCCTGGTAACCTGGCCGGTGTTCAGCACATCATTCTCGTGCTCTCAGGAAAGGGAGGTGTCGGGAAAAGCACCATCTCCGCGGAGCTGGCCCTGGCTCTGCGCCACACAGGCAAGAAGGTGAGTGCCCTTGCCTGGTGAGGGGGGACAGAGACTAGGCACGTGCCCTCTGCCCTCAGGACTGCTTCCTCCTTACAGGTGGGAATCCTCGATGTAGACCTGTGTGGCCCTAGCATCCCCCGCATGCTCCGGGCGCAGGGCAAGGCTGTGCACCAGTGCGACAGTGGCTGGGTGCCTGTCTTTGTGGATCAGGAGCAGAGCATCTCCCTCATGTCTGTGGGGTTCCTGCTACAGAAGCCGGATGATGCGTTGGTGTGGAGGGGCCCCAAGAAAAATGGTAACAATCAGGTGGGGGCGGTTGCTGTTGGCCTCACTCAGCTGGACCCCTCAGTGCTCAGGTAGAGTCCTCAGAAGAAGCCAGGGGTGGTAGCACACACCAGTAGAACCAGCTACTCAAGAAGCTGAGGTGAGAGGATCCCTTGAACCCAGGAGTTCAGGTTATGCTGAGCTTTGATGCACCATGGCATTCTAGCCTGGGTGACAGCAAGACACTGTCTCTCCTGCACAGCTGCTACTTCCTGGTAAAGTCAGAAAGTGTCCATCTGGCCTCTCCATCTTCCCCTGTGGAAACAGTTCCCTTGCTCCCTGCTGAGCAGTCAGTCTTGTGTCTGAGGACCTTTTAGTTATGTCCATGACACCCAAATGGCAGGCTCTGAGTAGGGCCTGAGATATGGCAAGTGGCTCTCACCTAGTCAGCATTACTAAGAGACTGTCAGCAACAGCCCTGTCTCCTGGGCAGGGGGGGTCAGGGTCTGCTCAGACCTGGATCTATGGCATGCAGAGATCTGAAGACCCTCAGTGTTGGAGGGGATCATGGTAATGGTGGTCCTGAGGTTGTGGTCTGGAAGAACAGGTGGCATTAGACCCCCCTCTAATTGCAGGGAGAGGCTGCTGTGCATGAGAAACAAGCTCAGGGAAGATGGCTGCTTCTGGGACACACCAGCCAGGCGTTCCACCACCTCCTCTCAGGGCTTGAGTACTGGGTGTGGGCACAAACACACCCTGACAGGTTTGGGCTCCACGTTTTGAGCTGAGACCTTGGAAGGATTAGTTGCTGGCCCTGAGAGGGGGGGTATGGCAGCCAGTGTGAGTGCTGGAGAGAAGCTGTGTGTGAAGTGGGGCAGTTTTGCCTCTCCGCTGTGTCCTACACCCTGCCCAGGGCTGCCACAGCAGCCCACCTAGTCCTGCTGCAGGTGGTGGCCAGGGCCTTCCGAGAATCTTGGGGGTGGGGGCAGCTCGATGGGTTAGGGCCCCCCTGCCTGACTTGTCAGCATGGCATAAGCCTGGCTCCATCCTGACACCCTTCCCTATAGCACTGATAAAGCAGTTTGTGTCTGATGTGGCCTGGGGGCAGCTGGACTACCTGGTCGTGGACACGCCCCCGGGGACCTCTGATGAACACATGGCCACTGTGGAAGCCCTGCGCCCCTACAGGCCCCTCGGGGCCCTTGTGGTCACCACACCTCAGGTACTGTTGGCAGCACCATCCTGTCCCCTGTGTGTGGTCTCTCCCCACTGGGCCCAGCCTGGCCATCCTCCTGCTGATGTCCCAGCTAGGTTGTGGCTGATTGGCCAGGTCTTGTCTCACTCTGCAGGCAGTGTCTGTGGGGGACGTGAGGCGGGAGCTAACCTTCTGCAGGAAGACAGGCCTACAGGTGATGGGGGTCGTGGAGAATATGAGCGGCTTCACCTGCCCACACTGTGCAGTGAGTCACGGGAACTCATTGGGGTGATGTGGGGTGGGCCGGCAGGGGTATAGGCCTCAAGGAAACCAGTGTCAACTCCAGGGCAGTTAGTGACCAGTGAAGGCTGAAGGGATGCTGGCGCCAGCTAGCCGCTCCCTGGGTCCTCAATAACCTGTCTCCTAGGAGTGCACCAGTGTCTTCTCCAGAGGTGGCGGGGAGGAGCTGGCTAGGCATGCTGGAGTCCCCTTCTTAGGTGAGTGACCAGAGCCAGGGTAACTTGGGTCCTGGTTTTTCCTCCTGGGGCCTGTGCTCTGGGCAGGTCTAACTCACCTGTGCCCACCAAGTGCCATTGTTCTTTTGTCTTTCTCACATGGTAGAAGGTGCTGGCTATGAGCTGTCGCCTGTCTTTGGGAATTAAGACCAAACAAAGCAGCTCAGGTTTTGAGCAGCGGCTACACAGTGGACACACAAGATAGGGGGCCAACCCTCTTCTATCCTGTGGTGCTGGGAACCTGCTATCTACGGTGCCCAGTCCCAGTGCCTGCCTGTGTTCCTCTTAGATATGACTGTGAAGGCAGCAGGGCTCAGCTGTGAGAGCAGCCAGGGGGGTTGGGGGTAGGGGCGTCCACTGCTTGTTACTGAGCCTGTCCTGGGGCCACATGGTACTTCCTCTTCTTCAGCCTCTACTCTCTCCACAGGCTCTGTGCCCCTGGACCCTGAGCTGGCCAGGAGCCTTGAGGAAGGCCGTGACTTCATGCGGGAATTTCCCAAGAGCCCTGCATTTCCTGTACTCACCTCCATAGCCCAGAAGATTCTGGATGCTACCCCTACTCAGCCCTCCTGACTGAAGCAGCCCAGCAGCCATGTCCTCACAGGCTTTGAAGGACATTCTTGGAACAGAGGGCTTGGAGACAATGCCAGGGCCTGGCTCTGCTCTCAGAGATGTCTCCACTATGTTACAGGAACACCTGGCCAAGCTGAGGCTGGCCTGTGGCTGCTAGAGCCTATGGCACCGAGGCCTGGATGCTCTCTCACGATGTACAGCTGAGAGACTGGTGGTGTAGGACCCCAAGCCATAGGCATCTCCCAGCTCTCATCACATTCCTGTTTCCTGTCTCCCCCAGAGGGACAGGCTGCTCCTGGCAGCTGAGTGCCCATGTTCACAAAGCCCTCAGCCAAACTTAGGCTCCCCACATCCCAAGGGCCAATGGGTAATGTGTGTGTATTAACAGGGGGAGTGGGCAGCGTCCTGTGAGATGGTTAAATGACCTCAGACGTGTCCTGTAACTAGAGGAACCTGATATTAAATGTGTTTGCTGACATGAGCACAAGTCAGATGTTTTTTGTTTTTTGTTTTTTTGAGACAGAGCCTCAAGCTATCCCCCCTCGGTAGAGTGCTGTGGCATCACGCTCACAGCAACCTCCAACTCCTGGGCTCAAGC
>NW_003852439.1:7974880-7986700 GCF_000181295.1 Otolemur garnettii
TCATTGTTGTTTGGCGGGCCCGGGCTGGGGATTCAAACCCGCCACCGTAGGTGTATGTGGCTGGCGCCTTAGCCGCTTGAGCCACAGGCGCTGAGCCAAGTCAGATGTTTTTAGAACCTTCTGTCCTCAGTAGTCACTTCCATAAATGCTATTGAAAAGCCCCTGGAGACCCAGGTGAGGATGCGTTTGCTTCTTGTGTGGTGGGAGTTGGGGGAGGCCATAAGATACCAGAGGAAGCTGTACATGGGTGTCAGCCATAATAGAGCTGCCTCTCCACAGAGGAGTGCAGACCCTGGTGGGGGAGTAGCTAAGACCAGAAGAGGTGAATTCGAGAGTGAGCTGAGAGTCCCAGGACTTGTTCGTGCCCCTTTTCCTACTAAGACTACAAAGGAAAGCAGATGGGTGTGTGGTGTGGTGTTGTCGCCAAGGGAAGAGCCTGGACCCCAGTGGGACTGGTGGAGGTGCACCTGGGTCTACAGATGGCATTTCCCTGAGGAAGAGAAGGGTGGAAACTGCAGAATGTATACTGGTCACCACCTCCACTGTGCCCCAGTGCCAGGACAGGGACACTGCCCAGTCCTCAGAACCACACTTCAAAAAGGAAAGAGAAGGTCTAAGGTTCACAGAGGACCTGAGGAAGTGCCTGTCTCATTCGGGGGCAGGCGTCCTCAAACTACAGCCTGCAGACCACAGGTGGCTTGCTTAGGACATTTATCCGGCCCACTGGGTGTTTTTGCCACCCCTGCCTGTCCTGCTTAACAACTGACTTGTCTTGGGGCCTGCAGTCTGGCCCGCCAAAGGTCTGAGGGTCAGTGAACTGGCCCCCTGTTTAAAAAGTTGGAGGACCCCTGACCTAGAAGACCAGGAGGGTTCACTGGGGCACAGGTTGATCTGGGCAAGGGGAGGGCATGGGGGGCAGGGCACAGGTCAAATGCTGTGGGTCACACACTGGTTTGTTAGATTACCTTCCTTTAATTGATGACAGCAGGGAGGCTGTGTGTCTACCTACCCCCTCCATCCCTGTCCCCACCCCATCAGGCCCTCAAGTCCTCAACCCATGCTGGCACAGCCCCTGGACCATCCTTCAGGAAGTGGACAGTGTGGGCCTGTGTGCCTATCAAGTCCCTGGAGGTCAACTCCTCATTCTGAGGATGATAGTAAGGACCTGTCCTGAGCACAGGGCAGTGTCTGGCCAAAGTGAGGCAGGTAGGGAGCCCAGGTCAGCAGTGAGCAAAATGGGCTTCACTGACATCCCGCAGGTCAAGTCCCACAACACTAGGGGGACTGGCACAGGTGATGTTATTGTAGGTGTACACAGTGGGCTGGCAGTCGTCCCCCTCAGGAACCACCTGGATGAAGCGGGGCACAGCGCTGGGGTTCTGCAGGGCAAAATCACGCAGCATCTTGAGGGGGCAGCTACAGTCCCAGGGGTTTCCCTCAAGCCACAGGCGCTCCAGGCCGGGAGGATGCGGCACAAAAGTCTGCAGGGAGTTGTTCCTGAGGCTGAGGTAGCGCAGCCTCCCCAGTGTTGAGAAGAGGCCAATGGCCAGCTCCTCTAGGTGGTTGTGTGAGAAGTCCAACCACAAGGCCCGCTGCAAAGGGCCCAGGGCCTCCGGGGGCAGCTCTGCCAGTCTGTTGCGAGAGAGGAGCAGGAACTCCAGCTTGCTGAGACCCTGGAAGAGCCGGCGGGGGAGATGTGTGAGCTGGTTGGAAGTGAGGTCCAATTCCAGGAGCTCGTGCAGGTCCCACAGGCTCTGTTCCTCTATATCGGAGATGCGGTTGTTTCCGAGGAAGAGCCTACGCAACCCTGAGAGACCAGTGAAGGTGTGTGGGCGGACGCGGCCCAGGCAACTGTGCTCCAGGTGCAGGCTATGCAGCTTGCCCAGGCCCTGGAACACCTGTTCTGGAAGGTTCTGAAGACAGTTGCCAGAGAGGTTCATGACCGCCACATTGAAGAGGCCAAGGAAGGCGCCCGCCTTGATCTCTTGGATCTGGTTGTTGTTGAGTGTCAGCACCTCCAGCTGGCCCAGCCCCTCAAACACCTTCTCAGGCAGATGCCGGATGCGATTGTGGCCGAGCTGCAGCTCCTCCAGGAAGTGCAGGTCCTTGAAGGTACGGGGCCGCAGGCTGGCGATGGCATTGTTGGAGAGGCGCAGGACATGCAGACCCAGCAGGCCCGGGAATGTGTCCTCCAGGAGGCCAGCCACACGGTTGTGAGACAAGTCCAGCCAGCGTAGCGCCTTCATGCCCAGGAAAGCTCCTGGGGCCACAGCTGTGATGAGGTTGCGGGCCAGGTAGAGCTTCTGCAGCCTGGGCAGCTGCACGAAGACATTGGCCTTGACACTTCGAAGCACGTTCCTGCTCAGGTCCAGCTCACGCAGCTCACTGAGGCCACAGAAGAGTGCTGGCTGCAGGTAGGCCAACCTGTTGCCGGCCAGTACCAGCTCTCGGAGGCTGCCCAAGCCCCGGAACACAGTGTCCGGAAGCACTGCCAGGCTGTTCCAGCCGAGGTTGAGGTCCCAGAGGTTGGTGAGCCCCTCGAAGAGGCCCTCCTCCACTCGGCTGAGGAGGTTGTTGTTGAGGCTGAGAGAGGCCAGGCCGGGAGTGTATGTAAACGTGCGGGCCGCCAGGCTGCGAAGTTGGTTCCGCTCCAGGTGCAGGTGGTACAGGCTCTGCAGCCCCAGCAGCGCCTGTGGCTCCAGGCTGCCCAACTGGCTGCCCTGCAGGTTGAGGAAGTCCAGGCTAGAGAGGTTCTGGAAGGCCGCCGGGGGGATAAAGGACAGGTTGTTGCCATCGAGCCACAGGGCCCTGGTGCTGTCAGGAATCCCATTGGGCAGCTGTGTAAGGTTCCTTGCACTGCAGAAGACGTTGAGCTCATCCGAGTAGTCGTCATAGCTGCAGGTGCAGACTGTGGGGCACTGGTGGCCCAGTGCTGCCCAGTATACTAGCAGCACCACCAGGGCCAGCCCTCCTATGGGGAGATAGGCTTGAGGTGGCGGCACCAAGAAGGGTTCAGAACATGAGCCCTGAGGCCCCGGTCTGCCTGAGTGAGCGCAACACCAAACTTCCCCAAGCCCACAGCAAGAGGAGGCCACCATTCATAGGAACTGAGACACACAGTCACCCAGGTAATTGCGTCCTCTGCTCAAATGCTGACTCTGCACTTTCCACCATGGGCCCAATGGGGCTGCGTCCCTGTCTTGTGGCAGAGAAGACCAAGGGCTTGGCCTCACCCAGGCCACATGGCTGTTACACTCTCTGGCGGTCTATATCCCCTGGGACAGAGACTTGAGCCAGGCCAGGGTGCTATACTATTGGAGAAAGGGGAAGGACCTAAGGTGTCAGCTGAGCTCAGGCCCTTTTGGAATTTTCTGGAGCAGGTCTGGATGGGGTATCCACTTGTTGCTCCTGGTGAGCCAGGCACCCTCTGCCTTGGTCAGGCCCACATACTGGGGTATACTCACCTGCCTGCTCCCCAGCACATCTTGGGGCAGACTCTAGATCACCACCCACTTGCACCCTGGCAGCAGCCTTGCCAGTGACATCCCCAAACCTTACCTGCTGGACAGTGGCCCCCCATAATACAGCGCCACCCCAGCCCCAGAGAGCTTAGGCCCCTAGGATGGGGGCAGAGCAGCACCAGGGGCCCCTGCAGCCTGGCTGTGAAGGAGGGACAGCGCTATAGCTCCAGCCCAGGCCTCTGGGGGGCTTCCCACAGAGGAGGGGGCTTTGAGGTGCCATCCCCCACCCACGTGGGGTAGGCCCTACCAGAAGACCAAGCAGCTGGAGGACAGTGGGCCTGGCTGAAAATGGGCCTGGACTAGGCCCACAGCTTGGGCTGTGAGGGGCACCTCCTCACTCCCAGGGCTGAAAGCTCCGCTGTCCCTGCCTGCCCCACCTGCTGGGCCCACAGGGATAGAAGAGAAGGTAGGAGAGGAAATGGAGATATCTGCTGCAAGCCCCAGACATGTCCCCTCCCACCCCAGCAGCATATTTACAGCTGCAGGCCCCTGGAGCCCCCCAGGCCCCTGGAGTCCCCCAGGCCCCTAGAGGTAAGCCATGCAGATCTTCTCTAAGGGCTGACCCTGGCCCCGGCCCCAGCCCTGGCCCTGGCCTCAGCAGGCTCAGGGTCACAGGCTGGCCACCCCCAGAGCAAGTGACATGAACGCTCAGGAGAAGCTCACCTTTCTTCAGGGCCATTGCGCGTGCAAAGTGGGCTGCAGGCTGCGGTGGGTGAACACGTCTGCTGTGCCGGCTGCTTCTGCCCTCAGGACGTCCCCACTGCAGGGTAGTCAGTGCCTGTGGCCGCAGGCCCAGCCCAGCTGGCCCTGGCTTCATTAACCCCCTCGTGCCGGGTGGCCAGTACCACTACTGAGGAGAGTACACCCAAAGCCACCTTCAGGGTCTGGGTGGCCAGTCCTCTACCCATTCCTTTGCAGAGCTGGCTGGGGCAGGCTGGTAGCCGAGTAGGGATAGGAGTGCTCCTGGGAGTGGCTTTACAGGGGCTGGAGCTTGAGGCAGGTTTGGGGAACCTAAGGCTTCACCTGTTCCCACTCAGAACAGGGACTTCTCAGATTGCTGCAGGGTCTTGGTGGTCTGCTTTCAGCCTACACAGTCACTGGGGGATCAGCAGGCACCACCATGTTCCCCTGTGGCCCACCTGTGTGCCCACATGCTGCCCTCCTGCTCCCCCTAGAGTTTTATAAAGGCTGGGTGGGGTCCCCTTTTGGGCTTCTGGGTCCAGAAGCTGCCCAGGGCCCAGGCCTGCCTCAGCCTTCTGTGACCTCAGGGTCAGCTGGTGTCTGGCCACTGCCCCAGCCCCAGCCTCTTCTAGGAATACCTGGCAGGGCCGTAGCTGCCCTGTGTTTGCTTTCCCCAGTACCATCCTCCCAGAAAGTGGGGAGGCTGGGGGGCCTGGGCTGATCTGTCGTCTCCCTTGGGCCAGGCAGGTAAAGAAGCTGCTCATGCCAGAAAGGTCCTGGCCCCTCCCACCTGTCCCTGGACCCTCTTGCCCTGCTCAAACCCTACCCAATTATTGCCTCCTTTCAGGTCTGAGCAGGTTGGGCCTGGCTGTCATCCTGCCTACCTGTCCCCTCCACGTCCCTGGAAGATCCTCTTCTGGCTATCAAAAGGTTTTGCCTACCAGTCCCTTTGCTCTGCCTGGGAGTGGGAATGTTTGCTCACAGAAGGTACTGGAAGGAACCAGAAGAGGCATGTATGGGAGCAGAGCAGGTAGGTTGTGTGTGGGGGGGGGCATCCTGTTGACAGGTCCCACGTGCTGGTGCTGAGGACACGCTTCTCCTTCCCTTTATCGAGAATCGATCATTTCCAGGTCATTTCTCAGCTTCTCTTCTGAGAAATTATAGATCTGAAGGGAGAAAGTCCACGCCCAGAGACCTGCAGGGAAGTTTACACAGGGAAAGTGCAGACTCAGCAGGGCCCCAGGGAAAGGTCCCTGCTTGGGGCCCTCCCTGTAGCTGAGGCTGGAGCCCCTCTGTGTGTTGGAGAAGGGGTGTTAAAATTATTGACATTTCACTTTGGGGGTGGGGGACAGGAATCTCTGAAACACAGGTTAAACTCTGTGTGGCAGGGCAGGCTTAACAAGATTTTGGCAACTAGGTTATACGTTTTTAAACCTCTTAAATCCTTCAATGCACTAAGGAATGTGCACATAAACATCCGGCCCACTGGGTTCCAAAGAGAATACCCTGTCACCACCACCCCAGTGACCAGCGTGGCTCCCCATAGGCAGCCTGTCTCAACTCTAGGTTGGTTACTTACCCAGTTTCTCTTTCTGGTTTTGTCACCTAAGTATTTCTCTGAGCAGTGTAGTTCTGCCTATTTTTAATCCTCACGTAACTGTTGTTGAGGCAGGTGCAGGAGTGAGGTTCAGGAGGCATAGGAGTGGGGTACAGCCATGTTGTGAAGCATAGGCACATCCTCATCATTGCTACTTTGATATGTCCAGCCCATTTAGGCGCTGCTGGATCCACAGCTCCTCTGCCGCTTAGAGCCACTTCCAGTAGCTCAGATGTTCTGTTGGAGCAAAACTAAATAGCCTGGTTGGGACTAGGGTGTGTCTTCTCAGTAGGTGAGGCCTACACTTTCCTAAAAGGGTCCTTACTCTGCCAGGCCATATCCTTGCTGACATTTCTGTTCACATTTAGTTCGGATGGCAAGCATCAGTGTTCTCAATTACCAGTGAGACAGCATTTTTTAGTGGTTTCTGGGCCATTTGGGTTCTTGTATTTCAACACATGTGTGTTTAAGTTTCCCACCAATTTTCATTCTCTTTTAATGTTTTGGGACAGACCCAGTTGCTCATGCTTGTAATCAGTCTTAGCACTCTGGGAGGCCAAGGGAGGAGGATTGCTTGAGTTCACAAGTTCAAGACCAGCATGAGCAGGAGTGAGACCCCCCCATCTCTCTAAAAATAAAAAGACTAGCCAATATGTGGAAACAACCTAAATGTCTACTAGCCCAGGAATGGATTAACAAACTGTGGTATATGTATACCATGGACTATTATTCCACCATAAAAAAAGATGAAGGCTTTACATCTTTTGTATTAACCTGGATGGAGTTGAAACACATTCTTCTTAGTATAAGTATCACAAGAATGGAAAAGCAAGTATCCAATATACTCAATACTATTATGAAGCCAGTAGACGATCTAATACATGTCCACACAACAGAAAAACTCAATTCGATGCAAGATGGAGGGGAGGGGGATTGGTGTGCTCTCAATGGGCACAATGTAAGGGTATATAGCACACTTCTTGGGTGCAAGACACAACTATAAGAGGGACTTTACGTAACAAAGGCAAACATTGAAACCTAGTTGTTTATACCCTCACATTAACCTGAAATAAAAATAATAATCAAAGTAGAAAAACTAGCCAGCTTCATGGCAGGCACTTGTAGTCCCACCTACTAGGGAAGATGAAGCAAGAGAATCACTTGAGCCCAGGCGTTTAAGGTTACTGTGAGCTATAATGCTATGGCACTCTGCTCAGAGGGACAGAGTGAAACTCTGTCACAAAACAAAACAAAACAAAACATTTTTTTTTAGAGACAGGATGATGCTTTGGCTGGCCTCAAACTCCTGGACTCAAGCAATCCTTCCCTTGCCTTCCAAACTTCTGAGATTATAGGAGTGAACCATAGCACCCTGCCACAATTTTGTTTAAAACAGTCTTCAGGATTCCTCAAATATCAACAATAAAGATGAGGAAAATGCCAAAAGTCTTTTATGCAGTTCAACTTACGTTTCAAGACCTACTGGCACATGGACTTGAATATATTCTCCTAAAATACCTGGAGACACTTCTTGGTTTTACCTGTCATGGGATATCTGCTGTCCAGCTTATAATCTGCTGAGAATGTGTGGTTGGTTTCAAGTTTAATTCTTTCTCTGTGTAAATAATGGCCACAGCACCATTTGGTAAAATGGCTGCCCCTACTGTAAGGGGGGCTGCCTCTGCCTGCCTACCCTGGGTTACTGCCTTGCCCTCAGAGCCATGGAGGCTGCTCATATCACATCTGGTAAAGCATGTCCTCGCTCCTCCTTCAAGAATATTTTGAGTATTCTTGGTTCTTTTTGCATTTTCATAGAAAGTTTGGTAATAGCTTGTGAGTTTTCTAAAATAGGGCCAGGCATGGTGGCTCACACCTGTAATCCTAGCACTCTGGGAGGTCAAGACGGGTAGATTGTGTGACCTCAGGAGTCCAAGCCTAGCAACAGTGAGACCCTGCCTCTTAAAGTAAGAAAAAAATATGAAATATGTTTGTAATTTCCCCTTTATAATAATATATTTTCTCCAGTTTTTTTTTTTTTACAGTTTTTGGCCAAGGCTGGGTTTGAACTCACCACTTCCGGCATATGGAGCCAGCACCCTACTCCTTGAGCCACAGGAGCCACCCTTTTCTCCAGTTTTAATATCAGGTGTATCCCAATTAGTAGAATGATTTTGAAGTATTTCTTTCTCTATTGGCTATAAGATTTGGCATGATCTGTTCTTTTGAAATTATCTGTTACTTTCATTTATAAATATTAGTTATCTATTTTTTGAGACTTTGGAAAAAACAAAAGAAGAAGAAGAAGTTAACGGATCAAAGTATCCTATAATAGACGTACTTCTATCTGACAATACGAATGTTACTTTCTTTGCATTATTACTATTATTATTGCTTAAATTTTGTTGCAGCAATCATCTGATTTCTTTTCTGAATGTATTTATCTTCATTCGTTCTTTATGAGGCTTTTGTTCTCAGTCCTTAGTTAAATATTGTTATTGTCATTACATTTAGCCTTTTTAATTCTGTAAAGGCAAAAGTGAAAACCTAATATACACATGTATAAGTAAGAAAAATTAATAAAAAAATAAATAACTTGCAAATATGAAAAAAAAAAAAGGTCAGTCATTGTGGTGGGCACCTGTAGTCCCAGTTTGAGGTTGCTGTGAGCTGTGATGCCATGCACTCAACCCCAGGGCAACTGAGTGAGACTCTGTGTCAACAATAACAACAACAACAACAACAAAATCAAGTTTCTAAAACAAAACCAAAAGCCTGCTGAATTCCGACTTGTGCTGTGGTTTGTGGAGAGTTGATGCCTTCACAGCTCTGAGTCTTCCAGTCCCAAGGACATGCTGTATTTCCTCCTCTTATTTAGCTCATCTTTAATTTCTCTCAGGAGTGTTTTTGAAGATTTCCGTTGTGATCCTGCATGTCTTTTTCGAATGTTTTTCCTACAGGGTCTTCTTTTGATACTATGTGTACCTTTTTTCCCCTTCTCAATTTCACTTGCTATTTGTTGAGACTGAAATTTTCTAAAAGCATGTTGGGACAATAAGGTATGAAGAAATGTGCTGCCTTTCCCCTACAATTCTTCTGCTGAGACAGCTTTATTGATGTGGGACTTCCAGAGCATTTAGCTTACCCACTGTAACAGTGACTTCTAGGAAAAGTGTGGAGTTGTGCAGCCCTCACCGCAGTCCAGCTTCTGGACGCTCACACACGAGGCATGCACTGTGTCTGCCTTTTTCACGGAGCATGAGGTTTCTGAGGAGCATCCCTGGGTCATATCAGTGCTTCATGTCTTGCTGTGCTGAATAACATGCTGTCCACTGGGCAGGGAACAATTTGTTTATTCATCCGCTGATGACTGTTTCCATTTGGGGATGATTATGTGCGATGCTACTCTATTTGTATACATATCTTTTGACAATATGTTTCATTTTTCGTGGATAGATTCTTAGGCGTGGAATGCTGGTTCATCTAGTCTTACATGTTTTTTGAAAACTGTTTTTCCAAAATGATTACATCATTTTACAAAGTTTGAGAGTTTCAGTTGTCCCGCATCCTCACCAAATTTGGTATCTTCATCCAGATTTTTTTTTAGGTATTCTAATGATAGTTTTTCACTAATAACTAATAGTTTTCACTAATGAACTGGATGCCTTTTCATGTGTTTACTGGCCATTTTTCTATGGTGAAGTAATCTAAGTCTTTTGCCCTTTTTTTTTTTTTGTATTCAGGAGTTTTATTGACCCACTATTTTTAGAACATGAAAACGGAATAATCCATAATTACACAGAAGCTCAAATGGTGAGTTTTGCCCTTTCATATTTGCCTTTAATATTTTTCTTAAACAGCAGGAAAAGAGGAGGGAATACAAAGCCTTTTGATGTGTTGGCTGCCTAACAGAGTCTGTCTTATATAGACCAAAAGATAAAAGAAGAAACAGTGTAGATGGAAATGCCAAGGCAGGAAATTTTTCACAAAGTCAAGGAAACCACCAACCTGACAGCTTCTGTCTCAATCCTTCTCAGAAGACAGAATGTTAACTACAGTGACTGTTTTGTTTAGCTTGGTTATAAAAGCAGGCAAGAGAAATCTGACACATTAGAATCCACCCAAAATCACACACAGAAGAAAACATTTTTAAATTGAAGGAACCCAAATATGTAAAAAAGTCCAAGTGTTTTGACAAGTGTAACAGGTTATATTTTGGTGAAGTTGGTTATTTTTTACTAAGCTCTTTCACAGTAGACCAATCACTATCTGAGGGAAAAGACAGGGTCACAATTGTAGCAGTTGCACTCCTAGGAGGCCTACAATTGTTAATCTAGTAACTCATATCTTTTGAAGTTGGGTGAGTTTAGATGCTTAATTTAAAATGAGTTTTAAAAGTTGGCAGTGGCCTGACCAATAAAAATATCAGCAAGCAAAGCTAGGAAGTGACTGAATATATGCTCCAGGTATAATTAAGTGACAAACTCCAATTCACCCAAATACATGGAGCTTGTATCCAGTGAGCTGAGCCAACAGTCTTGGGCATGTTAACTGCTCACTTATCTCTATACACAGCAACTGGTAGAACTGAGTATATCAGAAGTCTTAGGATTATCTTTGTATAATATTAAATTTTACAACATTATCTGCAGTCCACTTATTCTTTTTGTTGCTCTAAGTATCTTGGCACTCTCCTTTGGTAGTCTCGGGAAATCTTTTCAATATCAATTATTTCTCAAGAAAAGACATTTTTTACTTTAGCATTGACACACATACATGGTTCTCCTGTATTAAGTGGTTCTAGAAGTATTTGATTCTTGATTAAAGGTAGGAGATATCCACATTAGTTTGAAGGGAGTTGTTATCTTCAGAAATCTTCCTGTAAATCACTCTTGAGAAGTTGTCCTTTCTGGGATATGTCCAAGTTTTCCAGAAACTGTTTAAAGACTTTCACATAAGGTGCTAGACTGGTCTTCTTACAATCTCTGGTTCTATGGTTGATGTCAGATTCAGCTTCATTTTCCTCATTGTCCTCTTCATTAGTGGAACTGGCATCCAATTCATGGCAGATAGAGCTTACGGTTGGAACAGTAAATTGATCAAACTGACCTATTTTCTGCAAATCAATAGGCACAGAAATGCGGCCTGTTTTAGGATGAACACTAAAAGGGCTCTTCCGTAAATGATTGATTCCTTTGAAACAAGGATAGCCCCCATGGAAAATAGCACTGGACCATAATCTCCCATAACCAGGGTCCACATTTTTCATTTTTCATGTTACTCTGAGATTTGCTAGCTGCTTTCTTCAAATGCTCCCAACACTGATGTGAATTGTGAGACTTCTGGAAGTTTTGTTGAAGTTCATCATGAATTGTTTCAGGAACAAGGGCTATAGCCTTATCCCAGCTTTCTTTATTTTCAAGAATATCTTGATCAACCAAGGCATATTTTTTGAAGTATTTTTTAATTTTACAGATCTTCTAACAAAAGAGTGAATTTGTTCACTTAGGTGAACTTTCTTTTTAACATCTTGACCATCCTTTACAAGACTCAAATACTCAACTATTCCAGAACATAGCGTAGAGGACAGTTTTCTAGCTCTTTCATCACAGACCCAACAATGAACACCTCTCCTTCCAGAAAATACCCAGAGATGATGCTTAAATCCAAAGTTCTCCGTCAACGTCTGGTCAATGATGAATATGGCCATTGTCATGAGGGTCCAGCACTTAGAGCATATGTCTGCAGAACTGCAACATCTCCTGACGTCATCATAGTCTGTCATGTTAATATCAAAGACCAGTTCTTCTTCCTGAGCCTGGAAAACCCCCAGCTTCACTGTATTGTGTCGACTGGGTTTGTGGGAATATACCGCGCCTATGTCAATCTTGTATGGATTCATTTTCTGTATCTCCTTTTCCAGATTCTTCTGGTTTTTGAAGGATTGGTAATGAATGTAAATATCTTTCACTGTGAAGGAAAATTCATGATTTCAAAAGTAATTCCTTTTTTTTTTTTTTTTTT
>NW_003852439.1:7986959-8009224 GCF_000181295.1 Otolemur garnettii
ACGCCTGGCTATTTTTTTGTTGCAGTTTGACGGGGGCCAGGTTTGAACCCACCACCCTCGGTATATGGGGCCAGCGCCCCACCCACTGAGCCACAGGCACGGCCCTCGAAAGTAATTCTTTTTTTTTTGGCCAGGGCTGGGTTTGAACCTGCCACCTCCAGTATATGGGGGCGGTGCTCTACTCCTTTGAGCTATAGGCACCGCCTGACTTAAAAGTAATTCTTTATCACTCCTCCATAGTTGAGCCAGCGATAGTACTAAGCATAGGGAAAGAGCCTATGGTAATAAATTTTAAGCAGCTCAGGCAGCTTGGTGGGGTCCACTGAGCTCAGAGCTACATCCAGACTCTATTTTGCCCATTTTTAATTGGGTTCTTTATATTTGTGAGTTATAAGACTTAGTATATCATGGATGCAAGACTTATAGGGTATGGATTACTAGATAGAAAAGGATCTGTAAATATTTTTCCCAATCTGTGGCTGTCTCTTTATTAAAAGAAAAAAAAAGTTGTCTTTTTGTTTGTTTGTTTTTTTTAGACAGTCTCACTTTGTTGCCCTCAGTAGACTACCATGCCATCACAGCTCATAGCAACCATAAATTCTTGGGCTTAAGCAATTCTCTTGCCTCAGCCTCCCAAGTAACTGGGACTAGAGGTGCCCGCCACAACACCCGGCTAATTTTAGAGATGAGGTCTTGCTCTGGCTCAGGCTGGTCCCAGGCACACCTGTCTCAGCCTCCCAGAGTGCTACAATTACAGGTGCGAGCCACTGTGCCCAGCCCTAAAAAGAAGTTGTCTTTTAAAATGCAGAAGTTTTTCTTTCTTTTTTGTTTTTTTAGAGACAGGGTCTCACTTTGTCATCCTTGGTAGAGTATTATAGTATCACAGCTCACAGCAACCTCCAGCTCTTGGGGTTAGGTGATTCTCTTGCCTCAGCCTCCCGAGTAGCTGGGACTATAGGTACCTGCCACAATGCCTGGCGGTTTTTTGGTTGCAGTTTGGCTGGGGCTGGGTTCAAACCCGCCACCCTCAGTATATGGGGCCAGTGCCGTAGTCACTGAGCCACAGGCACCACCAGAAGTTTTTCATTTTAATGAAATCCAATTCACATGTTTACCTTGGTATCATATCTAAGAACTCTTTGCTTGATCCAGGATCGTAAGGATTTTCTCCTTCTAAGAGTTTGATCACTTTAGCTCTTACATTTAGGTCAGTGATCCATTTTGAGTAAATTTTTTGTGTAAGATGTAAGGGTCTAGTTCACCTTTTTCCATTGATTTATCTGATTGGCCAATACCATTTGTTGAAAAGTCTATCATTTCCCCAGTTGAAATGTCTTGGCATCTTTGTTAAAAAATCAATTGACCATAATAAATATAAGGATTTATTCTAGACTTTAAATTCTGGTCAATTGATTTGCATGCCTGCCCTTGCACATTATCACAATTTATTACTGTGTCCTTATAATAGTGAATTTTGAAATCGAGTAGTATGAGCCCTTTGTTTCCAAATTGTCTTGGTTCTTTTCTAGGTTCTTTATAATTCCATATACATTTAGGGTCCGCTTGCCACTTTCTCTAAAAATAAGCCTCCTGCAGTTTTGATAGGGATCACATTGGATCTGCAGGTCTATCTGGGGATAACTGACATCTTAGCAATAGTTTTCTAATCAATGAACGTTTTAGATCTTCCATAATTTCTTTCTTTCTTTCTTTCTTTTTGAGACAGACCCTCAAGCTGTCACCCTGGGTAGAGTGCCGTGCACTGGTGGGGACCCATGGAGGCCTGGCCTTATAGCTCACAGCAACCTCCAACTCCTGGGCTCAAATGAGTCTCCTGCCTCCACCTCCCAAGTAGCTGGCACTACAGGTGCACACCACGATGCCCAGCTATTTTTTGGTTGCAGCTGTCGTTGTTTGGCGGGCCCGGGCTGGATTCGAACCCGCCAGCTCAGGTGTATGTAGCTGGCGCCTTAGCCACTTGAACCACAGGTGCCAAGCTGATCTTCCATAATTTCTCAGCAATATTTTGTAGTTTGTAGCATATAAGTCTTATTAAGGTAGTTCCTGAGTATTTTACTACTTTTGATGCTATTATGAATAAAATTTATCTTTTTTATGGTATCCTTGCTGAACTTACTAGTTCTGGTTGTATCTATATTCCTTAGGATCTGCTGTGTGTAGGCTCAAATTGTCTGTGAATAAGGACATTTTTACTGTTCACTTTCCAGGATCTATGCAACTTTTTCTGGCATCTTATTGCTTGTCCGGTACAACATGTCAAGAATGGACATCCTTGCCTTGTTCCTGATTTTAGAGAGAACATTATCATGTACCATCAATCATGATGCTATATGTTTCTATAGAAGCCGTGAGAGGCAGATGCCCCATCGAAGATGTCCATGTCCTAATCACTGGGCCCAGGAGCATGTTAGGTTAAATGGTGAAAGGGTGAGGGTGCATATCAGCTGACCTTAAAAGTGAAAGGTATGTGGATTCCCAGGTGAGCCGAGCGTAATCATAGGGTCCTTAAAAGTGGACCAGGGAGTGAGAGGATGCTGGCGTGAGGATGTGAGGCCATGAGCCAAAAGATCCAAAGGCCACTAGCTACTGGAAGGGCAAGCTGCAGAGTCCTAGAGCCTCAGCAGGAGCCTAGCACTGCCCACACCTTGCTTTTACTCCAGTGAGACCCATGGTGGGCTCCTGACCTCCAAGACTAGGAGGATAAATTCGTTTTGTGTTGTTTTAAATCACTAAAGTGGTGGTGATTTATTACAACAGCAATCAGCACTAACACAGATGCCCTTGTCAGGTTGAGAAAGCACTTTTCTATGACTAATTTGGTGAGATTTTTATCATGAACAGGTGTTGAATTTTGTCAGATGCTTTTCCGCAGCTACTGAGATGATCACATGGGTATGTTTTGCTAAAATGGCCTATTACATTAATTGGTTTCTAGATGTTTAACCAACCTTATATTCCTCTGATAAATCTCATGTCACCACAGTGTGTAACATCCATCTATGCTCACGACAGACATTGATCTGTGGGGTTTTGTGTCGTGTCTTCCCCTGACTTAGCCTGGTAAAGTAAGTTGTGAGATGTCTTAGTTCGTGTCACTATACAGGAACACCTGAGCCAGGGCTGATTATAAAGGACAAAGGTGTATTTGGCTCCTGGCTCTGCAGGCTGTGGAAGCAGCAGGTGCTGGCATCTCCTCTGTTCCTGGTGAGGACCACAGACTGCTGCCACTCGGGGTACAGGGCAGAGGGAGGAAGCCAGGGGCAGTGCCAGGCTCTTAACAACCAGCGCTCGGAACTGATGGAGCAGGACCTCGCCCCAAAGGACTGTACCTGTCCATGCAGCCTGCCCAGGATCCAGGCACTTTTCATTAGGTCCCACCTCCAGCAGCGAGGCGCAGATTCAACGTGTGGCTGCTGGTCACACAAGCCCACCTGCTGCTGCAGGAGGGCTCCCCTTCCTGCCCCAAGAGTCTAGGAATGGTAGGTGGTTCTGACAGAATGCACTGGTGAGGGCCCATGGAGGCCTGGGTTCTGCAGGAAAGCTTTCTTTATGACAGCTTTTAACAAGTCAGTTCAGATAGTGTTTCTTTTTGAGTCAATTTAAGTGACTTCTGACTTTCCAGGTATCTGTTGGTATGGTTTCCTCAGTGTCCCTTTACACGTCCTGTTAATTTCTGTCTGCCTACTCGTGACTTCGGTAGTATTTAGTCTTCTCTCGCATTTGCTCGCTTACTCTACCTAAGAATTAATTGTGTCAATCTTTTCAAAGAGCTAGCTTTCGTTTTTTATGTTTTCACTTTCACTGATTTCCTTTCTAATCTTTATTATTTTTTTTCTGCTTCCTTGGGGTTTCATTTGCCCTTTTTCCTAGTTTTCAATCACACCAGAGCACTACCACCTAAGCCTCCCAAAGTGCTGTGATTACTGGTGTAAGCCACAGCACCTGGGGCCTGAACTGTGCAATTTAAAATGATCTGTTGTATGTTGTGTGAATTTCGCCTCAATTAAAATGATTAGCAAAAGACAATCACGAAAATCCTCGTCTGTGTCTTAGCTGAACAGTTTACCATGCTGGGACTCATGTACAATACCGCCGGTCAGCTGAGGCAGCTGTAGGAGAAGCACTGTGGACCTGGGATACACGTGCAGCCTCCAGGGAGTAGGAGGGAGGTAGGGGACACTTGGGGGACAGAGGGTCAGTGGCACCAGCAAAAGGGCCAGGGAGACAGGGCCCCCACCTGACCCCATACTCTATACCAGGGGTCCTCAAACTTTTTAAACAGGGAGCCAGTTCACTGTCCCTCAGACTGTTGGAGGGCCGGACTGCAGGCCCCGGGTCAAGTTGGCTGCTAAGCAGGACAGGCAGCGGTGGCAAAAACACCCGGCAGGCAGGATAAATGTCCTAGGCAGGCTGGATGTGGCCTGGGGGCCGTAGTTTGAGGACGCTTGCTCTAAACATAATGGTCCTGTGTGTAAGGAGGGGACACTGCAGCCCTCGGGGGTGAGTCTACATGTGATGCAGTGACTTAGGTCAGCTCAGCACTTTCCATGAGTCAGAGAAGAACTAAAACTGGAAAGTAACAAAAGTCCCACATAGCTGTGGTGTGGCAGAACACCAGACACTTACGGGGGATACTGGGCAGTTTAAAGCAGGAAGACAGAAACCACCGTGAGAGCCTGGAGCATGAAGGGACCCAGGTGCCCTGGTTGGAGACACAGACTTGACATTATAGACCTGACTTGAAAGTGTAGGAAAGAAGAAAACTTGGTAAGCCACAGCCCTATCATCATTAAAGAAATGCAGTCACTAGTTTTAAAAATATCCACAAATGCCAGGCTCAGATGGGTTTATTGGTAAGCCCTGCAGAGACTCACAGAACAGACTAAAATTACTTTCTGTAAACCACCAAGGAAAGAAGCCAATGTGAAATCATTTTATTTATTATTCCACACACTAAAACTAGACAGGGATTGTACAAGAAGGAATTAGCAAACTGAGTCTAGCAACTGAACTTATGAAGTGGACTTAGCCCAAGAATATGACATGACTTAGTATCAGAAGAATCTATCATATGATTCAGCAGATAAAAGAAGCCGAGTTAATAGGTGCAGAAAAAATACCTGCTAAGTTCAGCTCCTACATGGGTAACTTCTGCCAGCCCGTGTGAGGTGGATGCCCCTCAGGGTCACCCCACCCTTTTGAGAGACAGGTTACTTCCCTGGAAACTTGGTTTGTTCCCCTTCTAGTTTGCCTCCTGCCTGGACTCCTTGACGGCTGCCCCAGGTGTGGCTGGGGCATAGTATACAGCCACATGCACTCGCGGCTCACCTTCTTTCCTCCCCTGCCCCAGCCGTGCCCGTGGGACCTGTTAGCCCCCTCACCCATCCCAGCCCTGAGCACTCAGCTCAGTCTCACCACACTCACCAGGGGTCCTGCTGCCCCTTTATGAGCTCTTGCCCCACATGCACAACCAGAAGTCCTAGAAAATGTCAGGAATTGGCTTCCTGCTCAGCCACCATGCTGAGTGTCTCAGGACACAGCCATACCCTGCTGCTCCCCTCTCTGCAGACCTGCCCAGGGCCTTGCAGTTGCCTCCTCTCCAGCCTCAAGCCCCTCACTTTTCACTCAGAGAGGTCCCCCCACCCAGGGGAAAGGCCACATACCTCCCTTTCTATCTTGTGTTGCCCACAGGGCTCCCTGGGTCTGCTCCTCTGCCAGGATGAGCTGTGTGACGTGGAGAGTCCTGTTTGTCTACTGCTAAAGCCCAAAGCTCCTTAGCTCCTGCCACACTCAGTGTCACTTGCCAGTGATGTCAGGAACTAAAGCCACTACACCCACTCACCTCACCATCAACACTGGGAGAGAGAAGTTCCAGCAATAGGACCACAAGGGAACAATTAACAGGTGAGTCACAAGGTGTGCAGGTTGAGCAGGGCTGTCAGAAGCAGAGTTAACTGCACCTTGTCACATTTTCTGACCCTTGTTATAATTTAAAAGACAATACACAAGTCAGCATGCCGAGGGACCCCATGTCCCTAAAGAACCAATTGTCAGGGAGAAAATCAACGAAACCTGAAGACAAGCCATCTGCTGAGCACAGGATTTGTTTCTCAGCTGCTGTTATTATTGAGCCTGTGGCCGCATCTGGGCTGCCAGGATGAGGCTGGGCAGCAGGAGGAGTGACCGTGGGCTAAGGCCAGGTGGTAGCAGCCTGACCTCATGGCCTGTGGCTCTCTCAGTCACTCTGTTGTGGAAGCCCAGTGCAGGCTGGACGATGTGCCAAGGGCTTGATGCCCCCGGGGCTGATGGGCAGGAGGCTGCACCCAGGTCTCCCAGACCTCACCCCACAGCCCTGTTGGGAGCTGCACCTGGCTGCATCCCCTGCAGTGAAACAGGTCAGAAGTGCCGCACTCTCCAGGGTTCTGTGGGTTGTTCTAACAAACTGATGGATCTGAGGGGATCGTGGAACCCTTGAATTTGTAGCCAGTTGGTCAGAAGAGAGGGTGGCCTGGGACCATGACCTAGCAGCTGGTGTCTGAGGGGACGATGCCCTTACACTGTGGGTCTGCACTGCTGTGTGGAAGGACAGCAGCAGGCTCCCGCTGGGTGGACAGATAGCTCATGCATAATTTAAACCTCACACTGCAGAAAGCCACCTTACCACAGTCCAATCCCAGACATAAATATGCTAAGACTTACATGTAAGAGCAAAGTGCCCAGATCCGGGGACTCTATTGAAGGACATGGTAGGCCACTGTCCCTGGTGATAGAAAATCAGCTAAGAGAACCTGCTGACAGGGCACGGGAATGTGATGGTCTGTGTGCACGGAAGCTACAGTGAGGACCAGGGTCCATCCCACGAGGGAATCAAGGAAATTGTCACCAGGCATATGGACACCACCACATGAGTTAGGGACCTAGGCACAAAAAGCAACACAAGACTCTATTGGATTTTCATCATGGGAGCTTATCAGGGTAGGGAAGAGTTAAAAATGACACAAAAATTATCACAGACAAAAAAGATGCATTTAATGTTAAGTCAGGAATTTCTACTCAAAGAGACAGTGAGCAGCCACAAGTAGAAATGTAAATATGCACAACAAAGAGCAGGTGACGGGCAGGGAGACTGGGAGGCAGCACAGCCCACGCAGAGAGCCCGACAGCTGGGAGCGCCCGCAGGTCACAGCCTCCCTTGTGACCGGGTAAGTGTGTATTGAAACCTCCATAAAATACGATGCACACTCCTGAGATCAACAAAAACTACCAAGCTCAGTACCAAGTGCTGGCGTGGGTGTGGAGCGAAGCACTGTATGGCCCACCAGTGGAAAAGAGCTCATTTATTCCAACAGAACAGCCAAAGTTGAAGCATACTTCTCTGTGGCCCAGCAGTTCCGACTCTGATCGGGGAGACCCTTCCCCACCTGCAGTGAAGCCATGCTACTGCAGGAGCAGAGCACGGGACCAGCGCGTGTCTCATGCTGCGTAAGGCTGCAGCAGCACTGGGCCGCACCCCCTTGCAAGTGCCAGGCCACCTGGCCAGCTACCGTGTCAGAGCAGACGCATGGGGGGCCAGTGACACTACCAGGATTCAGGAGACACGGGTTTCCTGCAGGGGAGGGACAGGATATGGGCTATCCACTGGATCAATCACCTGTGCTGGGCAGTGGGGCACAATGTTTATGTCCTGTATAATCTCTAAATACAGCAGGACCTCCATGGCTGATCCCTCCCTACACTGACCACCTCCTTAAGCTGACCTAATTTTCATAGACAGACACCACTCGTGTGGATCAGTACAGCAGGCCTAGGTCCTTATGTTGGCCACCCCTATGTGCTGGCCAGTCTGTCACAGTCCCGTGGGCAGTCACCTCACTGCAACTTGTCCCTACTCTTTACTTGCAGACTTTCGGTGCGCTGCGCCTGAGCCATGGGCTCCTGCTCCCAGAAGCCTGGCCTGTGCCCACACCTGGCATGACATACAGCAGCAGGAACCAGAAGAGACCTAGGATGCCACTTCGGGGATGTGCTCCTCTCCAGTGTTGTACCCAGGCCCCCCCACGGCACTGCTGGGGTGGCTGGTCCACGGGAGGTTTGGCTCCACCTATAACATCACGGTCTTTATGGGAGAATGTGTTGTGTGGTTCTTACACAACTTTAAAATATCCTTGATCCAACCCCACAGCAGTGCGGCCCAGTGACCCAGGCCCCATACAGCCAAGGACAGGGACAAACGGCCTATAGCCTGGGAAATTGTGCAGAGCAACTATGCTTCAGCATCAGAGGTTAACAGAGAGGAGGCGGCAGCAATGACAGCCATGGCAGCCAAGTGCCCTGGTGGCACTTTCATCACAGGTCAAAGGACCCGTAGGTGAGCCACAGACCAGCACCCTCCCCATACACAGGGAGGCCCTGCCCCCACCAGGGGGGCTGCTTCTCCCTGTCCTCCTGACACTAGGTCCACCTAGAGCCCAGGGGCCAGGCAGGATGCACACCCGTCCCCTCTCCCTGGTTCTCCTGGGATCCTAGACTAGACAGTGCAAAGGCCAGCTGAGGCAGGGAGGGTGGCTGGCTGGAGACTACAGGACCCTTCTCCCCTCCCCTCCCTGCCAGGGGCATGTGGGCATCAGGCCAAATGCAGGGGCCACAAACATAGTCATGTTAGCACCCAGCCAAGGCCACAGCAAGGACACTGCTTGTCACCATGGGCAGAGTCCTGCAATGCTCCACTAGACCTTCTGACAAGACCTGGGTACTAGGACTTCCCCAGGGACTTCCCAGGACAACCAATCAGAATAGCTTTTACAGGGACAGACAGACCATAGGAATGATCACAGAGCTCTAAGAGGCCACAGAGAAGGCTTGGTGCCTGTGGCTCAAGTGGCTAAGGCGCCAGCCACATACACCTAAGGTGGCAGGTTCGAATCCAGCCTAGGCCCGCCAAAACAACAATGATGGCTACAACCAAAAAATAGCTGGGCGTTGTGGTGGGCACCTGTGGTCCCAGCTACTTGGGAGGCTGAGGCAGGAGACTCGCTTGAGCCCAGGAGTTGGAGGTTGCTGTGAGCTGTGATGCCACAGCACTCTACCCAGGGGGACAGCTTGAGGCTGTCTAAAAAAAAAAAAAAAAAGTGGCCACAGGGAAGGCATGATGCGGTCACACGCCAGAGGCTCCTGCCAGGCAGGGGCAGCTTTCTCAGCCTCTGCCCTGCCCTAGGCTGGGAGATCAGGATTGGAGACAGCACCCAGTCGTAGACACACAACCACAGTGGGCAGAGGGCTTAGGATAAGGCCCCCAACCCAGCTTGTACACAGAAATGCCAAGTGCTATCTCCAAACCACTAACTTCTCCAGCCACCCAGGCCAGTGCTAAAGACTGTTTGGCCCATGCTGGAGCCAAGTTAATTTGTTCCATGGCAGCAGGGAAACCAGTTTGTGTTATGCCTCTGGGCTACAGGAAGGCCAGACAAAGGACCCCAGGGCGACAACAGGTATACCCTTCTCCTGCAGTGTCCCAGCCTGATTGTAGCAGCTGGGAAGAGGGAGGTACAGGTAGCTCTTGTCAGGTGTCAGGCAACCCACAGAGACCCCACCAAGGGGCTCAGAGATAATACACAGAGTCTGCATGGGGCAGGTATGGGAATAAATACTTTTAAAATTTCTTCTCTTATAAATATGCATTAGAACATTTGATAACACAAGCAAAGAGCTCTGAAATTAATTTAAAATTAAACCAAGAGTGCATTTCCAGCATGACTAGCAGGAAAATTAATTATCTAAAATATCCTAATCCCCGAATACTTATGAAGGCAAAAGCCACCATGGGCCCCACAGCCACCTCAGTCCTGGGGCACCTTGAACAGGTCCTTCTCCTTGCGGATGGCCCTCATAGTGGTCACAGGGTCCGTCTCACCCGCATGCTGCTGCACTGTCTTCTCCCTGCAGAGGCAAACACCAGGCTGCGGGCCACACGCAGCACACACAGAGCCCACTGCCCCCACCGGGATGGGACATTCTCACACAGGAAGCAGTGACAGCCTTGGCAGCTTGGGGTGTCTCTGCCGTGGGAGACCCAGCTGGCTGAACCAGTGCTTGAAGTAGCCCAGAGGGCAGGCAGATCCCAGCCCCACACTGCCTGGGTAGAACCCAGGGCTCCCCAAGGCAGCAGCTCCACCTCTGCCGGGGTCTGGGCCTCCAGGGTCCCACTGGACCTGCATACTTGCCAACACACTAAGAAAAGTGTCCCCTCTATAAAAGATGGCCCAAGTCCCAGTTACACTTGTTAGAGTTTGTCAGGATCTTGGAGATGGCTCTGCTGTGCACAAAGAAGGGGACTCCAGGGGCCATGTCAGCTCCCACCCTCACCTTACTCTCATGAAGGGGTTGTAGGTGAACTCCTCCTCAAGGGTGGATGGCACCGTGGGCTCTCCACCACCATACTTCTTCTGCAAGAAAGATGTATTGCTTTGATCTGGGAACTTTTCAATACAACATTTCAAAATACCTTCTGATGATCCTCAAAATTAGCACAGAGCAGAAATCAATAGAATAGAAAAGCAGATGGTAGGGAAATTAAGGCAAAAATCCTTTTAAAAGATCAACAAAATTGGTAAGACTAATGAAGCAAAAGAGAATCCAAATTGCCAAGGTCAGAAATTGAAGAGGGAGCATCACTATGGATCCAGCAGACATGGGAGAAGGGGGATATTTATGTGAATTGAAAAGATAAACTATAAAACTTCCAAAGACAACATAGGAGATGATTTGTTGACCTTAGGATAAGCAAAGATTTCTTAGGAGACAAAAACATATGAATCATAGAAGATAGTATTAGACTTCATCAAAATTAAAAATGTGTGTTCCTCAGAAGACATGGTCGAAAAAATAAAAGGCGGGCAGATTGCCTGAGCTCAGGAGTTCGAGACCAGCCTGAGCAAGAGCCAGACTCTGTCTCCAAAAACAGCCGGGTGCTGTGGCAGGCAACTGTAGTCCCAGTTACTTGGGAGGCTGAGGCAAGAAGATCACTTCAGCCCAAGAGTTTGAGTTGCCATGAGCTATAACGCCACAGTACTCAACCTCAGGGTGACTGAGTGAGACTCTGTTTCAAAAAAAAAAAAAAAAAGTCAAGCACAGCTACTATGCAACCTAGCCATTCTACTCTGGGGCATTTACCCAGGAAATTAAAATATATGTCAGCTATATTTCTAAATACTATCAACTAATAAGCACAATAAAATACAAAAACTTGAAGTACTTGAGAATACATTTAACAATATGTGCAAGACCTTTAACAATGAAAATTACAAAACATTGCTGAGAAAACTAATGCCTCAGTAAGTGGAAAGCCATGCCACGTTCACAGGAAGGCCCAATGGTAAGATCTCTGTTCTCTCCAGATCTACTGTTACAGCGTCCTAGTCAGCCAAGCTGGCTTTGTTACAGAAATTAACAAGACAATTCTAAGAATGGAAATGCCAAAGCTAGCTTAGACAAGCCAAAGCAATTTTGAAAAAGAATAAATTTAGAGAATTTATACAAGCTGATTTTGAGACTTAACATGAAGCTACAGTAATCGAGGCAGTGTGCTCTGATGCACGGCTAAGTCACACAGACAGAGGACATGAACGAAGAGTATCTGGCAGTACAGCCATGCATATATGGACCACTTTTTTCCAACAAAAGGTGCCAAGGTAACCCAATGAGGAAAGGACAGTCCTTCCAACAAATAGTGCTGAGCAAGTGAACATCAAAATGCAAATAGGTGTGGCCGGGCATGGTGGCTCATGCCTGTAATCCTAGCACTCTGGGATGTTGGCCGATGGATTCCTGGAGCTCAGCAGTTGGAGACCAGCCTGAGGAAGAATGAGATCCCATCACTACTAATAACAGAAAAATTAGCCAGGCATTGTGGTGGGCGCCTATAGTCCCAGCTACTCAGGAGGCCAAGTTGCTGTGAGCTATGATGACACTATAGCATTGTAGCCTGGGTAACAAAGCAAGACTGTCTAAATGGGCGGGGGGGAAGCAAGGAAGACTCGGGGCCTATGGCTCAGACTGCTAAGGTGCCAGCCACATACACTGGAGCTGGTGGGTTCAAATCCAGCCCGAGCCCGCCAAACAACAATGACGGCTGCAACCAAAAAACAGCCAGGTGCTGTGGCAGCTGCCTGTAGACCCAGCTACTTGGGAGACTGAGGCAGGAGACTCGCTTGAGCTCAGGAGCTGGAGGTTGCTGTGAGCTGTGATGCCACAGCACTCTACCCAGGGTGACAGCTTGAAGCTCTGTCTCAAAAAAAAAGCAAGGAAGTGACCTTCTACCCTTTGAACATGCACTAAGATTAACTTGAAAGGGATGCTATAAATTATATATAAATATAAATTATATATACACATTTATAAAAATATATATAAATATTCATGTTAAGAGGCTTAACATGAAGACTCTTAAAGCTTTAGGCCTCTAAGACAGACACATAGGAGAAAGTCTTTGTTAATTAGGGGAATGCAAAAATTTCTTAGGACGCAAAAAGAATAAGAGAAAAAATCTGTACACTGAACTTCACCCAAAGCATCGACTTACTTTCCAAAAAACACTGAAGAAAATGGAAAGGCAAGTCACGAACTGGGAGGAAATATTTGAGCCCTATATAACAAAGACTTGTTTCCAGGTTACAAGAGGAACTCTTCTCGCTAACAAGCCAAACAACCCAATATTTAAAATGGACAAAAGATTTGAACACAGATTTCACAAGAGGTGGCATACAAAACGCTGCTAAGCACGCGAAAAGATGACCAACCCCATTAGTCATGGGGAGATCCACATTTTAAAAGCACAACGAGATACCAGCACACACCTCTGAGAGTAGCAAAAATTAAAAAGGACCAACAACGCCAAGTGGCAGTAGCGCTCACAGCAGCTGCAACTCGGATGCATTGACAGTGGGAAGGAAATGGTATGGCCACTTTGGAAAGCTGTTTCTTAAACAGACATTTAGCCACATGGTGCAGCTGCTCCACTCCTAGGTTATGTACCCGAAAACGATAAATGTGTTCACAAAAATCCTGAACACAAATGTTCATAGCAACTTTATTCATAATAGCAAAGAACTAGAAACAACCCAATACCTACTGCAGATGGATGTGTCCACACAAGGGGTGCTACCTGAACAAAAGTCATCGGGATGAAGCTTGGAAACATGCTGAGCAAAACAGCCACATACAACAGTTACAGGATTCTGTGTATGTGAAGCTCCGTAAAGAGTCCTTTACGGGAGAGGGCAGTCAGCAGTGGGGTGGGGTGCTGAGCGGGATGTGCTGTGTCTTGGCTGTGGTGAGGCTCATGTGGGGCGCGCTGTCAGAACTCATCCGGCCTCGTACTGGCCACTCACAACAGGAAGGTTTTACTATAAGGAAATTATCCTCAAAGTTCAGCTATTAAAAAGCAGAAAACTGAAAAGGAAGTCACAAAATGGTATGTGCACAACATGAGTTTATATTCTATAAAGTATTAGTATATATTAGTTGGAAAAGATGATTGACAAAAACAGGTGATTTCTTAAAAAACAAAACAAACTTGTATCAGGCAGCATCACTTACTGAACTCAGGAGAAAGGAGCCCACACCTGTGCTGCCCGGGCCAGGGCTTCTGACCTTTGCCGTTTACCATTGGTAGAAAGAAAAGCAGACCTTAGGGCCCAGAGAGCCCCTGCCCCCAAAGTCCCTAGTCCAGCTGCCCTGGGCTATGCCCGGAGGCATGTGTAGGGCTATTGCTGACAATGTCTTTCAGAGAAGGAGACTGATGGGCCACGTCCCACAGGTCTGAGGAACAGGCAGAGGCCTTTTCCCTAAACAGAATACAGCTGGCAGAGCCACATGGCCCACCTGACGCACAGCTGCATGAAACACAGGAAATAAGGTGGAAACTACAGCTTGGGCCTTGCCTGGGCACTTGTTGAAAATGCAAAGTCTGAGGCCTGCCAGGACCCCCGAGGCAAAATGGTCTCAACAAGATGCCCAGGGGATCATCGTGCCAATGAAATTGGCCTAAAGCCCAAACTTGCTCCCATGCTCGAGGCACAAGGCTCCTACCCTCTCTGCAGACAGCACTGTGTGTACCCGTGACCAGGACCCTCTAAGCAGGTCCCACAGGACACTGCATGCCTGGTCTGCCTGCTCACCTTGGCCCAGGCCAACTTCTCCTGAATGGCCATGTTGTTGGGCTCCACGTGGCGTGCGAACTTGAGGTTGTTGATGGTATACTCATGGCCACAGTAGACTTTCTGAGGAAAGAACAACACGTGAGCTCTGGAAGGCTGATCCCTGGCCCCAACAGCTCCTTAGCAAGGGCCCTGGGGACCTCTGGGCTAGGCCATGTACTCATCCCAACCCAGGTGCCTACAGGGCTATGTCCAGCTAGTGGCTACCCGTCGTGAGGCGGAACATGGGGCCCAGCTCTCAGGAGGCACTGCCTACCGTGTCTGGAGGGAGCCGGCCCAAGATCTCAAGCAGAGCTTTGTACATCTCTTCTGCCGTCCCTTCGTAGAACTTCCCACAGCCAGCCACAAACAAGGTGTCCCCTGGAACATGGAATGACAGCCGGGGGGAGGGACCCCAACCTGTAGCTACTCTCCTCTCAGCACATCCAGAAGATGATCTATTGCCCCCATGGCTTCCTCTCAAGTTCCAGTACACAGGGCTGTTCAGACCCCAAACCCAAGTCACCCTGGCGGCTCCCCACTTGCTTTCCCAGTCCATAAACCCAGCTCTCCCAGCAATCCCCACTCACCCCTGCCCTTGTCCCCAGCAACCATCTGTGACCAAGATGTCACAGTTTACACCTCACAGACTCACCACAGAACCCACCCTTGAGCACTCCAGCTCCTTCCCATCTCTGCCCTGGAGGCAGCATCCCCATGCCCTGCCCCGGCTCAGCACGCTGCACACTGTTCTCCCGCTTGATGTTTGTCCCAGGGCTCACTAACCACCACACATGGGTCGACCCAGAGAACAGGGTCTTGTCCCCTGAGTGCACCGAAGCCTATCCCACTTTCCTCCTCCAGGACCCCACAGCCAGGACTGGACCCTCCTCTGTCATGGCCAAGAGGCAGGGGTGTACTGGGCAGGCTTCTTCCCAGAGACACCCAACAGTGTCCCTGATGGCCTGTGAGTAGGCACTGTCACATGCCCTCACACACGTGAGCTCCCCTATTTCAAGCTATGATGGCAAATAGGCCCAGGAGCCCAGGCTCAGAGCCCACACTTGCTACTGCAGCAGGGACCTGCCACTGCTCCAGGCCAGTTTTTTTTTTTGTTTGTTTTGAATACAGAGTCATACTTTGTTGCCCTCAGTAGAGTGCTATGGCACCATAGCTCACAGCAACTTCAAACTCCTGGGCTAAAGCAGTCCACTTGCCTTAGCCTTCCAAGTAGCTGAGACTATAAGGCACCTGCCACAACATCTGGCTTTTTTTTTTTTTAAGAGACTTGCTCTTGTTCAGGCTGGTCTTAAACTCCTCAGCTAAGGCAATCCACCTGCCTTGGCCTCCCAGAATGCTAGGATTACAGGCCTGAACCACAGTGCCCGGCCGTAGCCAGTCTTCTTTTTAAAAGTGTTTTTTAGTAGGGACAGGGTCTTATTCTTGCTCAGGCTGGTCTCAAACTCCTAACCTCAAGCAATCCACCTGCCTCAGGCTCCCAGAGTGCTGGGATTACAGGTGTGAGCCACCAACCCTCATGCTTGGCCATGACCAGTCTTTTTAAATGAACTTCCATTATAGTTACAATATCATGACTATGATTCAAATCTCTGAAAGATTTAGAACTTAAAAATTATATTCGCTAAAAAAGTTATGAGTCGGTGGGGCCTGGCCAGGCAGGGCTCTCGGCCCCTTGTGGTCCCATGTCCACTGTCACCTGAAGACAGTTGTTCCTGCTTGGCATTGATATCCTTTCATTTTCTCTCAAAAGAAGAAAAGCACCTCAGCCTTACCACACAAGCCTACTGAGCTGACCATGCGCTGCTAGACCCTGTACAGCCCAGGGACCAGCACCACCTGGGCTACCAGGACTCACTGGAACCCTCCCACCACTGAGTGTCGTGCAGGGCCACTGGCTGTTTCAGGTCACCATGGAGGCACCCCGACCAGGCACTGGCCTGACTGCTGCCTCTTCCTGAGGATGCCGGGATGAGCCCAAGCAGTGCTCTAGGCCCTAGGGCCACACCCTCTGTCTATGCTGGAAGCCACTGGGGCTGGGCACCTACTCAGGCACTCAGGGAGGCCTGTTGCCCAGGCACCTGATAGTGGTGACTGGGCACAGCAGCCCATCAATGTGCAGGAAAAGGGCCAGCCCAGGCTGTACCCAGGGCTGTGGTCCTCCTCAAGGATTTAGGAAGAAAGAGAAGACAGCAGCCTTTCAGTCCACCAGAAGGAAATGCCCTGCTTCTCTGCGCAGGGGTTTTCAAAGACACCAATGTTTTTGCACAAAACGTCTGGGCCCCCACCCTAACCTGCACACTCACCAGTGAACACAGCAGGGGACTCAGAAACACCAGGCTTGCTCACAAAGTAGCAGATATGTCCTGAAGTGTGGCATGGTGTTGACAAGCACTTGACATTGAGGGACCCCACCTGAAATAAAGCAGGCAGTGGGCATGGGCCCCCGAAGCCCCCTGGGACCACTGATGTCTTTCCAGTGTATCCAGGCTCTGTCAGACCCCATGCCAGGCAGATGCCACTGGAATGTTCTTGAAGGGGGTCAAGAGCCCTCCAACCTCAGGGATCCCTCCAACCTCAGGGATCCCTCCCACCTCTCTGGGCAATGCCTGCCCGAAAAACCAAAGGGGCTTGTTTTATTTTCTCCTTTGGAATTGGGCTGAATCTAAACTCGGTATCTTTTCCTTTTTTTTTTTTTTGAGACAGAGTTTCATTCTGTGCCCAGCCTATAGTGCCACAGCATCATAGCTCACAGCAACCTCAAACTCTTAGGGGACTACAGGAGCCCGCCACAACACCTGGCTAGTTTCTCTATTCCTAGTAGAGATGGGGTCTTGCTCTTGCTCAGGCTGGTCTGAACTCCTGAGCTCAAGTGATACACCTGCCTTGGCCTCCCAGAGTGCAGTGGTTATAAGGCGTGAGCCACCACACCCGGCCTAAACCAGGTATCTTACTAGAAGATGTTTTCCTTCTTGGGTGCTTGGCCTTTTGATTCACTTTCTTTCCTGTCCCCACCTGCTCAATTCTTTTTCTTTTGGTTGCAGTTTTTGGCTGGGACTGGGTTAGAACCTACCACCTCCAGTATATGGGGCCGGCACCCTACTCCTTGAGTCACAGGCGCTGCCCTGCTCAATTCTTTACTTCAAAAATGCTCACACCTACAAAGCTGACAGCATGCAATGAATACTCTTGCAGTCTCTTCCCCCACACAGAGGTCCACTCTTTAAACAAACATCCTGAGAAGTCACCCCAAATACTCCATCTGTGACTCCTAATAAAGGACATCCTCCGTGTGACCTCACATCAGCACATCTAAAAGTTGAAGCCTGATGTAGGAGCATCTCCTACATAGACTAACTCCCCAGCTGACTAACTCAGAGCCCCCCAGCCCTACACCTGGCCCTGGCTCTGCATGTTGATCTTGTCCTCTCTAGGCCCAATGTCCAGGCCGCCCCAGAGCCTTTCTCCTGGCACCCCAGGGTAAGGGAGAGGATAGCAGCAAGCAGTACAAGCTCCCTCCAAACTGTGCTCAAGGTCACACTGGCACGCTCTCCACCGCCCCTCCGCACCTGCAGCGTGGACAGGTGAGTGACTTTGTGGGTTAGGGCCCCGATGCGTTCATCACCCCCGTACACTTTTAGTCCAGGCACCAGCTTGATCAGCTTCTCGTTGCCACCAGCATGGTCCCTGAAAGTCAAACAAGAGACTTGGGGCCACCTGCTGAGATGCCCAGATCAACGATGTTGCCCAGAGGGTTTCTACTTCTGGGAATGCACGTCTGCCCACACAGGGACCTGGCTTTTGTCAGTCTTTTGGCTCTACCGGTAACAATGTTCTCAGACACCAGGTTCCCAAGCAAGGCATCTCTGTGCCCCTTGGAACCACATCACAAATGCCTGGGTGATTCCAAGGCCCATGGTTCCCTAGCTGTGAGGCACAAGGGAACCACCCGGAGAGCTATAAAAAATACCACCCCGACTCCACCCCATCCTGATGCAATTGGCCGGCGGTGGGGTTTTGAAAGTGCCCCAGGTGATCTGATATAAGCCCAGTTTGGGACCCACGCTCTGGCATATCAGCCAGCTGTGAAGTTTGGTAATCAAGAATCACCTGGGAACTCCTAGAACAAAGCCAGCTCCCCTGCAAAGCCTGATACCAGTGCCTCCTCACACAGGCCACCGTCTGGCCTGTGCACTTGAGAAAGGGCTAGAATCTCACCATCTCCAGCTGGGCCAGCCCTGCCTGGTGAGGCTGAGCGTCCCATGCCTACAGACCAGGCTTCATCTCAGGTGTGAGGCCAGGGAGCATCCGCCTCCTGCAGGTCCAGCTTTAGTGCCTGCCTTGTGCCAACTCTACCTATGTGCACCTTAGCAACCACACCCCTGAGGCCTCCAGTGGGCAGCCCGGAACCACCCACTTCAGCACAGCTGGGCCCCAAGATAGGGAGAAACACTGGGCAACAGTGGCGCTGCCTAGGCCCTCCGCCCTTCAGGAGGATGCCACACCAGGCAGAGGCGACCAAAGAAGCAAGGCCTTATGACAAGTGAGCCATCATTCAGTTTCTCCTCAAGCGAGTGGGGTACAAGCCAAATCCTAGAGCACAACCTAGGACTCGGTCTAGGGCTGTACTTCCCGGCACGAACATGAGGTGGTGCCAGCAAAAACCAAAAGCACAAAAATGTCAGAGGCATCCAGGGCAGGGATGACTCCGAGTAGCAGAGTGGCAGAGAAGCAGAATGACAACTGTGACACAGAGATGGATGAGCCCAGCGCACAAGCTCCAAACAGCCACGCAGGCCAAGAGCAAGGGCGCAGGCTCTGTCCCCAACACTCAGGGTCCCCTGCACCCAGGGTACAGCACTGACACCTCTAGTGCCACTCAGTTGGAGCCTGGCTACAGGAGCCGAGGATGCTCCAGGCCCGGGTTATGCTATTTGTTTGCATCAACCAGAATACTTCCACTGAACCACAGCCAGGTCACCTCCTGGTGCCCCAAAGAGAGGCAAGATGGAAGAATGTGTGGGCTGGGGCACAGGGGTGCAGATGCTCACAGGGAAAGGGAAGGGAAGGGTGCTGCCTGCTCTCAAGCACTTACCTGGCAGAGAAAATCAAACCCAAACAGATATTTTTTCTCAGGTTTGAAGAGCCTCAAGATTTCAAAAAGCCAAAGAAGGGCCTTGGGCAGGCAAGCTCTCACCCTAAAGCCCAAACCCATTGCCTTACTAATCCTTTAGCTTTCAAGTACTAAAAAAAAAAAAACCCAATCTCTCCAAATATGGCAACTTGTCTTTTAAAAACTGGAGTATCTAATGGACAATGTCCCAGTGCACAGCCACACGGTGTGCAGGACTCTGGGGAGGCTCCAATGGCCCTGCCTTCACACAGCAGGCCAGACCCACAGGGAAAGGGCTAGAGCCCAGGAAACTTCCTTAGATTTCTAGTGTGGCCTGGTCCCTTAGTGGAGATGCAGCTGTGGGGACAGAAAGGCCTCCATGAGCCCCTCATTGTACAGGAAGGGACAGGCCCCACCCATGGGCACCCTCCAGGACCAGAGGGTGGACAGTGCCCAGCACTTACCAGTGGTGGTGGGTAGTGAGCACTGTGGTCAGCTTCACACCATGCTTCTTCACTGTGTCCACAACCTGCAGCCACAGAGGAGGCAGGACACAGGCAGGTTATATGTCACACTCCCAGGCCTAGTTCACCACCTGCAAGGGGGCTGCCTGCAGGAATCCAGGACTCCTGTCCTCACCCTGGTGGCTCCCCAGTCCCACCCACCACCTCTCCAAACTCCTCCAGCTCTGAGGCCACCACCCCAGGAGCAGCATCAGGGGGCAAAAAGCATAAATAATAAAGCATTTATTTATTATTATTTACTTTTTTTTTCTAGAGGCAAAGTCTCACTTTATCACCGTTGGTAGAGTACTGTGGTGTCACAGCTCTCAGCAACCTCCAACTTGCAATTTGTCTGGGGCCGGGTTTGAACCCACTACCCTTGGTATATGGGGCTGGTGCCCTATCTACTGAGCCACAGGCACTGCCCTATTATTATTGAGATAGGGTCTCACTTTGTCACCCTCAGTAAAGTGCTGTGGTGTCACAGCTTACAGCAAACTCAAACTCTTGGGCTTAAGCAATTCTCTTGCTTCAGTCTCCCAAGTAGGTGGGACTACAGGCACCTGCTACAACGCCCAGTTATTTTTTAGAGACGGGGTCTTGCTCTTGCTCAGGCTGGTCTCAAACTCCTGAGCTCAAGAAATCTGCCTGCCTTGGCATCCCAGAATGCTAGGATTATAGGTGTGAGTATCGTACCAGGTCCCATACCCAGGGATTTTAAAGATGGAACACTTTTCTCTCCCTGTGGTGGCCTTTGGTCTCCACACCTGCAGAGTAGCTGGGTACTAGTTTGTTTTTCAAAAACTATGTGTACTAATTTCCATTTAGCTTGGGCAAAGCTGCAAGGACATTGCAGTTATGAAACCCATGGCAGAGAAGACATGTGCTGGTGACAAGGGCAGGGAGCGGCAGACAGAGCCACCCAAACCTTCTGGGGCTGCACAGGGTCCACGATGGCAGCCTCCTTGGTGTCCTCATCAATGATCAGGTACATGTAGTTGTCTGTCAGGGCAGGCAGCAATTCGATCTTCATGGTGCCCTGGACCACAGTCAAACTCTTCCTGAAATCTGTGTGATGAAGGAAGGTCCCCAGCAGGGCTGGACCTGCAAACACAATGCAGTCTCAGCCCAGGTCCATGCGAAGCCATGCTGGGCCCCCACCTAAACAGGACTGGCAAGCCTCAATGTGGGAGGCTCGCCTGGTGGCTTTCTAAGTTCCTCTGATAGACAATATCCTCATTTAACCACATCCATAAGGAAAATATACAAAATGATTCAATTGTTTCAGATTTACTAGCTTTGTTTTCTTTTTCAAGGATTCTAAAACAAAAGAACTGCCAGCTTATAGCTCTGATGCAAACCACTGTCTGAGGTGACCACTGCTAGTTCTGGCCTATTCACGCCCCTGACTCAGAGTCAGAACATAAAGATGCAGACACAGAGTGACAGAGCCCAAGCCATGCCCTCTCCAACTACCAGAGCCCAAAGTGCATGGAATTACATTTACAGCCCTTCTCAGCCTCTGGCCAGAGAAGAAAACAGTATTTGCCCTTAAATGGCAAGACTAGAGCATGGATAGTACACAAAAATTCTCCAATTCCTGAGAAATGAAGAGTTGGCCCCAACTGTCCCAGATTCACACATAGAGGAGACCGAAGAGTCACCATCTCAGGAAGCCAAAGGACTCCACCAGGGCAAACCAGGAGGAAGCAAGGAGGGACAGACAAGGGACAGAAGCATCCTCCATCCAATAGATAGATGCAAAAATATTTTCAGCAACAAAACTTTTATTAAATATAAAAATAAACAGGGGCCCCATATGACTTTAATAAGTCTTAGCTTTAAATGGAGAAAAAACCCCACAAAAGGCAGCAGAAATTGGAGCCCCTCCCAAAGGGATCCAGAAATCAGGCAGCACCAACCAACAGACAGACTGTCCCCCCAGAGGCTAAATGTGGAATCCAACCTTACATGCCACAAGCAGACAAAGTACCCAAATTATAGTTTTAACAATTATGCAAAGATATAACCATTTCCTTTTTTGACAACCAGCTGTGCATTTTCCAGATCTTTCTCCTCAGGCACGGCAAAATAAACAGTTTTGTCTGATCAAGTTTCTGAGATAGTCTACCTGCCCTAAGTCCCAGAATTAGCCAAGCCCCAAGGAGCGCTGTAGAGCAGTGGACAGGGTGCAGAAAGGTAGGAGGAGGTTAAAACAGGGCTGCCTGCAGGCAGGAGCATCCTCCTTAAGAAAGAGCCCCATTGATAACATCTGATGGAAGGTTACACACAAAAGCACTGCCAGAGTGGTTTATAACTGGTGCTCAACCTGCTCTAGGCACCGTGAGAGCCTTGTGAAGAAGTTGGCAACCTGGGGCGGTGCCTGTGGCTCAAAGGAGTAAGGCACCGGCCCCATAT
>NW_003852439.1:8009292-8015854 GCF_000181295.1 Otolemur garnettii
AAAAAAAAAAAAAAAAAAAAAGAAGAAGTTGTCAACCTGGGAAAAGGCATTTATTTTTAAGGGAAGAATTCATCTGTGCCGGCACCACCACAACCTTGTTCCTTTCTCACATCACCTAGCCCAATACTGCCCAGGAAATGCTCCCCACTCAGTTTTGCAGTATTTTGCATACACAGAGGTCACAGACATTCAACCTACAGCCTGAGCCAAGTCCAGAGACATGTTTTATGGCCCCATAAAATATTTTAAAAATCAAGAAGTTTCACAGCTGCTTTCCTCTCTTGAGCTGCAAAGACTCCTCACAAGCCAAATGCTGGGGCTGGACCCCCTCCATGTGGGGCCCCACACCCTACCAAGTCCTCACTGTCCCACTTGGACTCTCTGCCAGGCTCCTGATGCTGAAACTCCACCTCAACGCTTTGATGACTGTCCCTAAATAGAAAATATCCAGTAGTTCTGGGGACCTCAAGAAACAGGCTCTCTCCTTGGCCATTTCGACATTTTACCCACCCCAGAATCTTGACAGCTTTCAGCAGGATCTGAAAATGGCCCGGGATGGCTCACTGCTCCTGGTCCTTCCCTAGTGCTCCGCGGTCACTTAGCTCACTGCTAACCAGCTCCTAGAGACCTAGGTTAACCTCCTGCCCTATTGCTCCATCATCCAGATATCAACTCATACAGAAAAGATTTCGAAATCAAGGTCAAAATATTCCAGCAAAGCAGGAGGCCACGCAGTGAGAATCCGACGTTTAAGGCTGGGCAGGTCTTTGGAGGCCGCGCCCCCGAGGCCACCAGCGGCGCTGGGCTCTCTAGGTGTACTCCAGGCGCGGCGGCCCCAGAGTCGCAGGCTGAAGTCCCGGGGCCGCGGCGGGCTCCGGCTCCCCCTTATCCGGCGCCTCTCCCGCGGCAAGCCCCGCGACAGTGACCACTCGACCAGTCGCAGTAGCCACCGCCGCGGCGCGCGCCCGGACACCCGTGTCAACAGAAAACAGCATCGATGGCGCGGCGACCAACCGTCGTGCGCGCGCCCCCGCCGTGGGCCCGCCCGCGCTGCCCCGGCTCCCTACCCAGGCGGCTGGAGGCGCAGGCGGCTCCCAGCGCAGCGAGGCTCCAGCGGCCCAGCAACCCGCGGCCCAGCACCATGACCGGCAAGCCGCTGCCCCGCCGGGCGCACGGGCGTTGGCGCACCACAGCCAATCAGCGCCCGATCTGCGCCACTCCGCCACGCCCTGCGCCACCGCCACCCAATCAGCGTGCTCGTGTCAACCGGTTCCCTACCCCGCCCCGCTGCCGCGGCCTGAGGGGCGGGGTCCCGGAGCTGCCAGCAAGCCTTGGCCTCTCACCCGGCCAGGGACATCTGCTTGCAAGAGGCCGAGCGCCGAGCCTCCCGGCACCTGGCGGAGCACGCAGCAGGACGGCGGGTAGCTGAGGGGCAGTCCTCCAAAGTAGTTGGTCCCCTCCGGGTAGCCGTAGGTGTCAGGTGACTGGCTTGGCAGAGGCCGCGTGACTCTTAGGTGACTCGCTACAGCCATGGCGGCGACCAGGCAGTTGTCCCGCTTCTGGGAGTGGGGGAAGAACATCGTGTGCGTGGGGAGGAACTACGCGGACCACGCCAAGGAGATGCGCAGCCCGGTGCTAAGCGAGCCGGTGCTCTTCCTGAAGCCCTCCACCGCCTACGCCCCCGAGGGCTCACCCATCCTCATGCCGGCCTACACCTGCAACTTACACCACGAGTTGGAGCTGGGCGTAGTGATGGGCAAGCGCTGCCGTGCGGTCCCGGAGACCATGGCCATGGACTACGTGGCCGGCTACGCCTTGTGCCTGGACATGACTGCCAGAGACGTGCAGGACGAGTGCAAGAAAAAGGGGCTACCCTGGACCCTAGCCAAGAGCTTCACTGCCTCGTGCCCGGTCAGCGCGTTCGTATCCAAAGAGAAGATCCCAGACCCTCACAAGCTGAAGCTCTGGCTCAAGGTCAATGGTGAACTCAGACAGGAAGGTGAGACATCTTCCATGATTTTTTCCATCCCTTACATCATCAGCTATGTTTCTAAGATAATAACCTTGGAAGAAGGAGATATTATTTTGACTGGGACGCCAAAAGGAGTTGGACCAGTTAAAGAAAACGATGAGATCCAGGCCGGCATACATGGCGTGGTCAGTATGACATTTAAAGTGGAAAGGTCGGAGTATTGAATCACTTCTTAACGCGTTTCAGGAGAGAAGGAAACAAGACAGAAGCAAGCAATGTTATTGAACGTGATAATCTTAATAAGAAATGAATTCTTTAAAAAACGATTTGGTTAAATTACAGTGTCACACCTCCCAGAAGATGGACCTTTCAAGAAAAATGTGATCTAGAAGGGCTGGGCCAGAAATGCAAACAGCCAAAGTAAAAGATTTGCAATGCTTCTGAAGACACCATATCAAACCAAATGTTCAAGAGATTTAGGGTTCTTTTTTTTTTTTTTGCTGCCCCCCACCCGGTCCCTGAGATTTAGTTTTCTTTTGTAAAACTTGACTGGATAAGACTTTTCAGTATTATAGAATGATAATAGTTCAAGACTTAAAAACTGCAAAGGAAGCTGAGAGCAATGTTCCAGATCAGCGTTCCCCAGATATTTTTGGACTTAGTGATCATCAGGAGGCATTTGTAAAAATAAAAATTTCCAACTTAGCAGGCCATCTCAGACCCATGGAATTAATTAATGCGGTTAATTTCCAGGGAAATTGTCTTTATTGAGCATCCTAAGTGATTCTTATCAGGGAAATGTCGAAAATCCCTCTTCCACATAATCATAATCAGTTAATTTAAAATTTTCATTAATAAGTAAACAATGATGTAGACCTCACTTTCTTACTTAGGATGTCTGCTCTGGCCTAATAGATTCTGAGTTCCAGAGATGATTTTGAAGTTACTGATTTACAAATAAATGTGCTTTTATGTGACCTACAAGTGCACTTTTTCTCTCAATGGTGGTGAAGAGGGACACTTATTTGTGGAACTTCGAACCTTGGTCTTTGACTTTGGTCTCCTGAGCATTGTGCTCTGTTAGGAAGTCAGCAACCTCTGTCTCCCAACCAGAGATAAGAAAGCTTCTGGGAAGGTGAAAAGCCTTTGACTGCTTTTGCTCTATGTACCTGTCTCTGAAAAATAAAAGCTAGGCAAGATGCACCAGACAGCTGTCAAAATGCTGGGTGGAGTCCTTTAGGCTTAGGCAGGGGCTCATACTGTTAGTGAACACAGAAATAATCTGCTGGCCCTTTAAGAAAGCCTAGAACACTTAATTTAGTAATACTAGTTAATATTTGTTAAGTACTTAATATGAGGCACATGTTATTCTGCATTTCCATGTGTTTTGTAACCTTTAACAAAGCTGTGAAGTTGGTATTATTGCTATCATCCTCATTACACAAAAGAAAATATAGATTAGAGGCTAAGAAATCCAGCTAAAGTCATGAAGCTGAGTGACAGCCAGGATGTACAGGGTAAAGCTGTCCCAAAACCAGAACGTGAAGTCTTAACCACAATAGAGATTGGATCTTGTAGGTAGATGTATAAGAAGATTCAAACTTCTTTTAGGTATTATAAAACCAAACTTTTAGATATTATAAAAAATTCAATTTAAATTGACTATGATAAAATGTCATAATTTGATTTGTTAAATTTCATGGTGTCTTAACTGCTTTTATCTTTTAATGAATTTTCCTTTTTTAATTGCTTAGCCATGCCTGTTTATTACGGAAGAGTCAGAATACTAGAATAAGCAAAAAGAACAAAACACCTAAAATTTCATCCATCCAGAGACAGCCAGGGTTAAGCATTTGATATATATTCTTCCAAGTCCATGGATATAACTGTAACTTTTAAAATAGAACTTGCTTACACCATATAATTGTTTTTTCCCTATATATTTGGACCATCTTTCTCCTTGTCAGCCAACACATTTCTGCAGAATGATTTTCACTGGTTGCATAAGATTTTAAAGTCAGTCTTCCATTTATGGACATTGACATTGTCACTCATTATTTGCTAGTAAAATCAGCACATTCGCCATTATTTGCTTTGGCTAGGTTCCCATAAGTGGAAGAGTTGGATCAAAGGCCGTGCTCATATTGAAAGTGTATTCTTAGTCTAGCTAGCAGGTACAAGGTTCAGCCTAGATAATCCTACCAAGTTAACAGACTATTAAAGCAAGCGAAAGGTTAAAGTTCACATGTAGTCCTGGTAGGTTACACAAGCCAGCACCCGGATAGTATGGTGTCTATGGGGTAAATGTTCACCAGAGCGGTGGAACAATCTTTGCTACACACATCTTACATTAGCATTGCAGGTGTAGCACATAAAGTCCTTAGATGCAAGGATCAAAAACAGAAATATTAATTCTTGCAATTCCCAATGTTGATAAAATTGCAGTAATCCTAGCACTCATAAGATATATTTTCCCCCAACTTCTTATTTTGAATAAATGTAAACGTACAAAAAAGTTGAAAGACTAATATGCTGAACTCCTTATAACCTTCGCTATATTCAATGATGTCAATTTTTACTGTTTGTCCTCTGTGTGTCTCTCCTTCCCCACCCCCCACTCTCTTCTCCATACACACAACCTTCTTTTGGGAACCCTCTGGGTACATAACTGCAGAAACACTGCTCTCTCAGCATCCATCTCCTAAGAATGAGGACATTCTTCCATGAAGAAACATGACCATTAGCACACTTAAAAAATAATTCCATAATATATTAGTCTGTACAGAATGAGGCCTGACATCTGTTATCCTACTGTTGTGTGTGTGTGTGTCTGTGTGTTTGAGACAGATTCTTAGTATGTCACCCTCACAGCAACCTCAAACTCTTGCATTTAAGTGATTCTCCTGCCTCAGCCTTCCAAATAGCTGGGACTACAGGTGTCCGCCACAACGCCTGGCTATTTTTCTGTTGCAGTTGTCATTGTTTAGCTGGCTCGGGCCAGATTCCCACCAGCCTTGGTGTATGTGGCCAGTGCCATAACCATTGTGCTGAGCCTGTTGTGTGTGTGTGTGTGTTTTAACATATGTTCTTAATACTGTACATTAGGAACATCTTTCCAAGTCAGTGAACGTAGATGTTCATAATCATTTTTTTTTCTTTTTTTTTATTGAACGGTAACTATGTACATTAATGCACTTCTGGGGTACAGTGTGGGGTTTTCCATAATCATTTTTAATGGCTTTATCTTAGATCATATACCTCCAAAGTAGGGCCTAAGATGGGGATTCTTGTTCAGGTCATCTGTAATTTTAAAGGAGTGCTCTTAGGAGAAGTGAGGAGAAAAGAACAGAAAACAGAGAGGAAGTGGGGCTGGGCATAATGGCTCATGAGTGTAATCCCAGCACTCTGGGAGGCAGAGGTGAGAGGCAGAGGTAGGAGTTCAAGACAGGCCAAAGCAAGAACAAGACCCAGTCTGTACCAAAATTAGAAAAAATTAGCCAGGTGTGGTGGCACACAGCTACTTGGGAGGTTGAGTCAAGAGGATCACTTGAGCCTAGGAATTTGAGATTGCAGTGAGCTATGATGACACCACTGCACTCCAGCTTGGGTGACAGAGTGAGACCCTGTCTCATTAAAAAATAATGATAAAATAAATAAATAAGGAAAGAAAATAAAGGAAGTGGTCTAAGCTTCAATCTGCTGCTAATTCCATCCCAAGGGTGAGCTTTGGAGCATTGTCAGTACCAGAATCTGCTCCCTCCACCCACCCAATCCTACATCCCTCCCATAACCTCCCCAAGTAATTTTCTGACCCTCCTAGAAGCTGAGGGACTTCAGCAAGTAAAGGGGATTGGGCTGGGATCTAACATCCCCCTACAGGTTGCACAGGTTTCCAATGCTTTACTATTAACCACAGTGATGTGTGGAACAGCCTGCATATACTGTATATCATTTGGTACCTGTTTATTCCCTCAGGGAAAGTCTTGATGAGATTGATTAAATGGTTTGCACTTCAAATTTTTGATACTGTTAGCCAAATTGCCAAGGAAAAGGATATACCTATTTATACCAGACAAGAGTGTTTAAGAATGCCTTTTTTCACACACCCTAGCAAACACTAATGGCTATGGTCATTTTAATATGAATTTCTTTAATAATGAAGTTGACATCTTTTCATATGTTTATACTCAGTTTTTTTTTTTTTTTTAATGAGACTACTGGGCACATCTTTGGTAAAATGTTGGTGTACTATCTTTGTTTCAGGCTGTTGCATAATTCAAATATGCTAAAATTGTCACTTTTTTTTTAAGAAAAAGAGGAAAGTGGCCATGCATGGTGGCTCACACCTGTAATCCTACCACTCTGGAAGGCCAGGGTGGGAGGATCCCTTGAGCTCAGGCCTGAGCAAGAGACCCCGTCTCTACTAAAAATAGAAAAACTAGCCAGGCATCATGATGGCCACCTGTAGTCCCAGCTACTCAGAAGGCTGAGGCAAGAGGGTCTCTTGAGCCCAAGAGATTGAGGTTTCTGTAAGCTATGATGACACCATGGCATTCTACCCAGGGTGACAGAGTAAGACTCTGTCTCAAA
>NW_003852439.1:8016250-8019103 GCF_000181295.1 Otolemur garnettii
CCCAAGAGTTTGAAGTTGCTTTGCGCTGTGATGCCACAGCACTCTGCCAAGGGCGACATAGTAAGACTCCATCTCAAAAAGAAAGAAAGAGAGAGAGAAGCATCTGCCTAATCAATAACTGAATTTCAGATGCCTGACCAATGTTTATTCATTTCGGAAATGTACAAATTTAGTTTTGTGAAGCCTCTGTGATTCAATGTGCCTTGACACCTGCCCCTGTAGATTCCTATGTCATCAGATAAACAATCCTGAACCTCTCCAGTGACCAGGAATAGGGCTATCAGTTAAATGCCTGCCGACAGAAAAAGAAGGTCACCTCAGCAGTAAGGAAATAATTCAGAGCCCTCTGCTGGCTGAGATGGGGCTCCAGGCTGTGGCTGGGGCACCCAGGGAGCTGCCTCTGCATGCTGCAGGGATGCGTGCTTTATGTTATGCACTTGAAGCCCCGGGTGGAACAGCCAAAACAGTGGAGAACCATGGACTAAGGAGCCTAAGTACTGGAGTTTTGGGACCTGCTAAGAGAGGTCAGGGCACCAGGAGGCCTGCACAGCAGACTCTGGGCTGGTTTCACCTAAGCTCCTAAACTTGGGGCCCAGGGGAGAGGGCACCATATCCACTCCTGCTTTCCCAACAGTGGCTGCTAATTCACTGTCTCTGCTCCCCAGCCTGACTCTTCCACCACTCTTGACCCTTTGCACACTGTCCACCCTTCCTATTCACCTTGCTTTAAAAAACCCACTTCTGGGTGGTGCCTGTGGCTCAGTGAGTAGGGCGCCAGCCCCATATACTAAGGGTGGTAGGTTCAAACCTGGCCCCAGCCAAACCACAACAAAAAAATAGCTGGGCCTTGTGGTGGGTGCCTGTAGTCCCAGCTACTCGGGAGGCAGAGGCAAGAGAATCACCTAAGCCCAAGAGCTGGAGATTGCTGTGAGCAGTGTGACGCTGCCATGGCACTCTATTGAGGGTGAGAAAGTGAAACTCTGTCTCACAAAAAAGAAAAACTCACTTCTGGGCTCTGTGCCTACACCTGAGCTGGTGGGTTCGAATCCAACCTGGGCCTGCCAAACAACAATGACAGCTGCAACCAAAAAATAGCCGGGTGCCAGTAGTCTCAGTTACTTGGGAGGTGGAAGCAGGAGAATTGCTTGAGCCCAGGAGTTGGAGGTTGCTGTGAGCTGTGATGCAACAACACTCTACCCAGGGGGATAGCTTGAGGCTCTGTCTCAAAAAAAACCCCAAAAAACCACTTCTGGGTGTGAAAAATGACAGGGCAGCACAGTGCAACACAGCTCCAGTTCCCCTTTCCCTCATGGGGGTGAGAAGTGTCTATGGGGCACTCACTGACTCTGCAGCTACTGCCACCACCACTGCCAGTGCTGTCTCAATGGTGAGGAGGAGGAAGAGCTCAAGTTCAGCAACAAAAGTACATAAATAAAGGACAAACTTTTTTTTTTTTTTAAGAGACGGAGTCTCACTTTGTTGCCCTTGGTAGAGTACACTGGCGTTACAGCTCACAGCAACCTCCGGCTCTTGGGCTTAGGTGATTCTCTTGCCTCAGCCTCCCGAGTAGCTGGGATTACAGGCACCTGCCACAACACCCGGCTATTTTTTTGTTGCGGTTTGAACCTACCACCCTCAGTACATGGGGCCTGTGCCCTACTCACTGAACCACAGATGCTGCCCAAGGACAAACTATTTTATGAGAAAAGTCTTCAAGGCCAGGCACAGTGGCTTATACCTATAATCCTAGCACTCTTGAGAGGCTGAGGGGAGTGGGTTGCCTGAGCTCAGGAGTTTGAGACCAGACTGTGCAAAAACAAAACCCTTATTTCTAAAAACAGCCGGGCATTGTGGCTGGTGCCTATAGTCCCAACTATTCCAGTGGCTGAGGCAAGAGAATTGCTTTAAGCCCAAGAGATTGAGGTTGCTCTGAGCTATGAGCCCATGGCACTCTACCTAGGGTGACAAAGTGAAACTCTGTCTCAAAAAAAAAAAAAAAAATCTTCAATCAAGTGTAACATTTTGATGCTTGGCATCTAAATTCCCTATGCCCTCTCTATGCCGGCAGCAACTCTAGATCATAGCCAAAGAATCTGGGAAGTTTGGGCTTGCAACCTGAATGAAGAGATGAAGAAAATTTGTCAACTTATTGAAAAATATAATTATGTTGCTATGGACACCAAGTTTCCAAGTGTGGGTGCAAGAAACATTGGCGAATTCAGGAACAATGCTGACTACCAGTACCAGCTATTGCAAGGTAATATAGACTTATTAAAGATAATTCAGCTATGACTGACATATGTGAATGAGCAATACACTCCAGGAACCTCAAGTTGGCAGTTTAAAGTTACTTTTACCGAGGACACATATGCCCAGGACTCTATAAAGCTATGAACATCTGGTATCCAGTTTAAAAAGCATGAGGAGGCTCAGCACCTATAGCTCAGTGGCTAGGGCACCAGCCACATACACCAGGATTGGCAGATTTGGATAAGGTGACCAGACATCCCGCTTTTGGCGGGATAGTACCAATTGTTAACAATTTGTCCCACGTCCCGTGCTGTTTTTAAAAAGTCCCAATTTTTGGAAAGAATGCACGACAAGCTAGGGAACAGTGGGAGAACAAGAAGGGAATATACAGTTTTCAGTTGCCATGTGGCTATTTCACCAGGATATGAGTTTTATTTATTTATTTTTGTTAATTTTATAATGTTAAACTTTAATAATAACAAATAATTGTTCAGAACTGATTATTGAGAACTGTTTATCAAAGTTTGCATTGTTGATCAGTTGTTAGAATTCGACTACCATTGTTTGGACTTAATGAACAATGGCATTTTTTGGCATTGGCAA
>NW_003852439.1:8020642-8022325 GCF_000181295.1 Otolemur garnettii
TTGGAGGTTGCTGTGAGCTGTGATGCCATAGCACTCTACCCAGGGGGACAGCTTGAGGCTCCTGTTTCAAAAAAATAAAATAAAAAAATAAAAAGATCATATTGATGATGACAAATATTGTGGTCATTTGTGTGGCCTTGGTTCTGGTTCATCCTACATACAGAATGGCACAGGGAATGCATCTGAAGAGGAAGCCAACAAGCAATTGTGACATGAAATACTTTTTATTTTTAGTTTATTTGAGCTACACATATGCTTGTGATAGAGGTTTTATCTCTGGTTGAATCCTTGAACAATATATAGTACCTTTCTTTTTTCCTTTTCACAGCCCATTTTATTTTCTGCCTAAGTATGACCATTCATAACTCAGATCTTTTTTTTTTTTTTTGAGACAGAGTCTCACTTTGTCACCGTCAGTAGAGTCCTATGATGTCACAGCTCACAGTAACTTCAAACTGTCGGACTTAAGCGGTCCTCTTGCCTCAGCCTCCTAAGTAGCTGGGACTATAGGAGCCCACCACAACACCCAGCTATTTTTTTGTTGTTGTTATAATTGTCATTTGTTTGTTTAGCAGGCCTGGGCTGGATTTGAACTAGCCAGCCCCAGTGTATGTGGCTGGTGCCCTGAGCAAGGGCGCTGAGCCCCTAACTCAGATCTTAATAAATAGAAATACATTCAGATTAACTTTGGCCTTAATTTAATATACTTGTTGGCAAGCATGTTTGTAACAGAGAGTGGGGAAAGCTCTATCACACTGAATATGTTGTAAACTTTACATACTTAGGCTTGGTTTATTTCTCCCTTTTCCTAAATCAATTAGTACTGACTATCATTTATTTCCCTGTCTCATGTCTCTCCCTTCCATTCTGGGGCAGTTTTAGCTATTTGAGATTGTGGACCATCAATTTTGGACTTTAGAGAGTGATTCCGACTCAAATACCCTGTTTTATCAGAAATTTTGGGTTTTCTTGCTCTTACCTGGAGAAATGACCATCTGCCAAGTTTATACAGTATTTGTTTTTGACCCACAGAATATAGCACATTCATTGTACAAACTCTGAAAGACTAACAACAACAAAAACAAGAAGCTACTGAGAAGCTTAGTAACTGCTGTTTCTTTTTCGAGAGAGTCTCACTATGTCACCCCTGGTAGAGTGCTGTAATATCACAGCTCACAGCAACCTCAAACTCTTGGGCTTAAGCAATTCTTTTCCCCTCAGCCTCCCAAGTAGCTGGGACTACAGGTGCCTGCCTCAACGCCTGACTATTTTTTGTTGTAGCTGTCATTGTTGTCTAGCTGGCCTGAACCAGGTTTGAACCCACCACCCTCGGAGTATGTGGGTGGCGCTGTAACCACTGTGCTATGGGCGCCAAGCCGTAATTGCTGTTTCTGAACACAGTGTTGAATCTTCCAAGCACATCCAGTGTCTGTCAGCTTCTAACTGGCATACGCAGGCTTCTGTGTGATTGAAGAATTTTCAAACAAGCTTTATACCTTTCAGGAAAAATTCCTTGGGCTTCGATGTTTATACCTGCCAGGAAATTGGTCTTCAAGATGTTGAAGCTACAATTATTTTATGATTGCACACTTCCCTTGACCTGCTTCTTTTTATTCTATCACTGTTTATTCTGCTCTTTTATTTTATAGCCATACTTATAATGCTCTTGATTTGTTGATAACA
>NW_003852439.1:8022810-8024989 GCF_000181295.1 Otolemur garnettii
CAGTAGGTAACACCTGTAATCCTAGCACTCAGGGAGGCTGAGGCAGGAGGATCCCTTGAGCTCAGGAGTTTGAGACCAGCCTGAGCAAGAGCAAGATCCTGTCTTTACTAAAAATAGAAAAACTAGCCAGACATTGTGGTGGGCACCTGTAGTCCCAGCTACACGGGAAGCTAAAGTAGGAGACTTGGCTTAAGCCCAAGAGTTTGAGGTTGGTGTGAGCTATGACACCACAGCACTCAGAGTTTTTGAAACTCTGTCTCAAAAAAAAAAAAAGATAAATTTATCTCCTGATATCAACTTTCCAAAAGAGCTTCATGTACACATGCTTTTTCCTTTTTTCCCTTGATCCTGCGGCGGATGATGTATTGCCTTCTGAAGTGCCAGATCCAACAAACATCAGCCAAGGCTCCCATGCTATGTTGACAGACCTTAGTGGTGTGTCTTCACAGACACAGCCTGTGCCCTGAAGCAAGTAACTCAGAATAGTATAGAGCTGAGCAGTGCACTTTGGGGCTGGTGCAAAGAAAACTGAGATAAAATGGCAGCTGTTGTCTTAATGTCAGTGTAGGTCCCCTTTTCAAAGTTCCTGAGTCTCGGGCACTGCTCAGGTGACCTCTGAAGTTGGTCTCCTCCCAGCTGATTCAGACCTACAAACATCAACCCCTATTGAGAGCCTCCACGAGCCCTGGGTGGAGCCCTGGTCCCATGTGTCCTCACAAGAGGCAGGGATTAAAGGAGCTCTAAGATGCTCTCCTCAAAGCAGTTACCCACAACTTCTGCTGTTCCCACCCTCTCCCTTGTCCTGTCAGATGAAAAGCCACTACCAACTAGAAAAGTGGTTTTTAGAGGTTCTACTCTTTCTAGGGAACCAAAACAAAGAGTAAAGTGGTTTAAGAAAAGAAATCATTCAAATCTGTGGGAAAGAGTAAGCATGTTTATTAACTCATATACATGTTTCAACTTGGGAGGAGACATGGCAAAGCCAATAGACAGGCCTTCTAAGAAGTGAGCTCAAGTGAGAGAGATGCTTTCAGCCTAGTCCCCAAACCACCCCCAGGAGGAAACCTATTATAATAATTTATAGAAATGTTTTGCTGCATTTAAATACAATACAATTTTGCCCACAATTTTCAAACTAATATTCCATTTTAAAGGAAGTTAAAACTCCTATACTTTTCCACAGTCTAAAATGATAGATAATTTTAAACATGCCCTTGTCCAGACAAGTTTCTGCTTGCCTCAACGGGATCAGCAAGTTTGCAGGAGAGTATGGTAATTCTCAATCCACTCCTTGCTCTGTGTGATAAAACAAACTGTAGGGAGAAAAAGAAAAGGAAAATTATAAAAATCCCCTGTATGTAAAATTGAAAGCAAATAACCACAAGTAGAGAACTACAATGAAAGTTTTGTTTACAGATATTAACATAAACTTCAATTAAAGTTGTAAAACCATGGAAAGACCTCTAGTCTTGGGCACAGTATGGTAGAGAAATTATAGGCCTACCTTCTGGCAGTGATTTTTATCAAAGTTCATGTTATTTGTCATGACATTTCTCTCAGAGAAAAGTTGGGATTACATATACAGAAAAAGGGCTTAAATTTAACACATGTTCAAACTATGAATTGTGATAAACTTTAACCTGCACCAGTGATGCAATCTGTTAGACTACAGGGATGTGATGAAGCAATTTATTAATGATAAATGTCTTTTTTTTTTTTTTACAACTTACAAAGCACTCTCACTAACATTCAATTTAGAGTGGAAGGCCCTGTTAACCACTTTAGTTTCAAAGACTAAAAGAGAAGAAAAGGTACTAATAAAAGGGAAATAAAGATAACTGGGTGTTGTTTCAGTGGAATGCTCCAGCAGCCTGGCACTGACTAAGACACCGTCAGAACTGTCTAGTTTTCTAGGATCTGAACCTTGCACTGTGCTGGCTGAGCTATTTTATAATTGTAGGTTATAGAAAGCTGATAGTGATCCAAATGATCCTGCTCCTGGAAATCCAAATGAACTTTGTCCGAGTAAAGATGCATTGATTCTTCCCTGTAAAGACCAGCTTTGCACTATCAGCAAACCCATTTCAGCACTGTTCACTGCCTGTATATCTATTTTTCCAATTCTATTTTGAATCCTATTTTTTCCCACATCTTACTAGTTCATTAACGAATGAGTTAA
>NW_003852439.1:8028415-8030467 GCF_000181295.1 Otolemur garnettii
TTGAGCAACAGGTACCAAGCGGCAAGTTGGTTTTAATAATAAAAAATGAGTGCCTATCACCAAATGTATGTGCTAATCCCTAAGTATCTACTTCTGTTCCATAGCTGTTAAAACTGGGAGAAAACTCATGCTGATTTTATACAGCTGGGTAAGTAAAATGTCACCAAACAATCCTTCTAGATGAGCCACCTCATGACTGATTAATGTCTCCAACTTGTTTTACCATTGTTACTTGACTATATAAAGTAGTCACATTTATATAGTACTCCATTTTGGCTAAAGTCCTCAGTCATTATTCATAATAGTAATTAGCTAGGATTTTAATATAAAATAGGTAACATTTATTCACTAAAACAATGTGTGTTTAAATCAAGATTTTTTTCCAGAACATATTTATTAATGAATTAATTTCTATCAAAAGTTCACCAAAATAACCTATATTGGGGAGAAGAGCATTCAATTTGGAAATACTTCTAAACATTTTTTCCTCTTTGCTATTTACCGTGCAGCCCAACGTCTCCTCAGCAACACTTCCTGTGAGACTACAGGAATTAAGGGTACCTGTGTGATCAGTAAGATCAATTAGCATGTCAAAGCTGAGAAAAACAGACTTAAATTTTGCTGAATCTTTGTTGCAAGTTGTACAAGTGTTAGATGCTTCATTTACAATGTAACCGCAGCTGGAACTGAAAAGAAACAAAAACAATGCTAGGATGTGATGGCCCTAAGTGATAAATTTGATGTTTTGCAGAAGAATTGTCACTTGAAACTATAAGTCAGTGTGTAGAGCACTTACCGAGTTCTCAGTGCTGTCTGGGGTATAAGAAAGACCTAAAAAATGCAGTCGTTCTCATGTCCAGCATTTGTGATCCCATTGGACCTGGGTACACCAGTCCTCTCCCTCTCCTCTCTCCTTCCTTCCACTCTACTAGAGTTCCTATCTAGCCCTTGAAGTCCAGGCCAATCTTATTTCCCTGCTGGGTTCTTCCTTTCCTGTACCCCAGCCCAAATCCCACCCCTCCTTGGAACATGGCAGCAGTGAGTGCTCAGCACTGACCTATGTTCTGTCATGGCAGGTTGTTGTTATTCTTATCTCCCGGAGGGGGGTCTGGGGGCAGAAGGGTCTTGTGCCCAAAAGTGTGGGTTTGACACTGCTCACTCAATGGTCCTGTACAGGGTCTTCTGCACATATTCAGAAAACCCTGCAAAGGCCAGTCAGATTCACACTCCAAATGCTATTAATAGTTACATAGTTACATGCTAGTTACATATTTTCCTCTCTTTACTTGGTAATTTCATGCTATTCCATATTTCTCAAGCAGGCCTTACATTAGCCATATTTTGGGGGGATGGGGGTTGAGACAGGATCTTACTCTGTTGCCCAGGCTAAAGTACAGTGGTGTAATCATAGCTCACTGCAACCTCAAACTCCTGGACTCAAGCAATTCTCCTGCCTCAGCCCCCCACATAGCTGGGACTATAGAAGCACACCACAATGCCTGGCTAATTTTTCTACTTTTAGTAGAGATGGGCTCCCGCTTTTACCCAGGGTTGAGCAATTTATAACAGAAAGACTAATTCAGATTTCTCAAATAGAAGAAATTATCTGAAGATAGGTTTTTCTTTTCTAGCTACAGATATTTTTTATTTCTTGTTCACATATTCACACACTCATCCAATTATCCACTTAGCATTATATACTGGCAGCATGAGATGTAGTAAAAAGAATTTTGAGATATGTAAGACATAGTTGCTGGCTCAGCAATAATTTATACACCTGTTAGAGGATAAAAAAAAATTAACAAATTTATCTGTATTTCAGGGATAATTAAAATACAGATCGTTTCTTTAGTAAATTTTAGATGTTTTCCCTCAGATCTCAATATTAAAGATGTAGGAAAAAAAAGAAAGGAAAAAAATTTTGGGATGGTGCCTGTGGCTCAGTGAGTAGGGTGCTGGCCCCATATACTGAGGGTGGTGGGTTCAAACCTGGCCCCGGCCAAACTGCAACAAAAAAATAGCCAGGCGTTGTGGCAGGCGCCTGTAGTCCCA
>NW_003852439.1:8030916-8031823 GCF_000181295.1 Otolemur garnettii
GTCATTGTTGTTTTGGCGGGCCCCGGCTGGGTTTGAACCTGCCACCTCAGGTGTATGTGGCTGGCGCCTTAGCCAGCTTGAGCCCAACTACTTTTTCTATTTTTAGTAGAGACAGGGTTTTCCTTTTGCTCAGGCTGGTCTCAAACTCGTGAGTGCAAACAATCCACCGTCCTCAGCCTTCCAGAGTGCTAGGATTACAGGTGTGAGCCACTGCACTCGGCTGGAAAATACTTTTAATTTTTAAGATGTTTGAAAAATATTTTTCAAAAAATAAACATATGCCTTACACAGCTTCCACATTAGTTTTTTCCAACTTTAATACCACATCATAAAATATTTTAAGAATCCAGAGGTCAAACTGCTAGGCTCAAGTGATTCACTTGCCTCAGCCTTTCGAGTAGCTGGGACTACAGGCAATTGCCACAACACCTAGCTATTTTTAGAGGCAGGGTCTCACTCTTGCTCAGGCTAGTCTGGAACCTATGAGCTCAAACAATCCACCTGTCTAAGCCTCCCAAAGTGCTAGGATTATAGGTGTGAGCCACCGCACCCAGCCCCAAGAAGTCAGTATCTTGACTGTAATGGTATATATACAAACAAATGTGATAAAATTATATAGAATACACATACACACATATGTATACACGTGTGATGCATGCAAATCTGAGGAAATCTGACTAAGACCAGTGGATTGAATGAGTATCAATATCCTGGCTATGATGTGGCACTACTGCTTGCCAATGGTACCATTGGGAGAAACTGGGCAAAGAGTACAAGAGATTTTTCTATATTATTTCTTAAAACTCCATGTAAATCCAGAATTATTTCAATAAAAATTTCAATTAAAGACCTGGCATGGTGGCTCACACCTGTAATCCTAGCACTCTGGAAGGCTGAGGTAGGTGGA
>NW_003852439.1:8034380-8035659 GCF_000181295.1 Otolemur garnettii
TGCTTGAGCCCAGGAGTTTGAGGTGGCTGTGAGGTATGATTACTACACAGCACTCTAGCCAGGCAACAGAGTGAGACTCTGTCAAGAAGAAGAAGAAGAAAGAAGAAGGAAGAAGGAAGAATGAGGAAGGAAGAAGAAGGAAGAATCAGGAAGAAAGAAGAAGAAAGAAGAAGGAAGAAAGAGGAAGGAAGAAGGAAAAGAAAAAAGAAAGAGGAAGGAAGAAGGAAGAAGAATTATTTCTGCAAATCAAATTCTGGTTATACCTAAGAAAGTAAAAAGGCAAAAAGCACTGAGTATGAGATATTAGCAGTCTACAATGAGATAAAGAACTCATCCAGAATATCTCACCAATTCTTAAACACATATGAAAATAGCCTCATTAACCATCACATAAATGCAATTATACAAGAGTAGAATTCCACTAAACACTATTTAAAAGACTGACAACACAGTACTGGGAGAATATGAAGATACTGAAACTCTCTAATGTGCCTAGTGGAAATATAAACTGGTACAAACACCCTGAAGACCATATGGCAGAATTGTCTAAAGGTGAAAATGCACAGCAATCTTATTCCTAGGTGCATTGCTAACAGAAAACAGACACAGGCTCCTCTAAGGTCACATTCAAAAGGAAAGCAGAAATTTTGCAATGAGAAAAATGAGAATCAACAAAATAGAGAACTAAATTGTGGATATGTACTATTGTACATGTCAATGAAAAAGGAATGCTGTACCAACATATGGATGAATGTCACTAACGTCATGTTGAACAAAAATAGTCAGGCACATGAATGAGTGCACATGCTTTTATTTTATTTTACAAATTCCAAAACAGGCTAAACTCATCTGTGGAGTTCATGGTGTCAGACATGAGAGTCAAGTTTGTCTTTGGAGGATGTAAGAGTCCTTCCAGGTCTAGCCTTCATCATTCATGGGAAGGAGGCTATGGGGTGTGTTCATGCAGCAGGGATGCACAATACTGTCCTCTTAGACTTGGTTTAATATTCTCTTTATATATTATACTTCAAGAAAAAGTTTATTTAAGAAAATTCGCAAGGCTCAGCACCCCTATATAGCACAGTGGTTACGGTGCCAGCCACATACACCAAAGGTGGCAGGTTCGAACCCAGCCCGGGCCAGCTAACCAACAATGACAGCTGCAACAAAAAAACAGCCAAGTGTTGTGGCAGGCACCTATAGTCCCAGCTACTTGGGCGACTGAGGCAAGAGAATCACTTGAGCCCAAGAGTGTGAGGTTGCTGTGAGCTGTGACACT
>NW_003852439.1:8036684-8037617 GCF_000181295.1 Otolemur garnettii
TGCATGGTTGATCTGGGACTGAAACGCACTCCAGCAAATTTGCTTCACAGCTCACTGAACACTTTTATGCTCCCAGAAGTTTCTTGTAATGGCATTACCTAAAAAATGTTTCCAAGGTAACAATGATGGCTTTATTTCAGCATTAATAAATAATGCAACTCCAAGCTTATCCCTTCTTGTAGGCAAAAGATGATAAATTTTGATCTAGTAATATTTTTTTCTATCAGTGACTGCGATCAATAGAAAAATGTGTTAAACATCCTCTACAAAAGCAATAGCAATTTTTCTTTTATACAACTTAAGGTAGCTTGCAGAGTAAGTTGTTTCATGCTAAATTCAATTGTTACTGTCTGGAGGAGAATTAAGCATCATCTAGGACAATGAACTATTTCATGTCCTGGGACTAGGTTACACAACATGCCTTCAGGGAGTGAACTAAGTCTAACCTCTGCGTCTCATCCTCCCGCATGTCTGACATAAGCCACAGATGGCAACAAACAAAATCCTTTTTAAAGAACAGCCTCAACCTGGACTTCATGAATTTGGGGTACATAAACGTATTTTATGCAAAATTTTACACGTTAGTCAACACTTTTCTGGGGACAGGGTCATTAACTCTTATCAGATGAGTAAAAGGTATATAAAGCTCTTCAAATTTTAAACTAGCTCTTGAAAAGTATAAATATAGTAGTTATAGAATAAAAATATGGTATCTTACATCAAACAAAAGTTTACAGACCAGATTTTGGCCTCTTAAAAAATCAAATGATATTTAAAGGGATACTTACAATTTATGGATTCTTTCAAATAATTGTCAATTGCATCATCTAGAACATTTGTGTCTTTATTTTCTCTTATAAAATGCAGTAAGATATTAGCTTCTGGTGTATCTTAAATCGAAAATGCACAATAAATGAAAAGAAAATTGATTAT
>NW_003852439.1:8038521-8039287 GCF_000181295.1 Otolemur garnettii
GGATATATACCTAATAGAGGAATTATAGGATCAAATGGCAGGTCTATTTTTAGTTCTTTAAATGTTCTCCAGATATCTTTCTAAAAGGAACGTATTAGTTTGCAATCTCACCAGCAGTGTAGAAATGTTCCCTTTTCTCCACACCCACGCCAGCATCTGTGATTTTGAGATTTTGTGATATGGGCTAATCTTACTTGATTATATTTTAAATCATTGTGAATGATCCAAGATTATATTTCATAGTCAAAAGTGAAGACATATAAGAATATAATAAAATAAAATATTTCTCAGCCATTAACAATGCAATACAGAACTCTATTAACATGAAGAGGTATATACCAGATATTGTTAGTAAAAAGAGCAGCTCTCACAAAAAAGAGTACTCTCACATGTGGTTCAGTACCCTTTTAATTAAAAAATCTATACTGTGCATATATATAACACACAGAAGAACCTCCATAGCAGACCACCTTCTTAAGCTGACATAATTTTCATAGACCAAACATGTACCACATGTACATATCAGTACAGTATGCCCACTTCTATGTTAACCACCTCCATATGTTGACCAGTTTGTTACAGTCCCTTGGATAGTCAACTTACAGAGGTTCTACTGTATCTAAAAATGTAAAATTATCTGGAAAAATATATATGAAAATGATTCTGAATAATGGGATTATAGGTAACCTTTGTTTTCCTTTTTATATGCTTTTATGTATTTTCTGAATTTCATATGTATTTCCTTTCTAATCAGAAAAAATATATA
>NW_003852439.1:8041080-8042525 GCF_000181295.1 Otolemur garnettii
CCTGTGGTCTCAGCTACTTGGGAGGCTGAGGCAGGAGACTCGCTTGAGCCCAGGAGTTGGAGGTTGCTGTGAGCTGTGATGCCATGGCACTCTACCCAGGCGAATAGCTTGAGGCTCTGTCTCAAAAAAAAAAAAGATGCACAAAGATTTTGAAAAGAGATTCATTATGGTTGAAGTAATGAAATATGAAGATTTTAAAGAAAAAAGTTCTGAAAATTCAATCCAGACTCCTAAACAGTAAAGATAACAAGGCACACATTATATTGTTCAAGATGGAAATAATATCTTCTTCAAATATAATACACCTCAACAATAAAAGAAGAAATATATCTTAGTTATTGCTCAGAAAAATATGCAACTTCCAAAAGGCATATAATTTTTTAAAATTTAAATTTCTGAAATCTGAAGGGAAATATGAAGATGGAGAGACAGGAATCTTCTACAAACTTTTTGTTTTAAAATTAAAATACCATGTACCTCTAATTAAATGCAAGTTCAATAAACATGAACAGCTTTGCTTTTTACATTATTAAAACACTACTCTAAAATGGAGAGTTTTTCCAGGAAACATATTGCTCTCATTCTTCATTAATCTCCATCATGTATGCCAAGCCTAACATGTTTGATAGTGAGGTCAATGTGGCTCGCTCCTTTTTGAATCTACAGATAATGCATGTTTTACAGTACTCCAGATGTCTATACTCAATAAAACATTTTCCAAAACAAAACAAAAGGTTAGTTTAAAGCCTTGTTCCTCAAATTAAGATACAAGTATACTCAGGAATGCTGTGCCAGAAAGCAAGAATGTGATTCTGAAGAAGAGTGTTCATGTGATTCTGGTGCCCCTAAATTCCTCTTTAAAATCTTTATATTTTATTACTTCAGCCATAATGAATCCCTTTTCAAAATCTTTGTGCAACCAAGCCCCAAACCTCCAATACATGATTGTCTTGAAATGACCCACCCTACCTGAATATTGCATAAATGTCCTTCCATGCTTGAATTCCCCCTAACTCCCCTGGGCAGATTTAGGCATTTCTTTCTCCTTGCTCCCAAGTCTTATCACTGTTGTTCTTTCTCAGAACTATACTATAAACTCGTCATGGACAAGGGTTTTGCCTTTTCATCTTTGCATTTCCAGTACCCACGATAGTGAGTTTCCTTCCATCCTTCTGACCATCTACTTGTGTACTGCCTTGTTTCAGAAAGGATTCATGTTATCTCAATACTTTGCAGACAAAAGGCATTCAAAAATATTTATAAATTAATAAGTGAATGAAAGCATGTTTTTGGAATACTGGCAGAGTTGCTGCACATCAGAAGGGAGTCAGTGCTGGTGCAGGGCCACAAAAGCCCCTTGTTACAAAGGGTGGGGCACAGGTATAGCTGCACAAGTTCCTGACGACAAAGGATCATCCTGGATGTCCCTTTTGGATCACTTTCAT
>NW_003852439.1:8042734-8045237 GCF_000181295.1 Otolemur garnettii
CCTGCCACAACACCCAGCTATTTTTTGTTGCAGTTGCCACAAATGCATTGCCACAAATGCATTATTCAAACCTTCCACCCTTGGTGTATGTGGCTGGTGCACGCACCTGGGCTTCAGGTGCCAAGCCTATAAAGGAAGTCTTGACATGCTAGCTAGAGTGAACACTTAAGCCATTTAGAGAATTTTAATTTCTAGGCAGGTATAGCCCAGGAAATAAGAAATAAGGATGATTTAAACTAGCATGCAAATTCATGCACCTTTATAAGCACTCCCCCTCAAATTTGTCTCCTTGAATAATAATTTTAAGAGATCTATTAATTATCTACTGTACAACATGGTTACTACAGTCACTACAATATAGGTGACTGTATTGTATTCTTGGCAAATGCTAAGAGAGCAAATTATAAGTGTTCTCACCATAAAAAAGTTGTTAAGGATATGAAGTAGTGCATGTTAATTAGCTTGATTTAGCCATTCTGCAATGGCATACACTTCAAAGCAAGTTGCACACAATAAATATAGATAATTCTTTGTTGATTAGAAAATTAATTGATAATAATTTTTTAAAATATATCTCCTTGAGAAAGAAAGCACTTATTCTAATGATGATGGCATTGCTCAAAATATTTTGACAGTTTCACTTTGAATCTGTCCTTAGAGCCAAATGTATAACATCCTGTATCATTAATTTAGTTTTGAGCCAGACACAGTGGCTCACGCATGTAATCCTAGCATTTGGGGATTCTTAGCATTGGGCATTTGGGTGCATTCTTTTCCTTGGTTAATTCCCTTGACTCATCAAATCTCCATTCAAACGACACACTCCCAGGCAGCCTGCCTCACCCTGTATAAAATCACACACACTGTGGCTCTCTGGATCTTCCTGACTCCGCTCTACTCTTCCTTCTCAAATATGTTATAATTCGCAGGCACATTATCTTTATTACTTACTATCTGTATCTCCTCTGCTGGAATGTAAGCTCTATGATGGTGAAGATACTTGTCATGTCATTGGACCCCAAAACAGCACACAGCACACAGTACATAGCATGTGCTCAGTAAACACAAGTTCAGTGAAGAATAAATCTGTGCATGCCACAACACCACATTCATGTGGTGGATATGCAAGACTCAGTGTACTTATATAAAAACAGTTCCAATAGTTTACATCATAGTAATTCTACCAGTAATTCATCTCACAGTAATTCTACCTTTTAAAAATCCTGATAATGGATCAGCCCAGTGTCAGGACACATACCAGCAGTCTCAGCTCCTCAGGAGGCTGAGGCAGGGAGATCACTTGAGCCCAGGAATTTGAGGTTACAGTGAGCTGTGATGATATCACTATAGCCCAGGAGACAGAGTAAGACTTTGTCTCAAAAAAAAAAAAAAAAAAACCCAAAATCCTGATGATGGCTTCATCAAAAACATAAAATTGCTTTATAGTTCTCCCTCACTATTAGATGCTTCGTTATAGACCAATATAGTGAATTTATATTTAAAATGATACACTGTTATATTTATATCTTCTTGAGATTATAAAGAATTATTCTATTTCTTATAATTCTGTACACATTGGCAGTACTGGGCTGATCATTGTGTCTGCACCATGGCAGCAGTCTGAGAATACTCACAGGCAGTAACCCCTGACCTCCCAGGCTCACTCCCCTGATCTATGCTGCAGTAAATTAGCTCCTTTATAAACAACTCCAGAGGGTCTTCTGGATATTAATTTGCAGTTACAGGCTAATAATACTATATATACATATTTATAGTATTGTGTGAGTGTGTGTGTGTATACAGAGGTGAAAAAAATGTATACACATTTTAAGAACAGGAAAAAACTATATTAACATTGTAATACTCAATATATACCAATAACATTTATTATCATGTACATCGTATCTTGTATGTCTTGTAGCTGCAAAAGTTAAACATGACTTGAATATTACAATGACAACACAGTTTTTTCCTTTCTTAAAATATGTATACTTTTTTTGGCATCCTCTGTATATGTATGTTATCAACATCTTAGCAGTAAGTTTTTTGCATGTAGTAAAACTGACAGTAATTTAGGTTGTCTAAGCAAAAACATTGATCTCTCAGAGCTATCACAATGGACTTGACCACTATATGTTATATACATGTAACAAAATTTCACATATACCCCATAAATTCCTACAAATAAAAAGATAAGTAGGCCAGCTTTGGTGGCTCACACTTATAATCCTAGCACTTCGGAAGGCCAAGGTGGGAGGATTGTTTAGAGGCCAGGAATTCAAGACTAGCCCAGTCAACATAGTGATACCCCTATTTTACAAAAAATTTAAACAAGCTAGCCGGGTGTGGTAGTACATGCCTGTAGTCCAAGCTACTTAAGAGGCTGAGGCAGAAGGATCATCTGAGCCCAGGACTTTGAGGTTGCTGTGAGCTGTGATTGCACTGGGCACACTAGCCCTGGCAACAGTGCAAGAACCTGTTTCAAAAAAGTCAAACCACACTG
>NW_003852439.1:8045489-8046385 GCF_000181295.1 Otolemur garnettii
CCAGCTACTTGGGAGGCTGAGGCAAGAGAATCGCTTGTGCCCAAGAGTTTGAGGTTGCTGTCAGCTGTGACACCATGGCACTGTACCCAGGGTGACAGCTTGAGACGATCTCCAAAAAAAAAAAAAAAGTCAAATCAAATCAGTAAAAAATTAAAAAGTGATCACAATGGATGATACCTTAAAACTTTGTATCTTGGGTGGCACCTGTGGCTCAGTAAGTAGGGTGCCAACCCGAGGATGGCAGGTTTGAATCCAGCCCCAGCCAAACTGCGACAAAAAAATAGCCGGGCATTCTGGCAGGTGCCTGTAGTCCCACCCGCCTGTACTCCCAGCTACTTGGGAGGCTGAGTCAAGAGAATCACTTGAGTCTAAGAGTTTGAGGTTACTGTGAGCTGTGACCCCATGGCAAAAAAGTGAGACTCCGTCTCTTAAAAAAAAAACCTTTGTCTGTTTTTACATAATCCTTTGGTAAAGATGTGAATGAGATATAGATCTCATTTTAAGTTTAAAAAAAGGCATATAAAACAATTTTCACTTTTAATTCAAATTAAATCCAAGCTGCATCCTCATTCTTAAATAAACCTCACAGATAATAGAATACATTCATGGTCATTTCCGAAGGGATGAAAAGTTTCAGAAAGCTTCTTACCTGGATTAGTTGTAATAATGGTTTTTGAGATTACAGATGCTGTCATGCAGTTCCGAAATTTGTCAAAACTTATTCTTACATCTGAGGCAAATATTACTGTTTGGGAAAAAAAGCCATTGTAAAATATTACAAAAAATTACAAAAATGATGAAATATTCCACATAAACATTGGATTATGATACCTGTTGCTTGTGGCATCCAGTTCTGTGCAAGTAGAATGGACTCATTATCCCAACTGCATTTGTTT
>NW_003852439.1:8046540-8049343 GCF_000181295.1 Otolemur garnettii
CTTCAACATACACTCAGTCTAACTATGCTTTGCTCTTCCAACTCTTTTCCCAGTTTTTGATCACTCAGGCTAGTTAGAACCAAGTCTAAAGACTTCAAAGCCAAACTTTTATGCCATGATGGTAGGATCCATCATGAATAAATTGCTCAGGGTACCTGATTGGCTGAAGGTACTTTTCACATTTGCTTCCTTTGGTACCTACACATCAGAAGTCTAGACAAGTGCTTGCAGTGCTTCAAGATGCAGGCCCCACTTTGCCCTTACACACCTATGGCCACCACATCCTGTGACCTGCCCTGCTCAGAGTAAAACCAAATAAGCACAAAGGGAAGTCTGGCTTGTTATCAATGGTACCTAATAAAACACCATGTTATAGAACAAAATTCAACAATAAAACACTAAACAATTCTATGCCATCTAAAGATCTTATTTTAAGGTGATATCCTAACAACTCAAATTCAAGAGTGAAATTTCTTTCTTTCTTTCTTTCTTTTTTTTTTTTGAGACAGAGAGCCTCAAGCCGTCCCCCTTGGTAGAGTGTCGTGGCATAGCTCACAGCAACCTCCAACTACTGGGCTCAAGCGAGTTCTTGCCTCCGCCTCCCAAGTAGCTGGGACCACAGGCACCCGCCACAATGCCTGGCTATTTTTTTTCGGTTGCAGCCATCATTGTTGTTTGGCGGGCCAGGCTGGATTTGAACCCACCACTTTAGGTGTATGTGGCTGGAGCCTTAGCCACTTGAGCCACAGGCGCCAAGCCCTGAAATTTATTTCTTAAGATTTCATTCATTTCCTATCATTACTCCTCTCTTTTTTTGTTTAGCAGGCCCGGGCCAGGTTCAAACCCACCAGGTTCAACCTGGTGCCCAGGGTGGCGCTCTAACCACTAAGCTACAGGCACCCAGCCATTACTTCTCTCTTAATATGAAACCCATCCTATTTTTTTATAAGATGAAAATGCTGTGTCTCAGTGATAAGAGCAGGGATTTCACAGTTTGGAACAGACATGGGAGGTTACCATATCATTGAAAAAGAAGACTCTGTTTCATCGTAGAGTTTAACTTCACACCTCTGGCCTTTCCTTCGGTCTGAAGTTGTAAAGTACTTTAGCTCCCCAACCTTAGAATTGGGAAGAAATAATTATTCTTCATTTATAGTTGTAGAAATATTTAGGCATTTGTTGATAGAAATACACAAATGTTACCTTTTAAACATCAAATTAGAAATATTAAAATGGCAAGAACTATTAACATATATTTGATTAAAGTGTCTTCTATCTCTAAACTAGGTGTATTTTGCTGAAATCGTAAGGTAGACACATTTTGAAGAATGAGGGGGACATATGGGCTTAAGGTTGAGACTGAGTCTTTCCAACATGCCAGAATAAATGTCCATGACAGGCCCCTTGGTGACTTCTGTGTGGACTCCTTGAGGGTAGAAAGTATAATTTCAACATCTGTGTATCCCCATGGCTTAGCCTGGAGGCGGCAGGGAGCTCGTGTGATTAAATGAACTCAGTCCCTCTAGGTCTCAGCGTCCCTAATCTCCTTATCAAATAGCAAATATGTGCCACCTCCTTTGCCTTCACAGAGCTAAGACAGTGAGGCTACATGAGAGGGGTATGAGAAAGAACTTTGGCATACTGTCCAATTCTGTCTGTTGTGGGGCAAAAGAATCACAGGTAGAGGTAACCCAGCTCACAGTGTCAGGAGACAGCAGGTGTCTCTGTTGGCTACACAGCAGTGGCCCCAGGATAGTCACTGGCTGCCCTCACACCAGTTGGCACCACTGTGTCTGCTGGCAGGATTAAGCTCCAGGGGAAGAACCAGAAAAAAGATTCAAAAGAGCCAAGAGAATACAATCTGGAAAGGAAAGTCAATGGAAAGAAAAGCCAGAGGATGCGAGACCAGCCTTGACACCTGGGAGTAGGAGTGATGGTGGTGAGGGAGTATTGTATTAAAAGAAGTTTTAAAGCAAAAGAAAGTGGAGATGAGAAAGAAGAGAGAACAGGTTAAATACAAGTGTGAAGAAAAGGAAATGTAAGAGGGCTGTAAGCAATAGAGGAGACAAAAGGCATGAAAAGAAGTGATGAGTGCCAGACTCACTGGAAGTGGAGAGTAGGAAAAGTGGTAGGACTTTGCTTATATTCAGTTCTTACTGAATTTTAGATAATTCTTACATTATAAATGCAATGATGTTATACAGAAACTGCATACAATTAAGCACTTAATTGAACAACTGAGTAGGACTGAACATAAATTGCCTAGAAAGTGAGTTCTATTTCTCAAGATTGTCATACATAGTGTTTATTCCTCTACCCCATGTTATATTTCACATCCCCCATGTGGCAAGTGCTGTGCTAGGCCAGGGCTAGGGTGATGAACAAAACAGACACTGCAGCCAGGACCTGTCAATTAGCTACAAGAAGTATGTGAATATATTTCCCTTTTTTTTTGGTCTATTGACTATCCTTCCCTGTATTGAGAAATTTTACTCTTGCCTATTTAATTTTCCTCATGAACTTCTGTGCAACTTTACTGCTAAGGTCTACCTCTATATCTTTGTCCAGTGACTCCAGATAGCCAGACTACAGACCTTGCTACAGTAGCTGACACTAACACTGGTGCATGGGAAGGTATCTCCCTACCTGGAGCCCCATGGAGCACTGGCCAGCATGGTACTATGCTTTATATTAGACTGCAGAGTCCCTATGGCAGTACAGTGGGTATTTTCTCTCCCTCCCCTGTCTCTGGGCAGCTCTGAGCACATAGGCACAGAATGGATTCCTTTTTTTTTTTTTTTTT
>NW_003852439.1:8049609-8054708 GCF_000181295.1 Otolemur garnettii
CCGTCATTGTTGTTTGGCGGGTCCGGGCTGGGGATTCAAACCCGCCACCTTAGGTGTACATGGCTGGCGCCTTAGCCGGTTGAGCCACAGGCGCCGAACCAGAATGGATTCCTTGACTTATTCATCTATACCCCTTCAAGAAACATCATGAAGCTCCTCAAGCCAGTAAGCTGATCCTTTCCATTGGCATCTTTAAGTATGAAAAGCTCTCAAATACTTAGCACATCATTTTGCAGAGATACATTTAGCATTCAAATATGATTTTGTTTTGCTACTCATTCACAAATAAAATGCTATTTTTCCTTAATGAAAAGTGTTACTGTTTTCTTAATTCAACTCACTATCAAGATACAGAGGAAAAATTACCCCAGTAGATCATGATGACCACTCCAACTCAAACACAAAATTAAGTGACAAAGACTCCCCCACCCCACATAACACTTGGCATTGTTGGGGATTTTAACTTACCGACCTCACAGCTGCAAGCACGTTAATAATCTTTCCATTAAGACTCGGTCCATTTGCAACAATGTCACCCAATGAATAATAATCACAAGACTCTTTAACTGGCAAATGTATCAAAGAAAGTAACTTGGCGTCCACTTCACAACTGGAACAAACTTTTACCGTTGAGTGATTCTCACTGAGCAATAGTTTACAGTTGCTAAATTGCAAAAACACACCAAAAGATTGGTATCAAAGAATATTGGCATAGAATAATACAGGTTCACAGCTAAATTACTTTTTTGATTAAAATTCAGACTATATTAAGAAATTTATACTTTTTACTTTTACAAACCCTGAATTATGTGGCAAAATATTTTTTGTTTAAAATGTACTTTCATTAAGAAAGTTTGGGTTTTTTGTTTTGTTTGAGACAAGGTCTAACTCTGTTGCTCAGGTTAGAGTACAGTGGGATCACTACTGCTCACTGCAACCACAGATTCCTGGGCTTAAGCAATTCTCCTGCCTCACCCTCTTGAGTAGCTGGGACTATAGGTGCACACCACCATATCCAGGTAGTAGAAATTTTTTGTAGAGATGGCATCTCTATATTGTCCAGGCTGGTCCTGAACTCCTGGCCTCAAGAGATCCTCTGGCCTCAGCCTCCCAATCACAGGTGTGAGCCACTGCACTCAGCCAAAGAGAATGTTTTGAGGATCAATTCATGCCTGAGCTCCAAGCATGTTACTTGCCTGACTTTGCCCAAGATTCTGAGCTTGTTTTCTTCTATATAAAACAGGGGCATAAAAACACTCTAAAACTTTAGGGGGGTATACTAAATATAAACCCAAGGATTTGTTATTTCTCTCTTATGACCCTGGCTGCTCTGGCTCATGCCTTAGATCAAGGATTGTGTTTTCTTACCTCTGTGGGTGCTCTCTATGGTGCAAAATGAGGTGCTCTTCCCTTTGCAACTCTGCCCAGCCTTCCTGGTGGACTTCTAATCCAGCTCCCTACCCCCTGAGGTTGCCTTAGAATCACCATATCACTCTGTCCCACACCACTGCCTTGCTCTCCTGTCTAAGCTTCATACCCCACAGTCCATCCTCCACATGCAGTCTGGTATAGGGCACAGCTACACCCTCCTCTTAAGAATTGTCAGAACTGCTTCTGAAGTTATGGCTCACCCCATCCGGTGGAGGAACTGGGGAGAGGATAGATTACAACCAGTGACTAACACAGGGTACAAAAACCCCAGCCCCCTCCCCTAAGGATGCTGCTCTGAGGGGCTTCTCCTCCAGAGCTCCCTCCTGGGCTCCAGTGGAGGCTCCAGGTAAACTTACTTTTTTGCTCAGCTTCTCCCCAACCCCAAACCTATCCTTGCCGTATCTCCTCAGAGCTCTCCCTCAATAAAGCACTTGCACATGAATCCTCCTCTTAAGCTTCCAGGGAACCTAAGATGGTATGGCATATGAGCGAGTGACACCCTGATACAATAAAAGACATATATAATTTCCAAGATTTATCTTTTCTTCTAATTGTTCAGTTTTAATGTGACTGGAGCCAAATTTTTATAATCTAAGAATGAGAATCAACATACTAAAAACAAAGCCATTTTTTCATGAGAGTCTGTATCAAAATAAATTATCTCATAATCAAATATAAATGTTGTGAAAGAGAATTAAACTTTGGTTTCCAAATTGAAGTACAGAGTGTCCTGAAAGTCACCCCTAAAATCTCCATACATAGGGAAAATGAAAAATTGTAGCTAACTGTGCCTTTATTCACAAAATATTCATTACAAAATATTTACAAAGAGGTTACCAACACCATAGATAATATTTTGTAAATATGTTGTAAAGAAAAGCACATTTAGCTACAATTTCCCATTTTCTCTATGTATGGAGACATTAGGGATGACTTTTGGGACATCTTATAAAGTGCCTTTAGTAAACTCTCTGCTAATCTGATATAAAATTATTAGCAGTGATCATTCTTGCACAAAAATTGTTGATCTCTGCATTAGACAGATATTTACCTAGGAGTGGTAGGGCTGAATTTTTCTTCTCTTTCTATTTCCTTTCTTTGGATCAGGGGATTTTCAATTATCACTAAAACAGAGGTCAAAGTACAATGGTATTACAATGTTGTAACAGGGTAAATAAAAAACAAGTGTATACAACAATTACTGTCACAATGTGGTTTTCAGTGTATCCTCCACAGTCTCCATCTTATCTCTCTGTTAGAATCGGAATGCTGGGAGGTATAACCATCAATATGACCCCAGATGACATTCCTGATTTTGTATGTTTAAATTCCAGTTTGTGACCACACTGATATCTCTTTATTGGTCTAGTGACATTCAGCATTTGATCTAGTGACAACATATCCTTCAATAAGCCCTCTACCCACTCCACACTTGCCATGGAAACTATAGTGGGGGTGAAAAGAGCAATGCAAAGTCTGGGTCACTAACCTGGGAACTGTCACTCATCAGCTTTGACAACTCAACATTTTAGGGTTTCAGCTTCCTCACAACCTATGCTAGACCTTCCAGCACTCTGCTTTGCTCATTCCTCGTACAACCATCTATGATTATATACGTCTTACAAATATGGAAACTGATACTCACAGAGGTTAAGTACCTTGTTTGAGGTTATATATCTATATAGTAATAGAGCTAGAATTAGAATTATTTTACTTCAAAAATCTGTAATCTTTTCACCAAAACATCTTAACATCCCATTTGCATTTATAATTATCATCAACTTTAGGCTTTTAAAATCCCTGTCATTCATCCTCACAATCATCAACATACAACATGTTGATACTGAAATACATATTTATCTCGCTATACAACCGTGTTAATTCAAGGAATGTTTATAACTGTACTAGGTCCTATGAAATTTGCAGTTTTCTGCCTTTGCAGTCCACATGTTCAATGACCTTATTATTCAATTAGAGAGATACTATACATTAACATAACCCTGAAAGTTAATAATACAAGGCAATATATGATTAGGTACTAAATAACTGGTATGGATAATGGGCTGCTTGATGCTACAGTATTAAAGAGGACTGGTTTAATTACCTGATTGCTCTTTCCTTTTTCCTTTTCTACCAGGAAGGAGAGCTAGTATACATGTTTTCTTATTCCTTGTATTAGGCTAGAGCTGTCAACTGAATGACTAAGTTTTACTACATTTATACATTTATACATTTACTTAGTATAATGACTAAGTTGACTACATTTTATACTAGGCATATTGTCTTGTTTAATGTTTGCAAGAAGGAAGACATTTTTTCAAAGCCATGATGTACACACATGTTGCAGTTAGGATTTGAATCAGGATCTACCTTTTCAAAGTCCTTGTTCTGTCTACTATACTATAATTTACTGTCAGAGAGATACTGGTTGAATAGAAGACACAAATGAGGTCGGACGAGGTGGCTCATGCCTATAATCCTAGCACTCTGAGAGGCCAAGGTGGATGGAATGCTTAAGCTCATGAGTTCGAAACCAACCCGAGCAAAAGTGAGACCCTGTCTCTACTAAAAATAGAAAAAACTGAGGCAAGAGGATCACTTGAGCCCAAGAGTTGGAGGTTTCTGTGAGCAATTACGCCATGGCACTCTATCCAGAGTAACAGCTTGAGACTCTGTCTCAAAAAAAAAAAAAGACACAAATGATTTCGTATTTCAACTAAAAATAAAGTTCTTTTAAATTCCATTAAAAATTCAAATATCAATTTTATCAAAATCCATTCCGTGGCCCTATTATATATCTATAGAAAGAATTGAATATGGCTGGGCACAGTACCTTATGCCTGTAATCCCAGCATTTTGGAAGGCTGAGGCAAGAGGACAGCTTGAAGCTTCATGATAATCCTGGACAACATAGCAAGATCACATCTCTACATAATTTTTTTTTTTCATTAGCCCAGTGTGGTTACACATGCATATAGCCTCAGCTACTCAGGAGGGTGAGGCAGGAAAATTGCTTAAGACCAGGAGCTCAAGGTTGCAGTAAGCTACGATAATGCCACTGCACTCTAGCCTAGGCAACAGTGTAAGACCCTGTCTCTAAAAAAAAAAAAAAAAGATAGAAAGATAACTGATTGTAACAATCAGTTTAGAGATTGATACAAATTGTAACAATCAGTTACAATCAGTTTAGAGATTGATACAAATTGAAATATGTAATAATCTAAAGATGATAATAAAGTTATCTAGTAAAAATGTAACTATCATATTTGCATGCTTCAAGCAATGTTTAATGTCTTGTATCATGCTCATAACACTTGACTTTTTTCTGATAAGGTTCTTGAGAATTATCAATTGTGTCTTATTTCATTTTGACTCCCTTAGTATAGTTACATGAAATGACACAGAGATAATACTATAACAGAAATGATTTAAGAATCAATGCTAACTTACCACACTCACCAACCCTAAAACTGTCCGAAAGTGACTTGATGTAATCTTCATTGCCCCAGGATGCTGCATTTACAAAACAGGTTGGTGAATCCCGAAGTGTGAAGCTGAAAGTGTACCTTTCTGATCCAATATCTAAGAGAAAACCAATGCTCTTATTTTTCAAAGTTTCATTTCAGCTTTTAAAATTACTGATTCTTAATTATTAGTATGATAAAAAA
>NW_003852439.1:8054930-8055839 GCF_000181295.1 Otolemur garnettii
CTTTCATCCAACTGGTTAACATAGCCTTCATGTCATTTTCTTAATTATTGTGTTAAGACATTTATATTCTACATTTAGAGAGATTCACATGTACCCTTATAAGATGAATAATAGGCGTGATATCTGTGTATTTGAAGAGGAAGTTGTACAGACTCAAACAGGTCAGATATTAGCTGAGATTCTCCATTTCTCTCTCTCTGTCTCTCTCTCTCTTTTTTTTTTTTTTTTAGAGAAGAGTCTCACTTTGTCACTTTGGGTAGACTGCCATGGCATTAGCCTAGTTCATAGCAACCTCAAACTCCTGAGTTCAAGTGATCCTCCTGCCTCAGCCTCCCAAGTAACTGTGACTGCAAGTGACACCTGGCTAATTTTTATATTTTTAGTAAAGACAAGGTCTCACTCTTGCTCAGACTGGTCTTGAACTCCTGAATTCAAGAGATCCTCCTGCCTTAGCCTCTAGAGTGCTAGGATTATGGGCATGAACCACTGTGCCTAGCCACTATTACTGTTTTAAACTAAATCATAATTCAAATCTAAAAACAGTAGTTATTTCAAAAGAATTTGTGTGCAAATAAATGAGTACCACTAGGGGTCAGCAAGTACATTTTTTCCCAAAATGGAAATTTCATCACTATTTTTGCTAATTAAAAAATACAACCTAACATAAATAAACAAATTATAAATATGTCCTGAACTGTTATTAGTGTCTAACTTCAGGGAGAGGAGTAGGATGGGAAGAGTGAAGGGTCGAAAGAGAAATTTCACTTTTCAACTTTATGCCCTTTGATTATACTGGAATTTTTTTTTTTTTAGACAGAGCCTCAAGCTGTCACCCGGGGTAGAGTGCTGTCACATCACAGCTCACAGCAACCTCCAACTCCTGGGCTTAAGCGATTCTTTTGCCTCAGC
>NW_003852439.1:8057011-8060676 GCF_000181295.1 Otolemur garnettii
TGGTCTTGAACCTGTGAGCTCAGGCAATCCACCCACCTTGGCCTCCCAGAGTGCTAGCATTACAGGAGTGAGCAACTGCACCTGGCTAATAAAAAGGTTTTAAAGCTAGTAGCAGGGAACTGCTAATTTGGATATTCTGAATTTTATCTTTCATGTCAACTACAAAAGTTTAAAGCTGCACTGATTTTTTTTTTAAAAAAATCCATCTTTAGACATGACCAGAGTTTTTTCAAAAGAAGATATGCAAATAGCCAACAAACATGAAAAAATGCTCAAAATCACTAACCATCAGGGAAATGCAAATTAAAACCACAATGAGGTACCACCTTACCACTGTCAGAATGACTATTATTATTAAGTCAAAAACAACAGATGTTAGAGCAGATGCAATGAAAAAAACACTTATACACTGTTGGTAGGAATGTAAATTAGCACAACTTCTATGGAAAACAATATGGAGATTCTTCAAAGAACTAAAAATAGATGTACCATTTGATCCACCAATCTTACTACAGGGTATCTATAAAGGAAAAGAAGTTATTATATCAAGATGACACTCTATACCTAAATGTTTGTCACAGCACAATTCACAACTGCAAATACATGAAATCAACTTAAGTGCCCACCAGCTGATGAGTGAATAAAGAAAATGTGGTATATATATACACATACACACATACACACACACACACACACACACACACCATGGAATACTACTCAGGCATAAAAAGAATAATATAATGTCTTTTGCAGCAATTTGGATGGAACTGGAGACCATTATCCTTGGTAAAGTATCTCAGTAATGAAAAAACAAATACCACATGTTGTTATTTACAAGTGAGAGCTAAATTACGGATATATGTGGTCAGAAGATTGGTGTAATGGACCCTGGAATATAAGAAGAGGTAGGGAAGGAGAGGAGCGAGGGATAAAAAATTACCTACTGAGTAATAATGTACACTATTCTGGTGACAGGCATACTAAAATCCCTGACTTGAGCATTATATAATCATCCATGTAACAAACACCTATACATCCTAAACCTATTGAAATTTTAAAAATCTATTTTTAGTCTTAGATTATGTTTCCATAGCATGTTTCCACAATTCAAGCAACTGGGTAAGAACTATTAAAGCCAAATGTAACTGCTTTTTCTACACATGAAAAATGAATTTTTTTTATTGAACTTATCTGGTTGTTTGAGTAAATACATAGATTCTGCCACCACACTTTTCTTTCCTTCAGGTACTACTTTACCATGTCACCTCCCTACTCAAAAATCTTCAAAATTATGATTTTCTCTTATTTGAGATTTATGTATATATTTGTCACCTCTTAAGCTGAAAGTGATGGTTAACATGGAGTTCTCACTATGGGCCACACATGATCCTATATGTGAACTCACTTAATTCTTATATCTGTTTTATTTATTCCCATTTCATCAGTGTATACAGGAGAGATCTTAGATCATTCAGTGACTAGTAAACCCAGGCAGTCTAGCTCCAGGGGTATACTCTTAGACACCACAATATTTGAAGATGACATGAGACTACAATTTCTGTTTTATCTTTGTGCATTGGAGGCCCTAAATAAAACACATGTTGAGACAAGTTAATAAGTTGACCAATTTAACTAGCTATTTTGGCATTGTATACTCCAAACCTTTAAAATCATGTGTGAGAAAAATCAAATAATAATTTTAAATGCTTTTAATGTTCTCCTACACATATGGCCTTGAATTGAGTTCTTTTTTTTTTTAAAGAAATGCTTTATTTATTTATTTATTTATTTATTTTTGCAGTTTTTGGCTGGGGCTGGGTTTGAACCCGCCACCTCCAGCATATGGGGCTAATGCCCTACTCCTTTGAGCCACAGGCACCGCCCCTGAATTGAGTTCTTGACCATAAAATATTGAGTGTGGCTATTGCTCTTAAGGATTTAAACTGGCATGGAAAAATTAATTACTTAATATATCCTTTGTTATATACATATACATATACATATACATATATATGACACAGTTGATGAAAAATGAGTTAAATAGAAGTTAAAAGTTAAATAAAAGTTAAATAGAACTCAGCTTTTTCTGTCTGGAAAGCTTTTGACATCTGTTTTCCCAATAACAATACCAATTATTTTCTGAAAAACAAAAAGGTTATAGAAGGCCAATATTAAACACAGATGCACATGGTAAATTTAATTTCATGGACATGTTATATTTTACTGGCTGTAACAAACATTTTTGACTAGGAACTACTTAAATATATGTATTTCAGGGAAACATCTAAAAGAACTTCATAAATGTTCAATTCCACAAGGAATAGTACAAAGTAATCAGATGGTTAACTGCTATTACAAATACATCATTTAGTAATTAGTATATTTCTACCTTACTTTCAATAATTAGAAGGAGCACAGTAACTATCCTATGCTATCAATCCTTACTGAATCCATCCAAAGAACATGTATAAAGCTCTCTTTTCTATAGGGTTTCCTAACAATCCACATAAAATTGTTTAGCTTTTTAATCCAAACATACTGGACAGTCTATAAATTAGACTATAACAAAAGTTACATATTGCCACTAATAAATCGAAAGTCCTAGATCTTAAATCTTACAGATAGCAACATCTTAAAAAAGCTTTTTTTTGAGACAAAATCTTGCTCTATCATCCCATGTAGAATGCGGTAGTGTCATTATAGCTCACTGTAACCTTAAATTCCTGGGCTCAAGTAATCCTCCTGCCTCAGCCTCCTGAGTAGCTGAGACTATAGTCATCCACCATGACACTTGGCTAATTTTTCTATTTTTAGTAGAGATGGGGTCTCACTCTTACTCAAGTGGGTCTTAAACTCCTGCCCTCAAGCAATCCTCCTGCCTTAGCCTCCCAGAGTGGGGATTACAGGTGTAAACTACCATGTCCAGCCTTCCTAAAATTTTTAATGTATGTTTTTCTGTGAAATACGTTTTAAAAGAAAAAAACTTATGAAATTTAAGAAAAATATTAATGTTTTGTTTAGTTATAACCAAAGAAAAATTAAATATTAAAAATGTGCTTTAAGAAATAAAAATAGATGAAGGGCTCAACCATAACTTGGACTGTACCCAACAAATGCAAACAATGTAACCTAATTGTTTGTACCCTCATATTAATCTGAAATAAAAAAAAGAAATAAGAATAACTACCTTTTTCTGAAAAGAAGAACCTAAATTTATAATACTAATTCCACCAACTGATTTTAACCTTGTAATAATCTATGACATTTAAAGTGCAGTCAGCATTTTAGACTACTACATTCTATTTGAGCTGTTAGCTAGTCTTACTGTATTTAGATAAATTGCTATTATTTAATTCCTTACACATGCAAATCTCACTGAATTTTGAGAAATGAAAATTTGAGTTAAACTTTCTATCAGAAGAAGCAATTAGAAAATAGTTTACCTTTCAAGAAAAACTGTAACTATAAAAATTATTTTTTAACATTAATAAACATTGAATTGTAAATTATTAAAGTTACAGGTAAATTTATCCCATTTTTAAGAAATCTGATCTGCAAAACCCAAATTTATTTTTATTTCATTTTATTTTTTTGAGACAGAGTCTCACTATGTCACCCTCAGTGGAGTGCTGTGGTGTCACAGCTCACAGCAACCTCAAACTCTT
>NW_003852439.1:8061790-8063288 GCF_000181295.1 Otolemur garnettii
AGAAAAACTGAGGCAAGAGGATAACTTGATCATATAGCTCTCAGCAATCTCGAACTCTTGGAGAGCTATGATGCCACAGCACTCTACTGAGAGCAATAGCTTGAGACTCTGTCTCAAATAAACAAACAAAAAGAAAGAAACTGTACCTTGGATAATTTGGTTAGAGAACTGTTACTGCTGAACAAAAATGGTTTAATTTTACAATGCTAAACTTGAGCTTTTTATTAAGATTTTCACTTATTAAATATTTAATTAATAAAATATAAAAATATTTTTATCCTTTTTTCTCCAAGAGACAAAGTCTCACTCTATCACCAGGCTAGAGTGGAGTGGCATGATCATAGCTCATTGCAACCTGGTATGCCTGGACTCAAATAATCCTCTTGCCTCAGTCTACAGAGTAGCTGGGTCTACAGGCACAAGCCAACACACCAGGATTATTAAAAAAAAATTTTGTAGAGACCCCATTCACATCTACAATTGTATCTCTTATTCTGTAGACAAAAAAATTTTTTTCATTTAGCTGGCATAAATACAAAGAAGTTTAGGGGTACTCAATATCTAACAATTACAGAAATGCAATGAGTATCTGTATATTGTCAATTATACAAGCATGTGTTGAATGAATAATGCTGACATAATATAATATTATTATAGTTTCATTAAAGAACAATCAAACCATCATATAACTGAAACCTACCAGATTAGCCATATTTGGATGCAGATCAGAGAGTGCAGTGAAGGTCCTTGATGCAAAAAAGTTTGCCATTTTTTAATCTGCATTTTAGAAAATAAAATTTAGATATGTAAATTGAATAGCTGAAATCAACCATGAAAAATTCTAAGATTTTAAAAATTATTTAGGAAAGCACTGGATATTTTACTTATTCTTTAGAAATTTTTATTATGATGGTAAAATGTTAATTAATATAAATTCAAACTATATTATAATTTTGAATGATATGTGTATATATATATATGCATATAGTACTAAGTCTCCTTTTTTAACTTTCACTTTCTAAACCAGGGAAAATTTAGAAAATTTTTAGCACTATGTAAATTTAGAGCTTCAGATGAGAGATGATTCAATGAGATATTTAAAGACTTAAAGATTTATTAACATCAAGCCTACTTAAAAAAATACAGTAAAAATCCACTATAAACACTTCAAATCATGCATTTGGCTACACTGTGTAGAGAGAAAGGTAGTGATTTGAAATATACCTCTAGATCAGCTTTTTAACCTTTTTTATCTCATGGCGCACTTGAACTTATAGTTAAACTTCCCCAGCACACTTACATTATGTTAATAAAAAAAAAAAAAAAGAGCAAAAATGGCTGGGCGCCCTTAACGCAGTGGTTACAGCACTAGCCACATACACTGAAGGTGGAGGGTTCAAACCTGACCTGGGCCAGCTAAACAACTGCAACAAAAAATATCCAGGTGTTGTGGAGGGTGCCTGTACTCCCAGCTACTTGAGAGGCTGAGGCAAGATAA
>NW_003852439.1:8063736-8067714 GCF_000181295.1 Otolemur garnettii
ATGGCACACTGGTTGAAAATCACTACTCTAGATGATAAGCTCTATGAGGGCACAAGTGACATCTTACATATTTTTAATGGGTTGTATTTCAGAGCTACATTGTATAAGATGAGAAAACACTCAATAATTATCAAATGAATGAAATGGTGGTTTATCCCTCAATAACATCACTATGGAAATTTTTATTGTAGAAAAACTGTAAGCTACAACCAAACTGACAGTTTGATTTGATTTCACTTTATAATCCATGGCCTCTTTAACTCTGTGAATGCTTTCACCCACAGGTTTTAGTTCAAGAATGTTTCCTGTGACATCTGGTTTCACAGAGTCTACGGAGTTAGTCAAACATAATTTTGAATTCCAGCACCACTATTTGGCAGTTGTGTATTTTGACATTACTAAAATTTAATTTCCTCACCCATAAAATGTGGATATTTACCTTCCAGTGAAAACTAAAAATAATGTATACAAGTTGCCTAGATGCTCCCAGGCACACAATAAATTATATAGCACTGCCTTTCAATATTATCCCATGTAGCAGTTTTTGCATTCCAGGCCCTTTGGTGCCAGAAGAAACACTTGGGGATAAGCAGCATCAAGTTTCTCACTCATTCTTTGGCCTGGTCTAGTCTGGCTTACAAAGCAATTTCACTCTCCAAAACACTTGCCAAACTGATAGATTCATTCATTCACCCAATGCATTCAAGAAGTATTTATTGAGAGCCTATCAAGTGCCATTTATTTGAGGTTGAAGAGGATGAATTATTCTGTGGCTAAATTTTGTGGGAAAAAAAACCCCACCCTGGTAATATAACAAGATCCATCTCCATATGTATGTACATGCATACGTGCATACACACGGACATAAGCAAGCCAGCCAGACAGGCATTGTGGTGTGCACCTATAGCCTCAGCTACTCAGGAGGCTAAGGCAAGAGGATCCCTTGAGCCCTGGAGTTGGAGGCTACAGTGAGCTGTGATGATGCCACTGCACTCTAGCCCTGGCAATAGAGCTAGACTCTGTCTCAAAACAAACAACAACAAAAAAGCCTGTCTACACACTAAATGAATTCCCCCAATTTTCTATTTTTTTCTCCCCCCCCCCTTATTTTTTTGAGACAGAGCCTCAAGCTGTCACCCTGGGTAGAGTGCCGTGGCACACAGCTCACAGCAACCTCCAACTCCTGGGCTCAAGCGAGTCTCCTGCCTCAGCCTCCCAAGTAGCTGGGACCACAGGCGCCCGCCACAATGCCCAGCTATTTTTTGGTTGCAGCCATCATTGTTGTTTGGTGGGCCCAGGCTGGATTTGAACCCACCACCTTAGGTGTATGTGGCTGGCGCCTTAGCCACTTGAGCCACAGGCGCTGAGCCTCCCCCAATTTTCTTAATGTCAGAACTTGTGATGAATTCTTCAATTTTTTTAAAACTTTTTTCATTTTACTACATACGTTATGCTGTGAACATATCTTTTTTAAATTAAATCATAGCTATGTCAATTTTTTTTACTTCTAAGCATTTCTTGATAGTCCAATCAGTGACATATATGATATTTTGTCATTGCTTTGAAGTTCCTTTAGTATCTACTATTGCTCAAAGTATGCGGTAATGTACTTCAGTATCCATCCACAAAAATATGACTTCTCTCCCCCCACCATTTTGACAAATAAAAAATTAACATGAAATAGAGTCCAATGTGGAATTCATAGATTACTTCATTCATCAGTAACTACTGTCCTTTCTACTTTACAGACATATATTAAATGTCTCCTTTTCTCTATCTCCAATGTCATCTTCCCAGGCCAGTGTTCAGTCATTCCTCACCTAGAGGACTGCAATAACCTGGTTTATTCATTCAACACAAGTGTATTGAGGATCTGTGTCAGGCCCTGAATCAGGAGGGTCTAGAACTCCTCCTCATACTCACACAGGAGCCTCAGAGAGATTCAGTGAAAACAGAGGTCAGAAGTGGGATCAGATATGTATAGCCTTGAGGCAATGCATCCAGATCCTTGGCAAGGGTGGAAGGAAAGAGTTGGTGGTAGTGGCACTACTCTAGTTCTCCAGTTTGGTGATGTCACAACTGCCTGCTATAAGGCTAGCCCTACACTATACACTATATAGTGCATCATAACCAACTCTGACAGCTCCCCTACCCCAGGCCTCCCAATTCCTCTCCCTGAGCTCTGAGTCTTCCTCTTGCTTTTGAAGGGCAAATTCTTGTCTAGCCCAGAGCCCAGCCTAACATGGCCAGTTCCTCACTCGACTTTTCTGGTCCCTTATTTAGGATTCATGAAGGCATGGCTGGGACCAAGCTCCTTGCTGGAGCTTTCCTCCAAAGGAGAACCTTGCCATTACTTAGCCCTTACTCCTCCTGGGGCTCTGACACATAACAAGGGGACTCTATGGACCCAGATGAGGAAAGTACACTGCCCATCCACACATCAGCTAAGGGTGTTTATCAGACCCTTAAGGCAATCCCCACCAAATTTCTGATTTCGAGGCCATAGCCTCTAATTCTGAGCATAGTGGACCAGAGTTAAGTCAGTGTGAGGACTGGGTCTGGGTTGGAGGAATTGAGAGCGGAGGGGTGGTGAACATGGAATCCAAGACAAACTTTGCTGACTTTATCGTACTGCCCAGAGTCAGGAAGGTGGGCATGTGTGTGCCAGTGAGGGGGCAGGTTGTTCTTTTCAGGGTATTGCATGCTAGGCGGTGGTTGGTACCCTAGAGCTACCTCAAATCCTCTCATCAAATTCCATACCTATCTGCTCTGTCATCATTGACACACTGCTCCTTCAAATCCCAGGCCCCAGACAATCTTTGTCAAGTTCCGCCAATTCTCCCTCCTCATTATCTCTTGAATCTGGTCATTTTTCCCCATTTCCCTGACCTTCTCATCATTCTCTGCTTCCATTCTTGCTTCTTCTTCTGTCTCTTGTCCATATAACAGAATCACCTTTTAAAACTTAAATAACATCACTTCCTTGCTTACAGCCCTCCCTACCACATCCTGAATAAAATCCAGACTCCTTGCCACAGCCAGTAATGCCCAGATGGTCTGGCCTCTGTTCCCTCTTCCTTACTTCACCCTACTCCCCTTCCACTCTCCAGCCCCTTAGTTGTGCTCACTTCCTTAGTCTGGGCCTGGAGCCTTTGAAGCTTCCTTGAGCACTCCTCAGGGGGCCCTCATTCTTCCCAAGGCAGGCTCCTCAAAATGCCCCAAGTCTCCAGGAAGACCTTTACTACTGGCACACCTCAAGTACTCCCTGCCTGTAACTTCTTTTAACATTTCTGACTCCCAAGGTGGCATTAGTATTGTCTTTCTCCCTCATTAGGTCACTTCATATGGACAGAACCCCTTTTATCCCTGCATCCCATAATGGCTGGGTAGTTCAGTGCCTCACATAGTAACTTCCAAATATTTGTTGACTAAATTAATTAATGAACCCTAGAAATAACTAATTTGTAATTCAAGGATAATATTGCTGCAATTAGTTTTTTGGTAAACAGAGTTTTATTTATTTATATTTTTTTGAGACAGAGTCTCAAGCTGTTGCCCTCGGTAGAGTACCGTAGTATCACAGCTCAAAGGAACCTCAAACTTTTGGGCTTAAGCAATTCTCTTGCCTTAGTCTCCCAAGTAGCTGGGACTATAGGCCCCCACCACAACACCCAGCTATTTTTTGGTTGTGGTTGTCATTGTTGTTTGGCAGGCCTGGGCTGGATTTAAACCTGCAAGCTCCAGTGTTTGTGGCTGGTGCCCTAACCACTGGGCTGCAGGCGCCAAGTCAGATAAATAGAATTTTAATCAGCTAATTTTAGCAATTAAGTTAGTGGTCCTCAACCTTTTTGTCACCAGGGACCAATTTCATGGAAGACAACTTTTCCACAATCTAGGGGAGGGGGAGTTTTGAGATAATTCAAGCCACCACATTTATTGTGCACTTTCTTTCTTTTTTTTTTTTGTGGGGTTTTTTTT
>NW_003852439.1:8067846-8069811 GCF_000181295.1 Otolemur garnettii
CGTGCACTTTATTTCTATTATTATTATACTGTAATATATAATGAAATAATTATACAACTCACTATCACGCAGAATTAGTAGGAGCCCTGAGCTTGTTATCCTGCGACTAGATGGCCCAGTGCTAGCATCACCACATCAGCTCCACCCCAGATCATTAGTCATTTGATTCTCTTAAGGAGCACACACCCTAGATTTACACCAGTTTACAGCAGGGTTAATGCTCCTGTGAGAATCTCATGCCAGGTTCATCTGACAGGGGACAAAGCTCAGGCATGAGAATAAGGATGGGGTGAGGCCGTAAATACAAAGGAAACTTTGCTCTGTCCCACTCTCTTCCTGTCTACTCACAGAGCAGCACTGGTCTCCAGCTCAGGGGTTGGGGACCACAGACCTAAGTTATGGGAATGAGGATAGTTTCTATCTTGCTATTCCTGACCAATGAGCTTCCAGAGATCTCACTGATGAACTTCCTATGATTTTATAATTTTCTATTTTATTCTACAGAACAGTGCTGGGAAGTCCTTGTCATGTGGTCTTTTTTTTTTTTTTTAATTGTTGGGGAATCAATGAGGGTACAAAGAACCAGGTTACACTGCTTGCATTTGTTTGGTAAAGTCCCTCTTATAATTGTGTCCTGCCCCCAAGAGGTGTGTCACACACCATGGGCCCCCATCCCCTCCCTCCTTCCCTTTCTTCACCCCCCCATTCCCCCACCCCCCATTATGTACTAGCATCAACTGTCCTCATATCAGAATTGAGTACATCGGATTCTTGCTTCTCCATTCTTGTGAAGGATTACTAAGAATGTGTTCCACCTCCATCCAGGTTAATAAAAATGATGTAAAGTCACCGTCTTTTTTAGTGGCTGAATAGTAAGTATTCCATGGTATATGTATACCACAGCTTGTTAATCCATTCTTGGATTGGTGGGCATTTAGGTTTGTGTGGTCTTTTCTTTAGCAGGAAAATCTTTCCAATCTCCATCACAAACCACAACTTTAACAACAAACTCTTACAAAACTAGTTGTTTTCTCTCTTAGAGGGAGGCAGTTTCGTGAACATATACTCTGCTGCTCCCATGGGATCCTGGCGGGTTTTGAACCCTTAAATTCTGACTTCCAGATATTGGGGTGTGCATTAGAAACCTGGCTGGAGAATTCCCCAGCCTGCAGACAGGACAAGGCTTGGCTGTAACCTCTCAAGATGCTTTTCGATTTTCTAACACCGCTTTTTCAACAAAAAAAAAAAAAGAAAGAAAGAAAGAAAGAAAAATGCCTGGCTTGCACTTCAATACCATTCCCCAGAACGTGCCCTCACATCTTACGACTTGCTGGCCCAGGCTTGGAACTTTCTAAGGCCAGGGTGTGCAGCTTCGGTCTGCTCGGAGCCCTGTGGTGCAGAGCAGTCCGCTGTCCCATCAGTGTTTAACGCGTTTTTTGCCGACTCCAAGTGCACGACATTCTGCAGATCGCCTGGGTGGGAGGGCAGGGAGCTGGTGGAGCGGGCCCGGGGTGTCCCCCGGCACCCGTCCAACGGAGACAGTGGCCCTGGCCCCGTCGCCCTTCGGAACCGGTGCGCGCGCCTCCCCGCGGCCGAACGCGACCTGAAGGACCTTGGTAAGGAAACTACTGCAGTCACCACAGAAGGGCCATGCACCGTGTCGCCATCCGTGGTGCAATCACTACACACAGGTCATGTATGAGCCCCACTCTGCAGGACACCCTTCACGGTGCTCCATGACACCAAGCAAACTCGACCTTATCCCACCCACTCCCACGCTTGTCCTGCAGCCAGTCCCCGCGTCAGGGGTGGCTCCCCGGCCTGGCTCCATCTCCACGCTCTGGGGAGAGCCCGCACCGCCCACAGCACCAGGCCGCCAAAGGGCGCGAGACCTCCACACAACCTGAGGCTGCCATGGCGCGGGGCCGCCACAGCACGAGGCCACCACACACCGCGTGAGGCCGC
>NW_003852439.1:8070110-8071553 GCF_000181295.1 Otolemur garnettii
CCCGAGGCCACCACAGCCCGAGGCCGCCACAGCGCGAGGCCGCTACAGCCCGAGGCCACCACAGCCCGAGGCCGCCACAGCGCGAGGCCGCTACAACCCGAGGCCGCCAGACAGCGCGAGGCCGCCAGAGCGTGAGGCCGCTACAGCACGAGGCCACCACAGCGCGAGGCCGCTACAGCACGAGGCCACCACACCGCGTGAGCCCGCCACACAGTACGAGGCCGCCACAGCGCAAGGCCACCACACTGCGCGAGGTCTCAACACAGGGCAGCTGCCAGGCGCTCGGCCGTCGTGCCGCTGCTCACCTGAAGCTCGCTAGACTGACTGCACCTCACTCTGCACAGCCCCGGCCTCGCCACCCAACCCGCCCTGCCCGCCGCTTCTGCACCGCGCGTTTGGCTTCCAGCCCGGACCCCGCGCACCCGGGCGCAACCGTTAGCACGAGGCCCCGCCCCCCGCGATGACTCCGCCCCCGCCCCGCCCCGCAGAGCTCAGTCTTCGCCTCGCGGTGGTGACTGGCCTCCGGGCGGCGGTCCCTCTTGCGGCCAGGTCATGAGGAGCTGGACTCTGGGGAGACCGTGGGTGCATGGCTCTGGCTTCTCCCAGGCAGGAAATCACTCCCTGGCCAACCGACGGGTGCAGGTGCATGTGGGCTCAGAGTACGGTGAAGCGCACCGCGCTCGGAGATGTGCGACTTCGGGAAGGTGGCCGACCAGCGGTGATCTCTCTGCACAAGTTCTTGTGCCCGAGTGCAGCGCCGTAGTGGTGTAAGAAGAAGAAGAAGAAAGTGCACTGAGGAAAGAAGAGCGCACGGTTGCTGACAGGGCTTTGGGGACACAGGACGCAGATTCCAGTGTGGTCACCTGTGGCCTGAGTGCGGGGGTGGTGCAGCTGCCGCCTCTGTGTGCACGAAATTTGGTGTGCCGGGGTTGAACTTAGGTGACCGGAAGAGAAAATCCACCAGTCTTCGTGTTCTTGTAGTCTAATTACTTATTACATTAATTTTTTGTTAATGGAGTACTAATCAAGGCAAAATTAAGATCCAACATGTAGCATTATTTAATGTTTTTAGCTCCTCTCTTAAAAAGAGGAACAACTATGGCACATATTACACAACCATATATTACAATAGAACAATGCAGCATTAGAGGCAAAATTTGTATTATCAAAACAGATTGAATTTTTTCTCAGTCATTATTCTTTATTTTCCAAATAATAATAGAAAGTAACATAAAGTACCTGCATTCCCACCACTTCCAAATTTAATGAAAAAAGGATTTTATAAAATTAACCATATTCTTGTTCAGTCTCTGGTTTTTTGTTTGTTTTTGAGACAGTCTCACTATGTTGCACTTGGTAGAGTGCTGTACTGTCACAGCTCACAGCAACCTCCAACTCTTGGGCTTAAGCGATTCTCTTGCCTCAGCCTCCCAAGTAGCTGGG
>NW_003852439.1:8071583-8074954 GCF_000181295.1 Otolemur garnettii
TTTTTTTTTTTTTTGGTTGCAGTTGTCATTGTTGTTTTAGCTGGCCCAGGTCAGTTTTGAATCTGCCAGCCTCAGTGTATGTGGTGAGCGCCCTACTCACTGAGCTATAGGCGCCAAGCCTTAAGTCACTCTTGAAGGAGAAAAAAAAGGAATAAAAAATAGTTTTCATGCATTTTTCATTTGAGCTTCAGTGGAACAATAATATTTAAATTTTTTAGTTTTATTTTTCATGTTTTGGTAAATTAATTTTTGGTGAAACTTATGTCAGATTAATCAAGCAGATTGAGCCTCAATAGGACACACCAGGCTTCTTATGAGATAGGATGCTTCAAACACAAAACTGTTGGAATCGCTTTACACCAATGGAACTAAGATTCCCTTGTGTAAAGAATTTGCTTCTTCCATTTTTTATAGCATTTCTGTGAAATTGGTTTGTTCTTAACAACGGAATTGACATGTTGATATATTTTTGGATGTACATGAACAGGAATAAGGATAAGAAATGCCTAGCCCTTGCCACTTGATGTAGAAGTCAAGGGTGAGTGAACAAAGGTCAGAGCTGAAATAGCTTTCATGTCAGGCTAAAGAAATGGTAGTTGGCTATATTGTCACCTCCCTAGAGCATGCCAGCTGTCAAGACATCTAGAAGCATGTCACATAGCAGTGACAGAGAGAATATATACTAACAAAACTTACACATACCAATCAGTAGGAAAAAACTGAAGATTATTTTAGTGACTTACAAGACAATCTTTTATTTATTTTACAACATTGTAATTACAAAAATAACTTTCCTAACGATCATTGATCCCTGTGACTACAATATCCTTCCTAGGAACAGAAATACGAATAGAACAATTACTGGCATAATTAGTCTCACATCCCATTCCTCACTCCATCAAGACATCAAGGGACTAATCCTTTTTTTTTTTTTTTCTTTTTCTGAGATAGGGTCTTATTCTGTGACCCTGGCTAGAGTGCAGTGGCACAATCACAGGTAACTACCGCCTCAAACTCCTGGGCTCAAGTGATCCTCCTACTTTAGCCTCCCAAGTTGCTGACACTACAGACTGTACTACCACAGCAGTAGGCTAATTTTTAAATTTTTTGTAGATATGAGGTCTCAATCTTGTTCTGGCTGGGCCCAAACTCTTGAGTTCAGGAGATTCTCCTGCCTCAACCTCCCAAAGTGCTGGAATTATGGGTGTGAGCCACCTCACCCAGCTATAATCATCTTTTAGATCAGTGTTTTTCAACCTTTTTTATCCCACAGCACACTTGAATCTGTAGTTAAACTTCTTAAATCATGTTGATCAAAAAAAAAGAGTGAAAAGAAGAATATACTTACTGTGCTTTTAACTTCTTTCAAAAATTATTTATTTATTTTGAGATAGAGTCCCCAGGGTTGAGTGCTGTGGTGTCCTAGCAACCTCAAACTCTTGGATCCTCTTGCCTCAGGTCCTGAGGAGCTGGGACTACAGGTGCCACTACAAAACCTGGCTAGTTTTTCTATTTTTAGTAGAGATGGGATCTCACTCTTTCTCAGGCTGGTCTTAAACTCCTGAGCTCAAGTTATCCACCTGCCTCAACCTCCCAGAGTGCTAGAATTACAGGCTTGAACCACCATGCCTGGCCTAAAAATAATTTTATTAATGATCTTTAAAAATTTTTGCAACATACCTGAGATCGTCTCACAGTACACCAGTTGAAAATCACTGTTTTAGGTAAGTTGCAGATATGCTACCGTTCACAGATGTTTTTGTAAATTTTCCAAAAGTTTGCCTAGAAGAGTGAAGTAACCCTGGAGAGGGATTAGAAGAACTCAATATAGAGATTGGAGTTAGGGGCGAAAAGAAGCAATTCAAGTGCTATGGGAGCAAAGAAAATAAAGGAGACAGTAGAAAGGACATTGGGGGGCAGTGAATTCATGGAAGTTTGAAGAATCATTGGAATAAACAGAGTTCAGGAGAAACAAAGTGGTAGGCACTGAGGTCTGAGGAGCTAAGAATGTTCTGGAAAATTCTGTAGGGGGGAGGAAATCCATGCAAACTGCTGAATCAGGGTTCACAGAGTGTGGGAAGAACCATTTTCTTCTCAAATCCAGGTGGCTGAAGCAAAAGGAACTTGACATGGTGGCTCACACCTGTAGTCTTAGCACTCTGGGAGGCTGAAGCAGGTAATAGCCTGAGCTCAGGAATTAATGACCAGTGTGAGCAAAGGAGACCCCCATCTTTATTAAAAATAGAAAAACACACACCCACAACTAGCTGAGGCAAGAAGGATCGCTTGAGCCTAGGAGTTTGAGGTTGCTGTGAGCTATGACACCATGGCATTCAGTGTGACAGAGTGAGACTCTGTCTCAAAAAAAACTCGAGTTTTTCCAAGAGCAAAAGAACTGAGAGGAGAAACAGTGTTGGCATTTAACCAGACGCTGTGAGTGAGAATCAGGCTGAGCTATAAAGTGAAACTGAAAAGCAAATAAAAGTCTGAGTAGAAGGAGAGCCAGGGCAAACTGGGGCCCGTGCTCAGGCACTTCGGACAGTACCGAAGTGAGTTGTTCCCACACTCTGCGAGCCTCTTGGGGTCCTGCCCCAAGAGGGCTGTTGAGGGAAGGGAACAGCAGGAAATGAAAAGGTCCTCAGCTCACCCCGCACAGCCTGCCCCACTGGAGAGTAACTCATGTGACGGCAGAAGGCAGGGCCCTTACTTTTGGAGGGCTGTCATAGTCATGTTTATCACCATTTTCATTGAATATACATAATTTTTTTAAAGCCTTCCTTACTGCAACATACCTTTAGCACCATTAACCATATCACTCACTGAGCTACTCAGGCTCTACCCTGCTGGCCATCTGGCATTTCCACCCAAATCTGGCACCAGCATCTCAAGCTCAGTGTATCTAAAACTAAATTCCTAAGCTCACCCTAAGCCAGTTCCTCTCCCCCCAGTTCTATAGTAATTCTGTAGTAATTCTGTGTGTCTAGTAATTCACACTCAGAGCTTTATAGGCAGCCTTAGTTTAAAACTCCAGCTTTCTTCTGTATCGTTTCCCTAAAATATGCTCATTTCCACAAGACTTTTGTATACGTAATGAGTTTATGTTTAGAAATTAATTTCCCTTGGCTCACCAAGGTAGGAGGATCCCTTGAACTCAAGAGTTCGAGACCAGTGTGAACACATGTGAGACCTTGTATATACTAAAAATAGAACAATTATCCAGGTATGGTGGCAGGCCTATAGTCGCTGCTACTCAGGAGGCAGGAGGATCACTTGAGCTCAAGAGTTTGAGATTATGAATTAAACTGATGCCACCACACTCTACCCAGGGTAACAGAGTGAGACCCTGTCTCAAAAAAAAAAAAAAAAAAAAA
>NW_003852439.1:8075250-8077442 GCF_000181295.1 Otolemur garnettii
TTGTTGTTTGGCGGGTCCGGGCTGGGGATTCGAACCTGCCACCTTAGGTGTATGTGGCTGGCGCCTTAGCCGGTTGAGCTATAGGTGCTGAGCCCTGTGGTTATATTGTTATAACTTTATTTCCATGTTTTTCTTCATTTCACTGTCTGTAGGTTGACACTCCTTTCATTGTTATTTCTAGAAAACACTTTCAGTGCCACCTTGAATGAAGCTACTGTGCCATTTTGAGTGGTAACTATCACCCAATTTGTTATCTTATAATCCATGATCACTTCAAGGTAAAAGCTATGGTACTTGGGGGAAGCAGAGATGTCCACATGCTGCACTATATTTTCCTCCTTCTGCATCCAAAGCTCAGGCTCTGTTCTTTGTTAGGTTAATTTACATGTTTAGGAATTTGCTCAGGGCATGGTAACCTGTTTCTATTGTTGATATATTTGGCAAATACTTAAGGCTGCAAGAGAAAAACGTTAAGTACAAAAGACTTACTAAGATTATCCCTCTGAGGAAAGGACAATCATTATTTCTCAACATGCTTACTTTCAGTGTGCACGGCACAGAGTTCCCTATCTTAGCAGTTTTATCATGTAGTAATCTGAAATAAGAAAGTAAATGAGGTTCCAGAGGAACTAGCCTGAAATGAAGAAACAAGAAGTCAGCTGTCTGGTCAAAATCTCAGCTTTCCCACTAATTAGCTGTGTCACTCAAGACTCTGAACTTCATCTTCCTTATCTGTCAAGTGAAAGATTTGGACAGATCTAGTGGGACAAAGATGAACACAAAAGCGCAGATCCTGTGGGGAAATGCAGTGTATTTATCTGGTTACACATCTGCCTCTCCTGCCTGACTGAGGCTTTCTGACCGTTTGCTCATCTCACATTCTCCCTCTGCTCACATAGCTAGCTCCCTGTGTACAGCAGGTGTTTGCTGAGTGAGTCATTCAATAATCATGAATAATATCAGCCTCTGCCCAGCAGCAAAACTGTAAAAAAGAGGAAAGAGCACTAAATTCACTTAGGGGATATACAGGTTGCTGTTTGCAATGATGGGGAGACCAAAGGGTTGCTATTGCAGTGCCTGTTGCCAGTTCTAGCCTTTCATTTAATTTGCTGTATAATCTTAGAGGAGTTATTTAATTCTCTAGAACCTGAAAATGATACATAACATGACCCTTTTAAAAAACCTCATAAGGGTCAAAGCTAGCATACCATGACACAAGGCATGGGAAGATATGAAAGGCTACATACCATGGACAACCATTACTAAAATGGATCACATAATACTGTAACTGTTGAAATGACTGTGTGCCATTCTCCTCTTTCAACTCACATTTTCCCTAAATTAAGGAGAGATTCTGTTACACAAAAGAAGCAGAGAATTGTCATTATTAACAGACAGGTTTTCTTGGAGTGTCGATCTATCCTGCCATCTCTTTCTTAGAGCTCAGGTAGAAACAGCCTGCCCAGCCCCAGAGCTGCTGCAGCTTCTATAAATGTCACCAAGTCCCATGCAGGGGGATACTCAAAAGTCATAAAAGGGGAAAGTCTTTCCCAGGTATTGGTTTTTCTAATACTTTTAACATCATGTTTCCTTTTCTCACTTTTTTTTTTTTTGGCCTCAATTGTTTGCTAAAAAATAGAAAGTTTTAAAATAAAACTGGCAAGTTTTAAACTTGACATCGATTAGTTAAAAAACTGGAAATCTTTTTTTATTAAATCACAGCATGTGTACTTTAATGCAGTCATGGGGTACAATGTGCTGGTTTTATATACAATTTGAAATATTTTCATCAAACTGGTTAACATAGCCTTCACCACATTTTCTTAGTTATTGTGTTAAGATATTTATATTCTACACTTAGTAAATTTCACATGTACCCTTGTAAAATGCACCATAGGTGTGGTCCCACCAATTACCCTCCCTCCACCCATCCTCCTCCTCCCCTCCCCTCTTTCACCCTTTCCCCCTTTTATGCAGCCTTAAAAAAAAAATGGAGACTTTACCTCTACATGTTTACATGGATGGAGCTGGAACATATTCTTCTTAGCAAAATATCTCAAGAATGGAAGAAAAGACTCAGCGCCTGTGACTCAAGTGACTAAGGCTCCAGCCACATATACCTGAGGTGGTGGGTTCAAATTCAGCCTCTGCCTGCCAAACAACAATGACAGCTGCAACCAAAAAAAAAAAAA
>NW_003852439.1:8077590-8078898 GCF_000181295.1 Otolemur garnettii
AGAATGGAAGAAAAAGTATCCAATGTACTCAGCCCTACTATGAAACCAATTTATAGCTTTCATATGAAAGCTGTAACCCAATTATAGCCCCCCAAACTGGAAAGTTTTATTTGGCAATTTTCTTTCTTCTAAGACTACTGATAGATTTTTAAAACACTCTGATGGTCCTGATTAGTTAATAGATTAGTAAAAGGTGACAAATATTCTTTCAATTTAGGGTCATACTCATTATTATCTAGGTGATGTGAGCAAGTATATACTAAATTGAAAAATAGTGTCTCCCCAAAATTCATGTCTCTCCAGAACCTCAGAATATGACCATTTCTAGAAATAGGGTCTTTGTAGATGTTATTTGTTAAGTTACGAGGTCATAGAGGATGGTGGGCCACCTAGTAATGACTTGTGTCCTAATGAGAAAAAGAGAAGAGAAAGGAGGCCCAAGGGAGAAGACCATATGAAGACAGAGGCAGATGCATCTACAAGCCACGGAATACCACAGATGGCTAGACTCTCACCAGATGCCAGGACAGAGGTGTGGGAAAGGAAGCAACCTATGGATTTTGGACTTCTAGCCTCCAGAACTGTGAGAGAATAAATTTCTGTTGGTTTAAGCCACCCAGTTTGTGGTAATTTGTTGCAGCAGTCCTAGGAAACTAATAGATGGTTTACAAGTTAAACGTAATGTACATAGTAGAATGGCAAGGAAAGCAATAGAATAGACATTGTATACAAATAGCAGAGGGAATAAGTGTTTCCAGCATCCTAGATGAGCTGATTTAGGTTGGTTTTTCTGAATCATAAAGGAAAACACATTGGATTCTATAGTCGTTATTATCCAACCAAGAGGGGAGAAAAATCAATCTGAAGGGACAGTATTTATTTTCTCCTAAGATATACAGAGGAATTTATTACATAGTTCCTTGTACAGGGATATTAAGCCATACAATAAATAGTATGTTCAAAAAAGTTCTACAAAATACTGTTAGTGCCATCCCCCTCGACCCATAACCCCTCTAGTCATGAGAAAAACATCAGGTAAATCCCTAAAATATCCTCTATGGAATCCCTGCCCAGTATTCCTCAAAATCAGGTCATCAAAACCAAAGAAAGACTGATACACTGTCACAGCCCTGAGGGGCCTACAGAGACATGATGACTAAATGTAACGTGGGATCCTAGGACAAAAAAAGTGTCATTAAAGGAAAAATTAAGAAATCCAAATAAAATATGAACTGTGGCTAATGACAATGCATTAATATAGGTTTATTAAAAATAACAAACATACTCTTTTTTTTCTTTTTTTTTTTT
>NW_003852439.1:8079059-8092736 GCF_000181295.1 Otolemur garnettii
CCGGGCTGGGGATTCGAACCCGCCACCTTAGGTGTATGTGGCTGGCGCCTTAGCCGCTTGAGCCACAGGCGCCGAGCCAACAAACATACTCTTATAAGACATTAATAATAGGGGAAACTGGGTGTGATATATATGAGAACTTTGAACTAGCTTCTCAATTTTTCTATAACTCTGAAACTATTCTAGAAAAGTAACACCTATTTTAAAAATTTTATTAGATAGACAATTCTTATATCAACTTTCTGTAAAGGACTGGCAAAGGTTTTCATATTTTTTATTTTACACTACCCAAAGCAAGAAACAGAAGGTAACCAGCACCCCAGAAGTCTCCTCTGCCCCTCCTCTCCTTGTGCCCTCCTCACCAAGAGTAAGCAGGATCCAGATCTCTAAAGTCATGTGTTAGTTTTGCTTATTTTTGAACTGTACATAAATGAATCATAGTCTATCTCACACTGCATTTTAGTAGACACCACTGTTCTCATCTCTAGGGCTTTTCGACACTTCTCAAATCTTATAAATTGTGAGAAAATGTATCATTCTTTTGTACTCAACTGTGTCAGACATCCTAAGTACGTTTCCAAATCTGTGAAACCTGGAAAGGTCTGCAATTAGCTATAGATTAGCTTATTTGCTTCAAGGTTGGTCATGTCCGTCGCTGCACCCTCGAGCCCAAGAGCTTGAGGTTGCTGTGAGCTACGACCACCATTGTACTCTACCAAGGGCAACAAAGTAACTCTGTCTTAAATAAATAAATGAATGAATAAATTGCTATGAATAAAGTCTCATCAATATGCTAAGTGCTGCATAAACTTTATAGAAATATACTTCTCAGGGCGGTGCCTGTGGCTCAAAGGAGTAGGGCACTGGCCCAATATGCCGGATGTGGCAGGTTCAAATCCAGCCCCAGCCAAAAGCTGCAAAAAAAAAAAAAAAAGAAATATACTTCTCAGCATATGCTTAAAATTCAAGATCAACTTGCTTAAATGAGGTGGGAGGCATGGAAATACAACCAAATAATGAATGTTCTGCCTTGATGCTACAATCAGAGAGAAAACTCTGGAAGAATTAAGACTATTGTCAAAGTGGTTCAGGAAATAGGTATTGCTGGTGGAGATGAGGCTTTATGAGGTATTAAAACCAGAATAAGCCTAGAACAACAGAGAGAGCAATGAGAAGGGCTAGGTAATAGGGCAGGAAATGAAGGAGAAACATTTAGCCCAAAGACAGTAATTCAAATGAGCCTCAACAATGAAATACCACCTCACACTCAGCAGGATGGCTATAATAAAAAACAGACAATAGCAAGTGTTGATGTGAAGAAATTGGAATCTCACACTGTAGGTGGGAATGTAAATGGTGCAGCCACTGTGGGAAACAGTCTGGTGACTCCCCAAAAAGTTAGACACGGACTTTACATACATCCCAGCAATTCTACTCCCAGGTATCTCTTGAAAAGAATTGAAAACACATATCCACCCAAAGGTTGTCCACAAATGTTCATAGCTTTTAGTAGCCAAAAAGTGGAAATAATTCCTATGTCCCTAAATTCATGGATAGATAAACAAAACATGGTCTAACCATACAATAAAATATTATTCATACATAAGTAAGAACGACATACTGACACCTGCTATGACATGGAAACTTGAAACCATTATGCTAAGTCAAAGAGGCTAGCACAAAAGACCACATATTGTACAATTGCATTTATATGAAATGGCCAGAATAGACAAACAGATACAGACAGAAAGCAGACTAGTGGTTGCCTGGGACAGGGAAGAGATGAACTGGGGAGTGATTGCTTAATGGATACAGAGTTTCTTTGAAGGATGATGAAAATGTTCTGGAACTAGGGTGCCACCTGTGGCTCAAAGGAGTAGGGCGCTGGCCCCATATGCTGGAGGTAGTGGGTTCAAACCCAGTCCCAGCCCACACACACACAAAAAAAAAACCTGCAAAAAAAAAAAATGTTGTGGAACTAGATCATGTGATGATTGCACAGCAAATATATCAAAACGATTCAACTACATACTTTAAAAGGGTGAATCTTATGGTCCACGAATTATAGTGTATCTCAATAAAGCTGTTATATTTATTTTTAAAAAATGATCCCCAAGTTTCCTCATCTGTTCATGTTGAAACTATGAGCTTTGCAACTGTGAATTTCTTGGCAATGGAAAACCTAATGTCTGTCAAGTCTGGAGAGAACTTCCAGATATTTCCATACCATCCTTAAAGTACTGGCTTATGGAGGACAAGAAAAAAGATACCATGTATAACACACTTTATCTGTGTTCAAATTCAAGTTTTACCAGCATGAATTACAGACACGCAGGCACCAAAAGCTTCTTTACAGTGTATATAATTTAATTCCATGACAAGAGACCAATGAATTGCAGACTGAACACTATAAGGCACAAAGTTCTGTTCCAATTGATTGAGCTAAAGCAGCCAACTTATTTTTTAAAAGATCCTTAGATTTGTGTGACTTTTAATATATTTCCCCTAAATGAGATGTCATTTTGATATTTACATCTTGAGTCATACAGGAAAAAATTATCCATAACATAGCCTCATTCAAAACACTGAAGAGAATCACCTGTATTTTTCTTCCTTTCTGGCTTAGTATTTATGCATGTAAACATTAGCTTCAAAAGAATATAGAGTAAAATTTCATGACCCTTCACTTTTTTTCCGGTACCTTAAAAAATAAAAAGTTGTCACATTGTGTTATTTAATCATAGCTTATGATTTTAGACAACACTTGTATTGATATGCCCACAAAATTACTTGGTGTTGGAACTTGATGGCAATAAGAAGCAGTTCATGACCTTAGAGTTAAGAATAAAATAAGTCAACTTAAGTCTCTTCTATGGTATGAAAAAAATTTTCCTCCTGATTAGTTATTTCATGACCTGAGGTCACAGCTCTTGCAAACTTTTGTTGTAGCTTGACAAATTCTCCATGTCGACTTCATATTACTAGATCTTTCATTTATTCAATTAAACAACTGGAAATGGATACCACCTGCGCTCTCATATTTATTATGTCAGTAAAGCCTTTTAACACCATGCTGTTGAAAAATGGCATGCCAGGGAACCAACAGACAGTTTTTTAGGTCACCATCTCATACACTACTAACAACTAATCAAGTGTTTAAAAGGCTCTAAACTGCTGATTAATAGAAAAAGAAACTTTTTTTCTTTTTGAGACGGAGTCTCTGTTGCCCCAAGCTAGAATGCCTTGGCATCATAGCTCATGGAAACACCAAATTCCTGAGCTCAAGGGATCCTCCTGCCTCAGGCTCCCAAGTAGCTGGGACTACAGGTGCCCTCCACAACACCCAGCAAGATTTTCTATTTTTGATAGAGTTGAGGACTCACTCTTGTTCAAGCAGGTCTTGAGCTGAGCTCAAGTAATTTACCTGCCTCAACCTCCCAGAATGTTAAGATTATAGGCATGAGCCTCTGTGTCCAGCCAGAAATAGAGACTTTTGCAAGTAACATTTCTTTTTTTTTTTTTTCTTTTTTCCTTGATACAGAATCTCACTCTGTTGCCCAGGCTAGAGTGCCATAGTGTCACCCTAACTCACAGCAACCTCAAACTTTGGGGTTCAAGCAATCCTCTTGCCTCAGCCTCCTGAGTACCTGAGACTACAAGCACCCATCACAATGCCCTGCTAATTTTTCCATTTTTAATAGAGATGGGATCTCATTCTTGCTCAGGCTGCTCTCAAACTCCTGAGCTCAAGGGATCCTCCCACTTCAGCCTCCCAGAATGCTAGAATTATAGGCACGAGTTACCACACATAGCCTGCAAGTAACATTTCATTCATGTTATGCCAAGCTCTCAAAACAAACGAGATGTATTTATTATACGTCAGTTTCCTTATATTTGCAAGTCAGTGGAAAAATGTGAAGAGTTTTTGAATAAAAGATCTTTTTTGAACTGTAACTATAGAGAAAAGATGTTAAAGTATTAGAATGGTGATTCCATATCAATTCACTTTTAAGTGATTATTTTACGATAGGATATATCAATGCATGGGTACATGATACATTTATAAATTTTAATATAATTTTTAATTCATTAAGCTATTGGGCAAGACAGTAAAATGTTATAAGTAGTGAAAAATCCTAGATTCAAGAATATTCTAATCCCAAGACCAGCCTACCACGGGTCATTAAAGTACTTCATCTACTTAGGTATATGCTTCCAGAGTTTGGACAAGAATATATGTTTGACATTGTAGTGTTTAGAAGGAGTCACCCTATTAGGAGGAAAAGTTTCTCAATTAGATCAAGCTTATCTTTGTATCAGTGTTCTTTGTTGTAATTTTGAAATCTTAGAGTATTAAAGATTGAATTCTGTTTAGGGTGACGAAAAATAGATAATAATAGACAAAAAAATAGATAATGGTGATGATTATACAACCTTGTGAATGTATACAGTAACAATGAATTTTGCCTTTAAAAATGGTTACATTTTATGTTATGCATATTTTGTCACAATTTATTTTATTTTATTTTACTTTTTTGAGGCAGAGTCTCAAGCTGTCCCCTGGGTAAAGTGCCGTTGGGTCATATTTCACAGCAATTTGGGTTCAGGAGATCATTTTGCCTCAGTTTCTCTATTTTTTTTCCCAAGACAGAGTCTCACTGTGTTACCCTTGGTATAGTGCTATGGCATCACAGCTCACAGCAACCTCAAACTCTTGAGCTTAAGTGATTCTCTTGCCTCAGCCTCCCAAGTAACTGGGACTACAGGTGCCCGCCACAACGCCCGGCTATTTTTGTTGTTGTTGTTGCGATTGTCATTGTTGTTTTACCTGGCTCAGACTGGGTTTGAACCTGCCAGCTTCAGTGTATGTGGCTGGCACCCTACCCACTAAGCTACAGGTGCCGCCAGTTTCTCTATTTTGATAGAGATGGGGGTCTTGCTTTTGCTCAGGCTGGTCTTAAACTCATGAGCTCAAGCAATCTACCCACCTCAGCCTCTCAGAGTACTAGGATTATAGGCATGACCCACTGCACCCAGCCTTACCACAATTTAAAAATTATGATTGAGGCTCAGTGCCTGTGGCTCAAGCGCCTAAGGCACCAGCCACATACACCTGAACTGGCAGGTTCAAATCCAGCCTAGGGCTTGCCAAACAACCATGACAACTGCAACTGAAAAAGAGCCAGGTGTTGTGGTAGGCACCTGTAGTCCCAGCTACCTGGGAGACAGAGGCAGGAGAATCACTTGAGCCCAGGAGTTGGAGGTTGCTGTGAGCTGTGATGCCACTGCACTCTACTCAGGGGGACAGTTTGAGGCTCTGTCTCAAAAAATAAATAAATAAATAAATAAATAATGATTGAATTATTATATACCACCCCTAGGAATTATACTGATTTGATTTAAAATCTATCTTAGCTGAAAATTATTGTGGAAAAAATAAGCTCTAAGATTGAGGTTAAACATTTTAGAGAAGTTAAAACTGTTGTATTTTTCGGTTTCCCATTCACCTCAATGATGTCAGAATGAGTTTTAACAAAATTGAGAATTTTTATGCTGTTCGTTGCATTGATCTTTTATCCAGTGTACTTCTGAGTATATTTCTTTTTTTTTTTTTGACACAGAGCCTCAAGCTGTCCCCAAGCGAATCTCCTGCCTCCGCCTCCCAAGTAGCTGGGACCACAGGCGCCCGCCACAATGCCTGGCGATTTTTTGGTTGCAGCCGTTATTGTTGTTTGGTGGGCCCGGGCTGGATTCAAACCTGCCACCTTAGGTGTATGTGGCTGGCACCTTAGCCACTTGAGCCACAGGCGCCAAGCCAAGTATATTTCTTAAAGACTTAAAAGTATGTGATAACTAAACAGATTCTTTATGACATTTTGAAATTGATACATGAAGTCCAGCTAGACCCTCACCCGCCCGGTCCATACATGACATCATCATTGTTTTCCCAAATATGACTTGCTATATTAAAACAGCCCAGAAATAAAAATAAGAAAACCAGAGGATTTGAGGGGTACTGAAACTACCCTGTAGGATACAATAATAGTGGATATGCGTCATTATAAATTTGTCCAAACTCATAGATTGTACAAACCAAGAGTGAACCTATTATAAACTGTGGACTTTGTGATGACAACAGTGTGTCAGTGTAGACTCAGGAACTGAGGCTCAGCGCCTGTGGCTCAAGCAGCTAAGGTGCCAGCCATATACACCTGAGCTGGTGGGTTCAAATCCAGGCCAGGCCTGCCAAACAATAATGATGGCTGCAACCAAAAAATAACCAGGCATTGTGGCGGGTGCCTGTAGTCCCAGCTACTTGGGAGGTGGAGGCATGAGAATTGCTTGAGCCCAGGACTTGGAGGTTGCTGTGAGCTGTGATGCCACAGCACTCTACCCAGGGCGACAGCTTGAGGCTCTGTCTCAAAAAAAAAAAAGGAACTGTAACAAATGTGCCTTTCTGATAGAGATACTGGTTACAGGGGAGGCTCTGCATATGGGAAAAAGGGGATGTAGGAACTCTCTGTTCTTTCTGTTCAGGTTTGCTGTGAACCTAAAACTGCTCTTAAAAACAAAGTCTATTAAAAACAAAAACTAAGCTAACCATGCAGCTACCATATGGCCCAGCAAGTGTACCCTGGACATTTATCCCAGAGAAATAAAGTTTATGTTCCCACAAAAATCCAAAAAAGAAAAAAAAGTCAAAATCCTGCAAAGATGAAAGTATTATTGATATTTTTTATTAAGATATTACTATGGGGCTTGGTGCCTGTAGCTCAGTGACTAGGGCGCTGGCCACATACATCAAGGCTGGTGGGTTCAAGCCTGGCGGAGCCTGCTAAACAATAGTGACAACTGCAACCAAAAAATAGCTGGACATTGTGGCGGGCACCTATAGTCCCAGCTACTCAGAAGGCTGAGGCAAAAGAATCACTTATGGGCGACATAGTGAGACTGTTTCAGAAGAAAAAAAAAGATATTACTATGGGTCAGGCACAGTGACTCACGCCTGGTAATCCTAGCACTTTGGGAGGCCAAGATGCCCAGACTACTTGAGCTCAGGAATTCAAGACCAGCCTAAGCAAGAGTGAGACCCAATCTCTAAAAATAGCTGGGTGTTGTGGTGGGTACCTATAGTCCCAGCTACTTGGGAGGCTGAGACCAGAGACTCACTTGAGCCCAGAAGTTTGAGGTTGCTGTGAGCTATGATGTCACAGCACGCTACCAAGGGCAACACAGTGAGACTGTCTCAAAAAAAAAAAAAAATGGGCAGCGCCTGTGGCTCAAAGGAGTAGGACGCCAGCCCCATATACTGGAGGTGGTGGGTTCAAACCCAGCCTCTGCCAAAACTGCAACAAGAAAAAAATTACTATGAAGGATTCACTTTTTTCACTTTGAGAAAAAATCTACTATGTGGATTAATTAGGGCTTTTGTCATCTCAAATGACAGAAAATACATCTCAAATGGCTTTGTATAAAAAGGTAGTGGTGAGTAGTGGATTCTGTCTATTTCAGTAACTGGAATGTCTGGGGGAAGTTGAGGTGAGACTCAGCCTGGAGGATCAGAGTATCACTGGGTCTTAGCTTCCCTGCACCCCTGTAGATCAAACTTCTGGGCCTGACTATGGCTGGCTAGAAATGTAGCAGGGTCCCCATCCTGAATCGATGTCTCTGTCCAGGAGTGGAAAGCTTTGACTGTCTTGGGCTTGGATCTAGGTGTGCGATCTCCTTCCAAACCCATGGGTTCAAAGGAAATTTGGGGTCCTTCCAACAGAAAGGCAATGGACATTAAGAAGCAAAAACAACCTAAGTCTCCTACACATCAATACATAAATAAGGTTGTATAGAACTTGCCAAGCCCTCCAAGGAATGCTGTGAAGAAGTGGAATGGGGGTGACAGCAGGAGTGAGGGCTTTGGAAACAAACTAGATTAGACTCAGCTGCCAACAGAACCAGTGACATGATTCTCAGTTCTAATCCAAAATGAAAATATAAGATCCCTTGCTCAAATATTACTTAGAATTCTAAGATAGCAACAGCAAAGCATTGACCCGAATGTGGGGCCCTTCTGAGTGTGATCCTTGTGTACTGCACAGGTCAATGCCCCTGAACCCGCTCTGGCCGCAAAGAATATGAAAAAGTGGGAGCAACAGAGGTTTCAGGAAGATAGACGTTTCCTTCTCATGGAGAAGTCCAAAGACAGGTGCTCTAGGGTACGTTGGTGAAGCTATTGGGGTGCAGGCTTCCTCCAGGTCATAGCTCCACTCTCCAAAGGGGGGCCATCCTCGCAGTCCTAGCTTCCACCTGAGTTGCAAGGAAGACCGGCCACCTGCAGTTTTAAGGGAAGCAGGCACCAGTGTGCCAACTAGAGCCAAGCAGCTGTCAGCAGAGGAGGGGAGCATGGACCTGGGCAGAGGAAGGGTTTATTTCCTAGCAGTGTGTGCCTCTCCACAGCCTGGGTTTGAATCTTTCATCAGTACTGCCCAGGTCATTAATTACAAGTGCCTCATCAAACCTCCCTGAGCTTCAGTCAATCTATGAAATGAAAATGTTTTCTCTTACGTCCCCTCTGTTCAAGGAACCAAGGGATAGCCGGGGGCTGGTGCACAGGGCGATGGGGGTGTCACACAGACTGGAGGGTGGGGCAGCCAACTGAGGGACCCAGTCCAGAGCTAAGCCCAACACGATCCACTTCCTACCCTGGAGTGTGTCCCTGGTGCCCACGCCAGGCTGTGGGTGTCCTGAGAGCAGGAGGCTGTCATTTGGCCTGGGATATGGGGCAGTGCTATGTGGCCATGGAGGGTAAGAGCCAGGACAGCTGCACTGTGCCTTTGGATAGACAGGGCTGCCTTCTTCCACATAGAGAGAACCTGACTTCTGGCAAATTCCTCAGGAGTAAAACCAGGAGAGTCCTGATCTCGTGAGGCATGAGCAGGTACAACCCACTGCTCTGGGCAGCTAGAGAGCCTTAAGAAAGATAATCATCTCCTAAGGCTGGGAAACAAAGTGCCACAGAGTGGCTTAACATAGCAGAAACGTGTTGCCTCACAGTATGGAGGCCTGAAATCCAGAATCAAGGAGCTGGCAAGCTGCATCCCTCTGAAGACTGGGTAGGATCATTCCTTGCCCTTCCTGCCGACCTGCCTCGGTGTTGCTCTGCTTGTAGGGCCCCAGCACAGGGCTGTCTGCTCCTGGTGTTTCTGCACCCTTTTCCTTCCATGTGCTGTGAAAGTTGTCAGATTCAAAATGGATGGCTCAGTGCCCATAGCACAGTGGTTACGGCACCAGCCACATGCACCAAGAGTGGCAGGTTCAAACCTGGCCCAGACCAGCTCAACCACAATGACAACTGCAGCAAAAAAAATAGCTGGGTGTTGTGTGGGGTGCCTATAGTCCCAGCTACATGGGAGGCTGAGGCAAGAAAATCACTTAAGCCCAAGAGTTTGAGGTTGCTGTGAGCTGTAACATCACAGCACTCTACCATGGACAACATAGTGAGACTCTGTCTCAAAAAATAAAAAAATGGAGTCACTTGTGTCAAACCCAGTGAATGGGGCCACGGGAGGGCTCTCACATGCAATTTGCCCAATACAGAGTAACAGAAAATATCAAAGTAAAAGAAAACTTTTCAAACTGCAGCTTACTACATGAGTTATAGGAGGACAGCTAGTCACCTGGGTGCAGTGGCTCACCTAGCATTCTGGGTGTAATGTAATGTAATGTAATCCTAGCATTCTGGGTGGCTGAGGTGGGTGGACTGCTTCAGCTCATGAATTCTAGACCAGCCTGAGAAAAAGCAAGACTCCATCTCTACTAAAAACAGAAAAATTGAGGCAAGAGGATCACTTGAGCCCAAGAGTTGGAGGTTGCTGTGACCTATGACACCATGGCATTCTACCCAGAGCGAAAGCTCAAGACTGTCTAAAAAAAAAAGAAGAAGAACACATGCCAATGTCACAGCCCAATCCTCCAAAACTGCCAGGCCCTAACCCTAATCCCCAGGTTACAAGTCCCACCTAAGAGCTACTGACACTTGCCATTTAGAACTTGCCAGCTCTTTTAAGTTGCTGCCAGCACAAAAAGCTTTCTTTCAAAATGACTTACATAAACTTCTTTCTCCCAAGTAAACTCCTAATTTTTCCTTTGTTTTCTGGACACACCAGAACCACTCTGGTCTGTATGTCCCAGATAGCAATCCTACTTCTTATATGCTATTCACAAATAAAACCTTTTTACTTGGAGATTCATCTCTATGTTTTTTATGTTGACAATAGGTAACTCTGTCCAAATGTCCCCTTCTTATAGGGATAGCAGTCATTTGGGATTAGGGCCTACCTATGACCTCATTTAACTTGGTGACCTCTGCAAAGACCCCATTTCCAAATAAGTTCACATTCTGAGATATAGTGGGAGGAGTGCTAGGACTTTAATTTATCCTCTCCTGAGGGACAAAATTGAATCCATAAGAGGGAGGAACACTAATGATCTGATCTGAGGCATCATTTAATAAAGTGGAAAGTATGGGCAGCACCTGTGGCTCAAAGGAGTAGGGCGCCAGCCCCATATATGGGAGGTGGTGGGTTCAAATCCAACCCTGGCCAACAACAACAAAAAAAAAGTGGAAAGTAAGCATGGTTTTCTCTCTTTATATAAAATTCTAGAATAGGGCGGTGACTGTGGCTTAGTGAGTAGAGCACCAGCCCCATATACCAAGGGTGATGTGTTCAAACCCGGCCCTGGCCAAACTGCAACAAAAAATAGCCGGGCATTGTGGCAGGTGCCTGTGGTCTCAGCTACTTGGGAGGCTGAGGCAAGAGAACTGCCTAAGCCCAAGAGTTGGCGGTTGCTGTGACTGTGACATCACGACATTCTACTGAGGGCGACAAAGTAAGACTCTATCTCGACAATAACAACAACAAAAATCTAAAATAGGCAAGTTCATAGAGATAGAAATTAGATTAGTGGGCTGCTCCTGTGGCTTAGTGAGAAGGGTGCTGGCCCCATATACTGAGGGTGGTGGGGTCGAACCCAGCCCTGGCCAAACTGCGACAACAACAACAAAATAGCCAGGCGTTGTGGTGGGCGCCTGTAGTTCCAGCTACTCGGGAGACTGAGGCAAGAGAATTGCCTAGGCTCAGGAGGGTGATAAAATGAGACTCTGTCTCTAAAAAAAGGGGGGGGGCAACTCCTGAGTAGGGCGATGGCCCCATATACTGAGGGTGGTGGGTTCAAACACAGCCCCGGCCAAACTGCAACAAAAAAAATAGCCGGGCATTGTGGTGGGCCAGTAGTCCTAGCTACTCAGGAGGCTGAGGCAAGAGAATCACCTAAGCCCAAGAGCTGGAGGTTTCTGTGAGCTGTGACGCCACGGCACTCTACCAAGGGTGACAAAGTGAGACTCTGTCTCTTAAAAAAAGAGAAAAATACAGGATGCACAGTATGTCCCATGTAATATTTGGAACATACTTATACCAAACAAATATTCATTGTTTATGTGAAATTCAAATTCAACCAAGCATTTTTACTTGCAGAATCTGTTGCCCACCCTGAGGATGGCCTGAACTCTTATCTAGCCAATTAAATTAGCTTTAATGAGGCTAGGCGGGGTAACTCAAGCCTAGAATTCTAGCACTCTGAGAGGCTGAGGAAGGTGGATTGCTTGACTTCAGACCAGCCTGAGCAAGAGCAAGACTTATCTTTAAAACAAATAGCTGGGCATTGCTGGCACCTATAATCCCAGCTACTCAGGAGGCTGAGGCAAGAGGATCACTTGAGCCCAAGAGTTTGAGGTTGCTGTGAGCTGTGACACCACAGCATTCTACCAAGGGTGACAAAGTGAGGCTCTGTCTCAAAAATAAATAAATTAGCTTAATGGATCTGAAAGAGGGCGAATTTTGCCCTTCCAGGGACATCAGACAAAGTCTGGAGAAGACATTTTCAGTTGTCACAGCTAGTAGGGAAAGTCCCATTGACATCTAGAGGGTAGAAGCCAAGGAGGCTGCTGGGTGTCCTACCACAGGCAGGACGGCCCCTCACAGATAAAGACTCATGTGGCCTCAAATGACAATAATGCCAAGATAGAGACCCCTGATATAGAGGACACTCAATCCTCCCTCTGTCAAACTCCTAGTTCTCACTCTGGGCCTCAGTTGGGACCTGTGGATCTCAAGGCAGTTTGAGAAAACAATCACTAGGGCCAAGCTTGGTGGCTCATGCCTATAATCCTAGCACTCTGGGAGGCTGAGGCAGGTGGATTGCTTGAGCTCATGAGTTCGAGACCAGCCTGAGCAAGATGGAGACTACATTTCTAATAAAATAGAAAAACTAGCCAGGCATTGTGGTGGGCATGTATAGACCCAGCTACTCGGGAAGCTGAGCCCAGGAGTTTGAGGTTGCTGTGAGCTATGATGCCACTGCACTCTACCAGGGCCACAGAGTGAGACTTTGTCTCCAAAAAAATAAATAAATAATTGGGCAGTGCCCGTAGCTCAGTGGGTAGGGCGCCAGCCATATACACCAAGGTTGGCAGGTTCAAACCAGGCCTGGGCCAGCTAAAACAATGACAACTGCAACAAAAAAAAAATAACCAGGTGTTGTGGCAGGTGCCTGTAGTCCCACTTACGAGGCTAAGGCAAGAAAATTGCTTGAGCCCAAGAGTTGGAAGTTGCTGTGAGCTGTGATGCCATGGTACTCTACCCAGGGTGACAGCTTGAGACTCTGTATCAAAAAAATTAACAAATAAATAAATAAATAATCAGAAAAATTAAAATTAGAAAATCTAAAAAATAAAAAAAATTAGAAAATCTATTTTAATTATTTAAGAAAATTTATGAAGTAAAATCTTAATTTTAGAGGTTGATCAAATTTACACCATAAGGTATAAAACATAAAACTATATTTATCCCATATGTTGTCACTACTGGTAAAATAATACTTGTTTATACATCAAATGAGAACATATAAAGTGAAATGAAAAGACTTGTACTTTAATTTTATTTGGCCAGACTGGCAGCAATAAAAAATAGGAAACTATAGCCAGGTGCAGTGGCTCACGCCTGTAATCCCAGCACTGTGGGAGGCTGAGGCAGGAGGATTGCTTGAGCTCAGGAGTTCGAGGCTTGTGTGAGCAAGAGTGAGACCCTGACTCATGAAAAAAATTGAAAAAAATTGAAAAACCCAGCTGGGCACCACAGCAAGTGCCTGCAATCCCAGCAGCTTTGGAGGCTGAGGCTGCAGGATGCCCATAGCCTGAGTCTGAGGTTGTAGTGTGCTACGATGCCATTGCACTCTGCTCAGGGCATAAGGTAGAACTCTGTCTTGACAAAAAAAAAAAAAAGAAAGAAAAAGAAAGAAAGAAAGAAAGAAAAAAGAAACTGTAAACTTCACAGTTTAAAAACTTTATGGTGTAAAGGTATTAATTATTCTTTCTTTCTTTCATCTAATAAGTGTGCTTTGCTTTCTGGGAACTTAATGTTGAGTGAGCAATAATGACATTTAAAATATAGTCTGGGCTCAGCGCCTATAGCTCAACCGGCTAAGGCGCCAGCCACGTACACCTAAGGTGGCGGGTTCGAATCCCCAGCCCAGACCCACCAAACAACAATGACGGCTGCAACCAAAAAACAGCCGGGCGTTGTGGCGGGCGCCTGTGGTCCCAGCTACTTGGGAGGCGGAGGCAGG
>NW_003852439.1:8092756-8094448 GCF_000181295.1 Otolemur garnettii
CTCGCTTGAGCCCAGGAGTTGGAGGTTGCTGTGAGCTGTAATGCCACAGCACTCTGCCCAGGGGGACAGACTGAGACTCTGTCTCAAAAAATAAATAAATAAATAAATAAATAAAATATAGTCTGGTGTCATTTCTTTCCAAATATAAGATGGTGGTCCTGTGAGGTGAAGCTATCCTATCAGGTATACATTGTTTATCTTTTATACCATATTTTTACTGCACCTTTTCTATATTTAGCCATGTTAGATACACAGGTACTTACCATCCTGTCGCAATTGTCTGCAGTATTCAGCACTGTCACCTGATGTGTGGCTTTGTACCTCACAGCTTGGATGTAAAGTGGGCTGTATCTTCCAGGTTTGTGTAAGTGTAGTCTGAGATGTTTGAACAATGACAAAATCACCTAATGACACGTTTGTCAGAACACATCTCTGTCATTAATTGATGTCTGACCATGCTTACATCCCCCACTTGTAATGGGGGACCAGGGCCCATGCATTGAAACAGATGGGTGATATTTAACCCACCTTTTCATTCTGACACTTTAGTAAGTGCTAACTTCTGCACTGATATTCTGGTTTAAGAGTTGTAGGTGTGCTAATTATTGAGGTGTTAGTAAGCAAGGAGGCCTTTTTTAAGAATCCAAGCACATAGTTAATAAAGAAAATGATTAATCATTTGCTAACCCAGGACTCTGACAATTAAAGGTCGGTTTACTCCATTTGAACCTCAATAACTTCTCAAGCTGGGCAGCCAGGCACAGTGGCTCACGCCTGTAATCCTAGCACCCTGGGAGGCTGAGGCAGGTGTGCACTCTGGAGTTTGAGACTAGCCTGAGGAAGATCAAAACCCCACCTCTACTAAAAATAAAAGAAAACTAGCCAGGCATGGCGGAAGGTTAGTCCCAGCTACTCTGGAGGCTGAGGCAAAAGGATCACTTGAGCCCTAGAGTTTGAGGTTGTGAAGATATCACACCACACCGGGGTGACAGAGACTCTGTCTCAAAGAAAAATAAATAGGCTCGGCGCCTGTGGCTCAAGTGGCTAAGGCGCCAGCCACATACACCAGAGCTGGCGAGTTTGAATCCAGCCCGGGTGACAACTACAACCAAAAAAAGCTGAGCGTTGTGGTGGGCACCTATAGTTCCAGCTACTTGGGAGGCTAAAGCAAGACAATCGCTTCCCAGGAGTTGGAGGTTGCTATGAGCTGTGCTGCCATGGCACTCTACCCAGGGTGACAGCTTGAGGCTCTGCCTCAAAAAAACAAATAAAATAATATAAAAAATAAAAAAATAGGCTTGGCGCCTGTAGCTCAGTGGCCAGGGCACCATTCACATATACCGGAGCTGGCAAACCCAGCCCGGGCCTGCCAAACAACAATGACAACTACAACCAAAAAAATAGCTGGATGTTGTGGCAGGTGCCTATAGTCCCACTTACTCAGGAGACTGAGGCAAGAGAATCTCTTAAGCCCAAGAGTTGGAGGTTGCTGTGAGCTGTGACACCACAGCACTCTACTGAGGGCAACATAGTGAGACTCTGTCTCAAAAAAATAAAAAATAAAAATAAATAAAAATAAGCTCTCAGCCAAAGTGGTCTTTATTTTAAGAATTTTCCGGCTTGGCTCCTGTGGCTCAAGTGGCTAAGGCGCCAGCCACATACACCTAAGGTGGCGGGTTGGAATCCCCAGCC
>NW_003852439.1:8094964-8106045 GCF_000181295.1 Otolemur garnettii
CCACAGGCGCCCGCCACAACGCCCGGCAATTTTTTGGTTGCAGCCGTCATTGTTGTTTTGGTGGGCCAGGGCTGGATTCCAACCCGCCAACTTGGGTGTACGCAGCTGGCGCCTTAGCCACTTGAGCCACAGGCGCTGAGCCCTTCACAGAATTCTTATGAAGAGTAAACAAGCTATTGCTTGAGAGCCTGTTGGCCATTTCATAACATAGTAATCGATTCTCAGTAGCGGACCAGCCGCCAACAGCTTGAAGTAGGGCTGGGGCAGTGGGGATGGACAGGACAGGACAAGTCAGAAAGCTCAGGAGGAAGAGCTGGTGCTCAGGGGAACTGGGGATGGGATGGGGGAGAATCCTGCTGCTGATACAGATTTGCTCACAAGCTACTTTGTCCTCTAATACTAAATGCCAAGGAATTCTTCCCTCTCAAATGGTTGATCTTATGTGCACTTCACCTCTACTAAAACAAAATTTTTTTTAGGAGTCTCACTTTCTGCCCTGATTAGAATGCCTCAAATTCTTGGGCTCAAGCAATCCTCCTGCCTCAGTCTCCCAAGTAGCTGGGACTTCAGGTGCCTGCCATAATGGCCAGCTAATTTTTCTATTTTTAGTAGGGTGGGGTCTCACTCTTGCTCAGGCTGGTCTCAAACTACTGAGCTCAGGCAATCCACCTGCCTTGGCCTCCCAGAGTGTCAACTAAAATAATTTTTTATTTAAAAAACCCCATAACCTGGAACATGTCTCTCTCCTGCTTAAAATCCTCCAGAGACTTCCCGAATAAAATCCAAACTCCTACAACACATGACAGGCAGACTACACACATGTAGATACACCTTCCTGGACAGCAGCATTGAAGAAAATGGGAGGAAATGGGAGGAAAACAACTTCATGTACATTGTGGGGAAAAAACTGTACTTTATCCATTTCTGTACATTTAAGGTACTATTTGACATTTCAAAGGTTTTGAATCATACAGAGGGTGATGCCTCATTCTTGTACTTTTCAGACTTAAGGTTGCAGATTTAGCAAATAAAAATACAAGATACCCAGTTTACTTGAATTTCAGATAATCAATGAATCATTTTTCAGTGGATCCCAAGTACTGCATGGCTCATACTTACACTGGACACTTATTTGTTGCTTATCTACAATCCAGATTCAACTGAGACTCCTACATTTTCTCAGACAACCCTAGCTCAACAGCTGCTCCCAGCAAGGCTTGGGGCGACCTAGCCCTGACTCTCTGCTCATCACTTCCTTGCAGTTCCCCAACCCAGCATTCTGGGTCCTTCCAGTGCTGGGAACACTCCAAGTTCTTTCCTGCCCCAGGGCCCTCAGGGTGCTCTGTGTTCCTGGACCCCTTTCTTTTCACATGTGTGGTTCCTGCTCATCCAGGAGGTCTCAGCTTACATGTTCCCTCCATGTCTCCCCTCCTCATCGTCTTGTATCTGAGCACCCTTTTTATTTCCCTCATAACTTCTGTCACATTGTAATCATTTTGCTTGTTGACTTCTTGTTTACTTTTTGCCCATTGTCCTCCATTTGGAAGGCAGCAGTATTCATTTATCTTGTTCGCCATACTCAGATCTTCATTCCTTCAAGAGCTACAGGCTCCTTTTGTGTGCCACATCCTGCTGTCGGGGACATAAATAAAACAAAATCTCCGCTCATTCTGGAATCAGATCTGATAATCTGTAGAACATGTCTCTCCCCTGCCTAAAACCCTCCATGACAGGTAGGTTTGTTCTGGGGCCTCAGTCCCACGCTTCCCACTCAGAAGCATCTGCCTGTGAAGGTGTCCTTCAGACACCTGGGGTGACTGCCATCTGTCTGGGGGTGCTGCTCCAGTTTCCTGCAGCTCCCATAACAAAGTTCCACAAACTGGGTGGCGGGAAATAGTAGAAATTGATTCTCTCACAATTCTGGCAGCCAGAAGTCTGAAGTCTTTCCTTTTCTTTTCCAGCTTCTGTGACTGCCCACTGTCCTTGATATTCCTTGCCTGTGTGTCCCCCTGGCCTTCTTGCAAGGACATCAATTGCTGGAGTCAGGTCACCCTCAAATCTAGCATGATGACCTTGTCTTAACTAATTGCAGCAAGTCCTCCCTGAATGTTGTTGATACATTTTTGGAAACTGTAACTTTAAGCTAACCAAGGTATATCAGGTCCTCAAACAATGTCCTTAGTCCTTCATTATAATCTTGGTAAGGAAAAAAATGGCTTCCTCACACATCATGTCAAAATCACAGTTTCCAACAATCTGTCAACATTGCATGGGGACTTACCACACAACTACAAAGATCCTATTTCCAAATAAGGCCACATTAGGCGGTAGATGTAAATTTTGCAATTGGTGGGGGGACCATTCAACCCTGTACAGGCATCATCCATTGGTATTTTTTGTTGAAACTTCTAACCTAATGGACTAATAGATGCCTCTGCCCAAAAATATTAAAATTCAGTCTTGTGCTTTTGTCATCTCATTGGAGTCCCAGATGACCTTGGGATGTGAACTCCATGCTTTATCCACATTATTATCCTTAGGTAGGAGCACAGCAGCAGGAGCTCAGGAGGGTTGTAACATGTCCAAGGCTTCTAGCAAATGCTGAGGGAAGAGTGCAAATTCAGCATCATCAATGCCAAATCCTGGTCATGCTTCCTCTGTGAGGCCTCTTCCCAGCAGACAGGGCCCTTAAGCACTGGTCCACTCACCTGGTTTCTCAGAGTACTAGGGACCTAGGCCATGGCTGGAGTTGCTGGTCTTCCCCCATGGCTCAGTCTGGCTGCTCTAACCCCTTGGCTGTGCTACTTTACTCACAACCATCTAATGTCACAAGTCAGCTGCAGTGCAAGGACCCCACTGGAGCTCTACCTGAGGCCAAGGGAAAGACCTTCTTCTGTGGCCTTCCCCAGAGCCCTAGTCTAGGGACAGTGTCCCTGCTATGACATATACAGGACTTACTCATTTTCTAGCCTTGCTCTATGGAGGCCAAGCTTATTTAAAGGGCACTGGATTATGTCAGACATTTCTGAGATTTATCCGGTTCTATTATATTCTTAAAATTAAATTATGTTCAATTCTATTTTCCTAGCCATCCAGAATCTTCCAACATGAATGCATGATAAGGGAAGCCCCTAAACATTGTTTCTGGCAATTATTTTGGAAAGGGCGGCATTGCCAATTACCCTCTTACCTTAAAAAAACAAACAAACAGGCTCGGCGCCTATAGCTCAACCGGCTAAGGCGCCAGCCACGTACACCTAAGGTGACGGGTTCGAATCCCCAGCCCGGACCCGCCAAACAACAATGACGGCTGCAACCAAAAAATAGCCGGGCGTTGTGGCGGGCGCCTTTGGTCCCAGCTACTTGGGAGGTGGAGGCAGGAGACTCACTTGAGCCCAGGAGTTGGAGGTTGCTGTGAGCTGTAATGCCATGGCACTCTACCCAGGGGGACAGCTTGAGGCTCTGTCTCAAAAAAACAAACAAACAAAACAAAATTTAAACCTTTAAAAATTTTCTTTTTTTCTTTTTGAGACAGTCTTACTTTGTCATCCTTGGTAGAGTGCCATAGTGTCACAGCTCACGGCAACTTCAAACTCTTGGGCTCAAGCTATTCTCTTGCCTCAGCCTCCCAAGTAGCTGGGACTACAGGAGCCTACTACAACACCCAGCTATTGTTAGAGGCAGGGTCTCACTCTTGCTCAGATTGGCCTCGAACTCCTGAGCTTAGGCAATCCACCTGCCTCAGCCTCGCAAAGTGCTGGGATCACAGGCGTCAGCCACTGCACCCAGCCAACCTTCAAAACTTTTCTTCCCTGACTAGCATTAAAATCACGCATGGATTCTGTGTAAGATGGCTTCGTTGTGAATTTCTCTTTATTGTGTCAAAATCAAGTCACTGAGTGTGCAAGTGTCATGGACTTGCTGCTGGGCCACTGTGGACAAGAATGACAGTTATCTGTAAAAGCTCAGCTGCCTCAATGGGTTTTGCATGTGAAATTCCCAGAGAGAACCCCACAGGTGTGTAAAGCTACCCATGTGTGGTCAGGGACATGACTTGTATATAATTTTCATAAGAGGCATAGATTGCAATTTGGTTTATTATTTCCTCTTTTTTAATTTTATGCATTTATTTATTTATTGAGACAGAGTCTCACTATGTTGCCCTGGGTAGAGTGCTATGTGTCATAGCTCACAGCAACCTCAAACTCTTGGGCTGATCCTCTTGCCTCAGCCTCCCAAGTAGCTGGAACTACAGGTGCCCGCCACAATGCCTGGGTATAACATTTCCTTTAAATAGCTCCCTTTATTTCACATACCTCTTCTCCTTCTGTGGGAAATACAGAGGAGCTGGAAGTAGAGACTAGAATAAGAACTGGAGAGAACTGGTACTAGCTCCAGGAATCACCACACAATCACTTGCACATGCTTGCACACATGTGCACTCCAGACCCTTCCACTGTCACAGAGGGTCTTTGACGTGCTTCATAGTACCTGGGTGACAAGCGCCATGGGAAGTTTTGTGGTCTGTCTTTCAAGACTGTATTTTTCTTGTAGATTCTGCTACTTAGGAATCTTTTGTACTGTTCAATGACTTCACCAACAGAAGTGACAATATTTGCTATAGACACTTTCTAATGACCCCAATTTTACAGGCCTTTCCTTTGTAGAAGGAAATCCTTCTGAGTGTTACTGGAATTTAAATTCAGGTTGTTTTGTCACAGGTAGGTGGAGCTGACTTCCTAAACAAAAGCTCAACTCAGCAATAGGCAGATCTTGTTCTTCCAAATCAGAGGGTCCCTGAACAGGAACCTCAGTTTTCTCTTCAGCTCCGGCCTGGGTTGCCGCTCTGATGGTACCCTGGGCATAGGGAGAATTCCTATCCAAGTAGCTTGGATTTGAGGAGCGTCTGAGGGAGAGATGCGTTTGTTTATGATCTCGCTATTGATAATTAAAAGATGAATAAGGGAATGATTGAGAACCAGAAATGGTTATAAATAAATGAGTCTTCAGTTGTCTTATACCATCACTCCTCAAAAACATTAGTGTCTCGCCTAGATAACAAAATAATTTCAATGTATTTTAACAGCATATACATATGGCTTGTGCCTTCATTCAAGGCTGTGTGCATTTAACTGTGCAGTTTTCAGTATTAGGCTCTCTTATCAGATTTTAGAATCATGGGGCTTCCGCTCCTTGACAGACCTTGGGTTTCAGAGAAAAAGCTTGTGATCCTCAATGCCCTCTGTTCTATTCTGGACAGACAGTCTCTGAGGCCAGCGACATGTAAGAGGTTTTTTCTTTCTTCCTTTTTTCCTTGTCTTTAAAAAAGTCTTTTGTGGGAGTTTTTGCCTCTAGCAGGAAAGCTGACACCTGTGTGAACAGGTTATCCACACTCATTCATAAACTCATTCATGCATCGTGTGCTTTTTGGAGCCGGTATGGCCTTATGCTCAAGGAGCTAATGACTGGACAAGATGGGGGTGTCCCCCAGGTGGCGGTGCCCATGGCCGGAGCTGCCTTCCTCGTTTCTGGTTAGGAAATAGTAAAGATAAGAGAACAAAAATGGGTCCTGTTCTAGCACTATTCCCAACTTGCTGACTTTTATTTTCATGAATCATCCTTTTAGAAAAGAATCAAACTTCCAGAATTATTCAGGATTCAAATTCCAGACATCCTCTCAGTTGCAATTCATGATGCTTAAACACTTTTTAAAAAAATATCAGATTATCAGGTGATGGCTGTGGCTCAAAGGAGTAGGGCGCCGGCCCCATACACCCATACACTGGAGGTGGCAGGTTCAAACCAGGCCCGGCCAAATATATATATATATATATATATATATATATATATATATCAGATTATCCAACTCATACCAGTGTCTCTGAAAAAAAAAATATATATATATCAGATTAATGTGAGGATTCAAACAATCAGGTTACAATGTTTGCATTTGTTAGGAGATTCCCTGTTGTAGTTGTGTCCTGCACCTTTACACTGTGCCCAGTAAGTGGGAGCACATCAATCCCCTTCTTCCACTGAATTGAGTTTTTCTCTTGTGTGGTATTAGATCGTTTACTGGCTTCATATTAGTACTGAGTACAGTGGATACTTGCTTTTCCATTCTTGTGATACTTCACTAAGAAGAATGTGTTTCACTTCCATCCAGATTAACACAAAAAATGTAAAGTCTCCACTTTTTCTTATGACTGAATAGTATTCCGTGGTATGCATATACCACAGTTTGTTAATCCATTCCTGAGATTCCACATCTTGGTGATTATAAATCAAGCTATAATAAACATTCTAGTACAAATGTCTTCATGATAAAATGATTTTTTTTCTTCTGGGTAGATGCCTAGTAATGAGATTGTGGGGACAAATGAAAGGTCTATTTTGAGTTCTTTGAGGATTCTCCATACTTCATTCCAAAGGGACTATATTAGTTTGCAGTCCCACCAACAGTATAAAAGTGTTCCCTTCTCTCCACATCCACACCAGCATCTGCAGCTTTGGAACTTTGTAATGTGGGCTATTCTCATGGTTTTAGGTAATATCTCAGGGGGTTGAACACTTTTTTTTTCTTAAGTAGGTACATTTGAGTCTTATTATTCAAGGAATCTGTATTTGTAGATCGGCCCACTCGTTAAAATCTATGTGTCACCCAAAATCAACACTTGGGGCCCTTTCTAATTTGCAAACATGCACAGAGCAGAGAAAAGTTTGAGTCTCCCAAACCAGCAGAGGTTGAGTGTGGGGATGCCCTGGCTTCTTGTTTCTACTTTCATACTCTGAATAGCATGCTTCTGTGGGTCTATTTAGTGCCATCTTTTTTCCACATTTTTGAGTGCTTTTTGTCGGTGCTTTCATACTTTAAAATGACCCCCAAGTGCAGAAGTGCTGTTCTGCTTTTCCTAGCACAAGAGACTGTGATGTATCTTATGTATACAACTGTATTCAAGTGTCTCAGAGAAGCTTCATCAGGCCCAAATGACAATGCAGTTGGCCCTGAGCTCAGTGTTAAAGAATCAACAACATATATTTTTAAAGTTGTCTTCAGGCTGGGAGTGGTGGCTCACTCCTGTAATCCTAGCACTCTGGGGGATCAAGGCAAGTGGATCACTTGAGCTCACGGGTTTGAGACCAGCCAGAGCCAGAGCAAGACACCAAAGGCCCAGAGCAAAGCTGGGCATTGTGGTGGGCACCTGTAGTCCCAGCTACTTTGAGGGGCTGAGGCAAGAGAATCGCTTGAGCCCCAGAGTTTAAGGTTGCTGTGAGCTTTGACGCCATGGCACTCTACCAAGGGCAACAAAGTGAGACTCTGTCTCAAAAAATAAAATAAAGTTGTCTTCAACCAGAAGCACACATAAAGCAAGGCTATGTCTTGATTAGTTGATGAAAATGTAGTAATGAGAGGCGCTAAGGAACCTAACCCTAGGTTTCCCTCAGGGGCAGAGGTCCAGTATTTACTAACTCAGCAATCACAGTGGCTTGATAGACATAACTACTGTGAATAATGAATCAACTGTATCTTTAATATACATAGAACAAAAAGTACATTACACTTCTTATCTGGTAAGAAATGAGCACAGAGGCCAATGTCAAAGCCAGTATGGAAATAAATAATCGCAAGTGATCAATTGCAAAGTGATTTTCATTTCACATTGATTAGCCCAACTCAGGTAAAGATTCAGGCACCCCTGCAACACATCATGCTGATATACAAAGATGAGTAAGACATTGATCTTCTCAGAGGATAAAGCTGGGGAAATCCGGGTGACAGCCCTCTGGCCCTTGGACATAGGTGTGGTCTGGAATGTTCCTCCCTCTAAATCTAGAGTGTAATCAGGCAACAAAGTAGCATTCTTAAGACTTGAAAATCAGGGAGACAGATCTGCAGATACAAACACTATCTTGCCAGCTAGTACAAAAACCCAGGTTAGATAGAATACTCTGTTCTGGGCTTGGCGCCTATGGCTCAATTGGCTAAGGCGCCAGCCACATACACCTAAGGTGGCGGGTTCGAATCCAGCCCCAGACCTGCCAAACAACAATGACAACTACAACCAAAAATAGCCAGGCGTTGTGGCGGGCTCCTGTAGTCCCAGCTACTTGGGAGGCAGAGGCAGGAGACTCGCTTGAGCCCAGGAGTTGGAGGTTGCTGTGAGCTGTGATGCCACAGGCACTCTACCCAGGGGGATAGCTTGAGGCTCTGACTCAAAAAAAAAAAGAATACTCTGTTCTGCAGTTAAAGTTCAGTTTCTTTCTTTCTTTTTTTTTTTTTTTGAGAACAGAATCTCAAGCTATTGCCCTGGATAGAGTGCTGTGGCGTCATAGTTCACAGAAACCTCCAACTCTTGGGCTCAAGAGATCTTCTTACCTCAATTTTTCTATTTTTAGTAGAGTTGGGGTATCACTTTTTGATCAGGCTGGTCTTGAACCTGTGAGCTCAAGCTATCCACCCATCTTGGCCCCCCGGAATGCTAGGATTAGCAGGTATGAACCACTGCACCTGGCCTAAAGTTCAGTTTCTGTCTCATCTTCTAAAGCAGTGTTTCTCAAATATTAATGAGCAAATGAGTCACCCAAGAATCCTATTAAAATGCAGATTCTGGTTTGGGGGCCTTGGAGGAGGCCAAGGTCCTTCATTTCAAGACAACTCACAGGGGATGCTGTTGCTAATACCAGTAAGCTCCCTTTGCACAGAAGCTGTTGGACTGGGTTTTCTTGAACTTGTGTCCAGAAGATTCGAGCTATGATATCTGGGAACATCATGTTTGTTCTCCCCTGCCCCTAGTGTTGTTTTGTGTTCTGTGCCTTCTCTCCAGCTTTCATCTCTGCCTGGAATGCTCTCTGCCACCTCTTCACTCCTCCTCCAGGAAGCCCTCCTTGACTTCTTGTTTGCTGCCTTCCAAGGAACAGATTTTGAGGAGCAGGCTCAGAGCAGAGGCTCTCAGTCTTGGCTGCAAATTAGAATCCCCTGAGAGCTTTAAACTGCCTCTTATCCAGGCCACACCCTAGACCAATCAAACCAGAATTTCTGCAGGTGGTACACAGCGCCAGTGTCTGACGAAGTGGGTCACAGGTGTATATTATGCACATTTACAAAGTTTTTGACCGCATCTGATGGCTCTCCAAACCTGTTGGTGAAGTTCATATCATCCATCCTTAAAGAAGAATTGGAAACACTAATACCTGCTACAACATGGATGAACCTTGAAAACATTATACTGAGTCAAAGAAGCCAGTATGAGTCCACTCATATGACGTTCCCAGAGTAGTCAAACTCATAGAAACAAGAAGTAGTTTACCAGGGACAAGGAAGAGTGAGGATGGAAAGTTAGTATTGAACAGGTGCAGAGTGTCAGTTTGGGCAGATAAAAAAAATTCTGGATATGGATGGCAGTGATGGTTGCAGAACAATATGAACATACTTGATGCCGCTGAACTGTACACTTAGAAATGATTAAAATGGGCCCAGCACAGTTGCTCATGCCTGTAATCCTAGCACTTTAGGGGCTGAGGTAAGAAGGCTGCTTGAGCCCAGTTTTAGGTTGCAATAAGCTATGACGATGCCTCTGCACTCCACCTTGAATGACAGAGCAAGACTTTGTCTCAAAAAACAAAAAATAATCACAGATTCATTCTTTCGCCTTATGAAACTACATGCTAGGAATACTTAGATGTGTTTCTTGGGGAGCTCTCATAACATGAGATTGTGAAAGTTGCAGGGAGGAGGGGCTCAGTCAGAAGAATTACCCATTAGGCCTTAGGTTAGGAAAGATAAGTAATTTCAGAAGATATGTGCTGTATGTGAAGTCTTATCTGAGCATCAGCCAGTGCCCTTGCCTTCCACAGTAGTGTCTAACACAGGGGAAAATACTGACAAAGACTCTCATAAAATGGTTCTATCAAGATTCCTGTACTTACCAGCATCTTGGGGGAACTTTGCCTAATGTCTGTTAGCAACAAACTGATCAGTCACAATTTTAGTTACCACTTAGAATGTTTTCTTGGCCACAGCCTTATTTCTTTATTTTGAATTCAGCATCTTCTGGGCCAGAGATCCTCACTTGTTCAGGCATATTATAGCAACCCCGGAAGATTTATTAAAATATTGATGCCCGTAATCCTAGCACTCTGTGGGGGAGGGGGGGCAAGGTGGGTGGATTGCTTGAGTTCACAGGGTGGAGACCAGCTTGAGCAAGAGCAAGACCCTGTCTCTAAAAATAGTTGGGCATTGTGGCAGGTACCTATAGTCCCAGCTACTTGGGAGGCTGATGCAACGAGAATTGCTTGTGCCCAAGCTTTTAAGGTTGCTGTGAGCTATGACACCGTGGCACTCTACCAAGGGTGACAAAGTGAGACTCTGTCTAAAAAAAAGAGAGAAAATATATATATAGAGAGAGAAAGATACCTACTTCATATAGATATATAGATATAGATGTCTACTTTGGCCTTACTGAATCTCTCCAGTTGATGATGTTGGTTCAAAAAAAAAAATTGTCTCAGGATAATTATATGTTCTATCTTAAGATTGTTTTTCCCTTCCTAAAAATTATGTCTATCCACTTTTATAAATCAGATGTAATATTCAGTGACTTTTTTGAAAATAGGATTAATCGTTATCCTTAGAGACATTTTGTCTAAGCATTTTGGGGAATGGCTTCATTATCTTATTTTGCATGCCATAGACACAGTCATATTTCCTCTCCACTTGCATTATTCTTATTATGAACTCTTATTAGATCTTGTAGATTTGAAAATTATCAATAATAAATTAACCAGAGCCACTAAGTGTCTGAGTCTTCAGACGGCTTTTGTTTTACTCTGATGCAGGCCTGGAGGCCCTACTGTAAACTACAAGCCAGAGTTCATGTTTTCAACAAGGAGGAGAAACTCAACCTCCTGGAAAAGGACAGCAGCAGTGTTTTTGGAATTATTGCACTTGAATCCAGCCCATGCAAACAACTTTCAGACTCCAGCAGTAGGCAGAGTCTCAGGGTCTACAGAACTTTCTTACTTTAGAAGCACAAGGCTTCATCAGACCCGAGATCCAGCAGAACAAGAATGAATCACGGCTC
>NW_003852439.1:8107500-8113508 GCF_000181295.1 Otolemur garnettii
AAATAAATCCTCCAAGAACTCAAATCAGACCTCCCTTTTGACTTCACAAACCCACCATTAGACATCTACCCAAAAGAAAAAAGATCATTTTATCATAAAGACATTTGCATTAGATGTTTATCTCAGCTCAATTTACAATCACCAAGACATGGAAAAACCTAAATGCCCATCAGCTCAGGAATGAATTAACAAACTGTGGCATATGTATACCATGGAGTACTATTCAGCCGTAAGAAAAGGTGGTGACTTTATATCTTTTGTATTAACCTGAATGGAGTTGAAACACATCTTCTTAGTAAAGTATCACAAGAATGGGAAAGCAACTATCCAATGTACTCAATTTTATATAAAGCCAGTAGAAGATCTAACACGTGCCCACGTAAAAGAAAAACTTAATTCTATTCAAGTTGGGGGGAGGGGAAATAGGAGAGGTGGAATAACGGAGCAGGGAGAGATGGAGGGGATGCTGTGCTGCCACTTAAATGACACAAAGTAGGGGTGTATGGCACATCTTTTGGGTGCGGGACACAACTATAAGAGGGACTCTACCTAACAAATTCAAAAATTGTGACCTGGTTGTTTGTACCCTCACAATAACTGAAATTTTAAAAAAGGAATGAGTAAAGAGATTAATGAATAAACTGATATAAATATATATAACATATGCACACATACATTCACTGGACCTCCAGAATCCAGAAGCTCTTACTTTTCATGGCAAAATATTTCACCATAGAAGTTCCATGGGTTCAAAAGCAGTCTGTCCTGTTCTTTACCAGGATATATTTGGACACAGTGGCCGTGCACTCTAAGGTTTTCCTGGAGGTCATATTGAAGAAAGATGCTCATTGAATCAGGTTGGTTTACTTATAAATCTAATGCCTACAAAGCCCTCCTGGGAAAATGGTCCTGGGGCCTACCTGGCTTTCAAAGGCGCAGGCTTAAGGAAGGGCATCCAGGCAACCCAGGACTCTTGGGAAATTTGGGGGACCATGAGAAGAAAAAATTTTCCCAGACGTGTAGGTGCTGCTGGTGAAATCTAGTGGAAAGTGTGTCTTGGGCTTGGTTTCCATGCTCGGAGAACACAATCTGAGATTTCTCATGAAGGCATCCATTAATTCGTGAGGTGGGTCCACTGCGCACTAGTTACCAACTTGTGAGAGTTTGGTGAGACAGAGTTACTCACAAAAAACAAGTTACACCAAGTGGGTTTTTTGCTTACAGATGGGTGGCGAGGGACAACAGAAGCTTCACTCCATTGTGAGCTGGTCCCTCAAGGTTCAGGAAAAGTGTCCAAGGCAGATGGGGTCCCAGGAATGTGTGCTCCCCTTTCACTGCAGCAGAAGGACCTGGAATGCAGAGTGTGCTGGGTTGTATGCCCTAGGGGTTGCATGACACACTGGGCTCAAGTATTGAAAGACATCTTACTTCTTGGGGGCCCTGGAACAGAGCCTGGGCCATTCTGGCCAATCCCTCTCTATCTCAGCATGTTGCATTTCCCGCACATTCCACAGGTATTCTTGAGAACTACAAGTGAGAAAAGAGGAGGAATTTGGGTCAAAGGTAGCGTGACCAGATTTTAACATCAGTAAGGCGGGACAACATGGCTGGGGGGCGGGGCGAGGGCGGGGCAGAGGGCGGGGCAGGGGACGGGGCAGGGCAGGGCCTGACAACAATGCAAACTTTGATAAACAGTTCTCAGTAATCACTTCTCAGTAATTATTTGTTATTATTACAGTTTAACATTATAAAATTAACAAAAATAATATAAAACTCATATTCTGGCAAAATAGCCACATGGCAGCCGAAAACCATATATTCCCTTCTTGTTCTCCTGCCTGTTCATGCATTCTTTCCAAAAATCGGGACTTTTTTAAAACACCGCGGGACGCGAGACAAATTTTTGAAAAGCGGGACATCTGGTCACCCTAGTCAAAGGCCACTCTAAAAAAACAAACAAAAAAAGAAGTCAAGGTGGCCTCTGTGGTGAATTAACTTTCTTGTTGCATCTGTGCAAAAACCAGGCCAAATCTAATGAGGCTAACCTATTCTGTAATCAAAAATAATCTTTTGGCTCAGCACCTGTACCTCAGCAGCTAGGGCACCAGCCACATACACCAGAGCTGGCAGGTTCGAATACAGCCTGGGCCTGCCAAACAACGACAACTATAACCAAAAAATAGCTGAGTGTTGTGGCAGGTGCCTATCGTCCCAGCTATTAGGGAGGCTGAGGCAAGAGAATTCCTCAAGCCCAAGAGTTGGAGGTTGCTGTGAGCTGTGATGCTACAGCACTCTACCCAGGGCGACATAGTGAGACACTGTCTCAAAAAAATAAATAAAATAAACAAATAAATAAAAATAATCTTTCTTGGAAATTATTATGATCCCAATGGTGGGAGAGATTATGGGTAAAAATTGTGAGACTTTGAAATATACAAAAAAAGGTTACTGAGAGTCCAGAGGAGGCCTTTCATGGTTATATCAGCTAGTCTTTACCTTTGAGCTATTTTAAAACTCTTTAAGTTATAGAAACTAAAAACAATGCAGATCAGTTGTGTCTGATGGAATGAAATTGATTATTGCCCAGTGGACAGATATTTGCATGTATTTGTAAATTCCTTTCAGCATTCCTTATTTGCCTATATATGTGGATTGTTGATTCTTTTTTCTTTAAACCAGTTATAATATCTTATTGGGTTTTGCTTAGTAATTAACGAATTAAACAAAATCTTTGAGACAGGCTCATTTTAAAATTATCTGACAGTCACGATTTTTAAATATTATCCCTTGCCAGATGCAGTGGCTCATACCTGTAATCCTAGCACTCTGGGAGGCTGAAGCAGGTGGATTTCTTGAGCTCGGGAGTTCACGATCAGCCCGAGCAAGAACAAGACCCGGTGTCTACTAAAAATAGAAAAACTAGGGCTGGGTGCAGTGGCTCACGCCTGTAATCCTAGCCCTCTGGGAGGCCGAGGTGGGTAGGTTGCTTGAGTTTACCAGTTCGCAACCAGCCTGAGCAAGAGAGACACCCCATCTCTTTTAAAAAGACAGGCATTGTGGGGGTGCCTGGAGTCCAAGCTACTCGGGAGGCTGAGGCAAGAGGATTACTTGAGCCCTGTAGTTTAAGGTTGCTGTGAGCTATGACACCATGGCACTCTACCCAGGGCAACAGAGTGAGGCTCTGTCTCAAAAATTAATTAATTTAATAATTAATTTATTAAAAAGCTGCATGACCAGCCCAGGACCAGTCAGGTCCCTGAAGTATGAAGCCCCTTCATCAGCCAACAGAAAAGCACAAAAGCATTGAACATCCTTGTGGTTTCCAACTAGTCTGGACTGACTCTGCAGTGCCTTTCACTGTCCTATGGAGGGTTGTCAAACTGTCAAAAGAAGGGAAGGGTCAGGGAGCACCAGGACACCTCTGTGTACTGTTTTAATGTGCCAACACCCTCCAGAGAGCTTGCTCTGCCTGGTTGCCCTCAGGGACACACAGTGACTCAAGCCAGGCCCGAGAGACCATTGAGGAGCTCAAAGTCATTTATGACAGTGTGACAGCCAAGGAGAAACAGCTGCAAGCTTCAAGCTGGGACAAAGGTTTGAATCAGTGACCTGACCTTGTTCCTACACACAGGGTACATGTGGCATCTAGCAAGACTCTCATCCCCTTCAGGCCCAGGGCTGTATTTCTGACTTTAGCCCACTAAGGGTTTAGTACTGGCCTCTTGTTATTATTTTATTTTTTTTTTTTATTTTTTGCCTCACGTTATTTTGTAGTTTTTAGAAAATCTTTTCCCCTCCTACCTCGGCAGCTAGAGAGGAGCTCCCTGGGACTACTGCAGCTGGTGGGCGAGACCCAAGGAAGGGCAGAGCATTCGGGTGGAAAGGACAGGGATATCCTTTGTGGGACACCAGTGCCAGGGGCACACCATTTAGTCTTCACGACAGTCTGGGGTTGAGAATGATCTTCTTCATCTCACAGATGGATAAGCTGGAACTTACAGGTTTGGTGATTCATGTGATGCCTTACTGCCATAAAGGAGAATTGAGATTAAACTTGTGGTTGAATCCCCCAAAGTCTAAAAGAATGAAGAAAGGGAGGAAGGAGAGAAGGAAGGAAGAAGGGAAGGGAAAAAGGAATGAGCACGATCACTGAAACTTACTAGGCGCTTCTGCTATTTCCTCTGAGTAACATACAGTCCCTGTGCAATTCCAGTGATTTAGAACCACACTGCCCAATACGGCAACCAGCCACCCAGCCACATCTGGCTCTCAAGCCCTGAAACGGGGCTGGTCTGAATCAAGACATGCTGCAATATAAAATGTACATTGAGTTTCAAAAACAGAATGAAGAATAAGAATGTAAACTATCTCATTAACAGTGTATATTAATTACATGTTAAAATGGTAATATTTTGGATATGTTGGATTAAATTAAAATATATATATTTTTTGAGACAGAGTCTCCATCTGTCACCTGGGCTAGAGTGCAGTCATCATAGCTCATAAGCAGCCTCCAATTCCTAGGCTTAAGTGATCCTCCTGCCTCAGTCTCCTGAGTAGCTGAGACTACAGGTGCCCACCACCATGCCCAGACTAATTTTTAAAATGTTTTGTAAAACATACAATAAAATAAAATAAATAAAAATAAAAACACTTTGTAAAGGCAAAGAGTCGCTCTGTTTCCCAGGCCGGTCTAGATCACCTGGCCTCAATCGATCCTTCTACCTCGATCTCCTGGAGTGCTGGGATTGCAGATATGACCCACTGCACCTGGCCTAAATAAGGTATGTTATTAAATATAACCTCACTGTTCATTTTTACTTTTTTTTTCCTATATGGCTACAGGAAATTTTAAACTAACAGGCAGCAGCTGCTCCAGAGACCTATGTGATAATTGTTTTCATTCCATTATTTTGCAAAGGGTACTGGGTAACATTCTGGCCTCATCACTCATTCACCCATTCACCAACTCAAGGCAAAAACACCAGGGTCTCCACAGAGTGGCAGGCCCTGGGCTGGTCCTGGGAACACAGAGAAAACCATGATATATCTCAGGAGCTCAAAGGTTTGTGGGTTGGGTTTCGTATGGGATGTGAGATACCCACATCCTAACCCTGAACCTGTGTCTATGTTAGATTGCTCTGTGCTACGTGTGTACTCCTGCTCATTCCTGTGTTGAAATCCTAATACCCGAGGTGATGGGATTAGGTGGCAGGGCCTTTGGTCATGAGGGTCGAGTCTACATGAGTGGGATGAGGGCCTTCCTAAAAAGGCCTCAGAGAGTTCTGTATCCCGTCTCCATGGGAGGACACGCAGGCATTTACCAGACACTGAAACTGCCAGGACCTTGATCTTGGATTTCCGGTCTTCAGAACTGTGAGAAATAAATTTCTGTTTCTGACACACTGCTCAGTTCATGGTATTCTGCTACAGCAGACCCAGCAGACTCAGGCACCTGGCAAGAGGGGGGTAAGGTTGCTCATCAGCACTTTTTTATTTTAAGGAAGGAGTGATCCAGGTTGCAGAAGAGTCAGGGTCTAAGAAGCTGTGACAATAGAAGCAGCCCTCCTGCTCCTGGGGCCCTGAAACAAGTCCATGAGCTCCAGCCAGGGTCCTGGTTTGGTTAAGCACAGGCATCTGGGCCCCAGCCCTGGCAGCGTGAGGCTCCCAACCCAGTGAGTGGATTCTGATGTCTCTGGTGCCAGCAGCTGCCCAGCTGGGTCCTTTTTAAACATTTTTACCTCATGACACACTTAAACAGATAGATAAACAGCATACTTAAATTATGTTGATTCAAAAAAAGAGTCAAATAAAGAATATACTTACTGTGCTTGAACTTCTTTCAAAAATAATTTAATTAATGATCTTTAAAGATTTTCAAGGCAGTCTCGGTGCTTGTGGCTCAAGTGGCTAAGGCACCAGCCACATACACCTAAGGTGGTGGGTTCGAATCCAGCCCAGGCCTGCCGAAACAACAATGATGGCTGCAATCAAAAAAAAAAAAAAAA
>NW_003852439.1:8113802-8116064 GCF_000181295.1 Otolemur garnettii
CCAAACAACAATGATGGCTGCAACCAAAAAAATGGCCAGGCATTGTGGCGGGTGCCTCTGGTCCCAGCTACTTGGCAGGCAGAAGCAGGAGATTCGCTTGAGCCCAGGAGTTGGAGGTTGCTGTGAGCTGAGATGCCATGGCACTCTACCCAGGGGGATAGCTTGAGGCTCCTGTCTCAAAAAAAAAGAAAAGAAAAGAAAAGAAAAGAAAATCACTGCCCTAGATGCTCCAGACTAGGGTCCAAGACATACAGCTGTCCCTCCATAGCCCCCCCCAACAACATCAACTAATTCAAAACACGTTCCGGCTCCTCACCTGAAAGCCCCTCAAAGAGGGTTTGCAATCTGCCATAACATGGAAGCATCCTAGTCCTAAAAATAACTCTCTTTAAGATTTTCCTTTGAAGTTTGAAGGGGAAGAATCTGCACACATGTGTTCAGCCCATCCTGCTACTAACAGTTTCCATGCCCTGGGGACTTGTATTTGGGCTTCCCTGACCACACAGGGACCACCACCAACTGCTCAGCCAAATGCTTAATTGACCCTGAATGAGATTAAACCACACTGAATGCCCCACAATCAGCATCAGGGCTGGGCAAACAGGGTATTCTGCTGGAGAACATTTCAGAGGTTCCATAGCCTGCACAGTTTAGGGACTTCTTTTTCTTCTCCAAAGTCTCTCCCCAGGCATCTGCTGTGATTTGACTTAACAAAGCTTTCCTATGGCACAACATCTGGTCAAGCCCTGTGCAGGGCTCTGGGACAAATAACAGACACAGAGTCCCTGCAGTAAGGTGGTTGCCAAGAAGCAGGAGGAAAAGCCTCGTCCTACCAGGCATTGGTAGGCATAACCGAGATTGCGGGAGGAAAGCTCAGGAACCGGGCTTACTCTGTCCAGCCACAGAATGGAATGGGCCACCTTGGGTTGGCCTAGTGGCTGCCTACCAAGCCAGGAAGGTAGGGAAAGAGTGGCAGGACCCAAGGCCCCAGGACCCAATGCTGCTGCAGTTCCATCTCCGGGGCCCAGAGGGAGCATAGGCCGTCGGTGAATGCTTTTTCAGGGTGTTGCTCTGTATACACTTCTAAATCTTTCTTACATTATGTATCGGGGAGGAGTCAAAACAAAGCAAATAATAGCAGCAAAAAAAAAGCCCGTTGGTTCGCATTACATGTGACGCAGGTGCATTACAGAACAAACACTTCGAGTGAGCACCCTTGGGAAAGGCCCTGAAACTGACATTTCACAAAGGTCCCAGGAGGAGCAGGAAACAGGGCCTGAGAGGCACAGATGCCAAGGATGATTGGCACCAATCAATAAGAAAGTGTGTTTGTTCTGTGCCGTTGATATCTGATGTGTTTCTTATAATTGGTTTCCCAGCCAGCCTTGTCTCCTTTATTAATTGCACATACTCCTCCTGACAAAACTGACAGACCAGGGGCAGTGACATAGGCTTGAAGTTGAGGGTACCTTTCAAGCTAATCCTAAAGTCACATTTGTAACCAGAAGCTAAGACAGAGCAGAACTCAGAGGTCATTTCTCTCCCAGGAATATCTGGATCTGGGTTGCTGACTGGAACACTAACAATGGTGCCACCTTGGTGTGGCCAAGTAGTTTTAGTTTTCCTGCGTCCCTGAAGTCATAGGACTTCATAGGAAAGTCATAGGACAGCCATAGGAAAACTGCCTGGAGATTCTTGGCTCCTTGAGTTTGATTCACAGATGACCAAAAAAAGGCCGCTCCAAGAAATTCCAGAATTCAAAGAGTTCAATACACCAAGAAATGGTAAGATTAGTAGGCTAAGTGCAGGCCAAGCAAGGTGGCTCACGCCTGTAATTGCTGCACTCTGGAAGGCCGAGGCAGGAGGATGGTCTGAATTCAGTAGTTCGAGACCAGCCTGAGCAACAGCAAGACCCCCATCTTGAGTTAAAATAGGAAAACTACAGCTCGGTGCCTGTAACTCAGCAGCTAGGGCCCCAGCCACCTTGAGCTGGTGGGTTCAAATCCAGCTCAAGCCAACTACAACCAAAAAATAGCTGGGCGTTGTGGTGGGTGCCTGTAGTTCTAGCTACTTGGGAGGCTGAGGCAAGAGAATCGCTTAAGCCCAAGAGTTTGAGGTTGCTGCAAGCTGTGATGCCACAGCACTCTACCCAGAGCAACATAGTGAGACTCTGTCTCCAAAAAAAAAGATTCTACACATAAATGAGATCATGCTGCATTTGTCTTTCTGTGTCTGACTTATTTTGATTAGCATAATGCCCTC
>NW_003852439.1:8116639-8119540 GCF_000181295.1 Otolemur garnettii
ATGTCATGTGGGATTCTGAAACAGAAAAGAACATTAGAAGAAAAACTGGTGCCATCTGAATAAAGTCTGTAGTTCAGCTACCAGTATCAGGACAGTCATAATTATCAATTTCTTTGGCTTTCTTAACTGTACTGTGATTATGTAGGATCTTAACAGTAAGGAAAGGAAGCTGAAACTCTCTGAACTATCTTTACAGCCCTTCAGTAAGTCCAAAATTACAGTTGACCCTTGAATAACTTGGGGGTTGGGGCACTAACACCCCCCCACACATAGTCAAAAATCCACATAAAGTTTTCTTAGACAGTCTTGTTCAGTAGCACTGGTTAGAGTACCATGGCATCAGCCTAGCTCACAGCAACTTCTCAGATTGCTATGATCAAGTGAGCCTCCTGCCTCGGCCTCTCAGGTAGCTGGGACTACAGGCATGCACTACCACACCTGGCTAATTTTTATGTTTTTTGTAGAGATGGAGTCTTGCTGTGTTGCCCAAGCTGGTCTCAAACTCCTAAGCTCAAGCAATCGTCCTGCCTCAGCCTCCCAGAGTGCTGGGATTAAACAGGTGAGCGACAGTGCCTAGCCTCAAATATAACTTCTGACTCCCCGAAAACTTAATTACTAATTGTCTACAAATGTCTACTGTTAACTGGAAGCCTTAACTGACAACAAACAGTTGATTAACACATATATGTTATATATTATATACTATATACTGTATTTTTACAATGAGTTAGAGGAAAAAAATGTTACTAAGAGAAAATATATGTACTATTCAGCTCGGTGCCAGTAGCTCAAGCGGCTAAGGCACCAGTCACATACACCAGAGCTGGCAGGTTCTAATCCAGCCTGGGCTTGCCAAACAACAGTGACAACTACAACCAAAAAATAGCCAGGCATTGTGGCGGGCACCTGTAGTCCCAGCTACTTGCGAGGCTGAGGCAAGAGAATTGCTTAAGCCCAGGAGTTGGAGGTTGCTGTGAGCTGTGATGCCATGGCACTTCTACCCAGGTGACAGCTTGAGGCTCTGTCTCAAAATATATATATATATATATATATATATACTATTCATTAAGTGGAAGTGGATCATAAAATCTTCATCCTCATCATCGTCTTCAAGTTGGCGGGGACTGGTCTTGCTGTCTCAAGGGGGGCAGAGGTGGGAAAGGTGGAGGGCATGATGGGGGAGGTACATTCAGTGTAACTTATATTTTAAAAATTCTATTAATATGTATAAGTGGACCTGTGAAGTTCAAACCCGTTATTGTTCAAGGATCAACTGTACTTCACAATAGAAAAATTGTTAATGATTTTTAAAAAGAAGAAAGAAAGCTTAGCTCTTCCCCCACCTTTGGAGAAAGCAGACTACCCCCAGCTGTCACTACCCTCCTGCACGTCATCCTTATAACTGTTAAATCAATAGCTACATCTTTATAGTAAATAATTGTGCCAGTGGTATTTTAATGGTCTCCTACATTGGAATTGTCAGGACCATTTTTGTCAGCAGAGCAAAACCATTGATTTTCTGCCCATCTGTCTAGGGCACAAATGGACAAGTTGCCCACATCCTGGGGTCAGAGCTACAGGGACAAACCCCAGAGCCCAACATTGGCCCTATGAGGTGGAGGAAATATTCTGTCTCTCCTGGGTCACATTCTGTTGCTCTTTAGCTTCCAGGAGATAAAGGGTGAAGCATCTTCAGCCCTAAAACGATCTTAGGGAATCCAGGAGGATATTTGAGCATGATCATCACAGATAGTATAGGGCCGTCTAGCAGTGGCAGGGCCACTGGGTAGGAAATACACCTTGGCCAGCAGGTACATCACTGGCCATGCACTCTACCTCCCAGTTTTGACATCTCTAGAATTGTGCAGTGATCCAGAATTGTTCTCCATTGCTTTTTACTTTTTTTTTTTTTTTGAGGTGAAGATATAAAACTTTATTCACTAACACAGCCTGAGGGAATGTAGGTGTGGTATCCAGGGCTCCCAGGCTCCACTGTTTTTTAAATAAAGCCTGTGTGTGTGTGCTGTGTCAGTGAACAGAAACAGTGCCTGTCCCCAGAAAGAAGAAAAGAATTAAACAAGCAGAGTTTGCGAGAGCCACTGTCCTCCAAAAGGCAGCTCTGTGCCAGTGTCAACAACAGCCCCAGATGACCTTAAGGAACCCCACAGCCACAGGCTGGACTGAGCACAAATATTTGCACAGATAACCACAATTTAGAAAAGGGAGGCAAAGGAAGCACTCAGGTGACTGGGGAGGAACAACTTAGTTCTGGGGGGCCTGGCATCTGAAAGGAGAAGCCACAACCCAGGCTCACATATCCACCCTGCAGGCAACCCCCATTTGCCCCTGTGAACCAGTCCCAGAGTGGGATAGGCCTAAGATAGAACCCCTGTGTTACCTGCTGTCCTGATGTCTGAAAGAGGAAGGCCATGTGCCTTCCCTGCTCAGCTCCCCAATTCATTTGGGGAGGGTTGGAAAGGATCTCCCAGCCAAACAACTGTTCTTATCAAATGGAGCCCTGCTTATTCCACCAACTTCACACATCCTCCTGCGGGAACTAGGGACATCCACCCTCTTAATGCTATGAAGGCCCTGCTGGTTCACTTTCTTCCCAGGTGCAACTACATGAGGTGCTGTGTGCAGTGTCCCAGTGCCTTAGGCCATGAGCACACTGAAAACTTCGGGTGGAGGGAGAGTCATCTGCCCAGCATTGGGTGCCAGGTGTTTGCATTCCTCTTAACCCTAGTGTGAGAATTCTTCTCTCACCAATGAGTTGAATCAGAAACAATCAAAACAGGCCTCCAGCTCGGCTCTTATAGCTCAACCGGCTAAGGTGCCAGCCACGTACACCTAAGGTGGCGGGTTCGAATCCCCAGCCCGGACCCGCCAAACAACAATGAC
>NW_003852439.1:8120168-8123285 GCF_000181295.1 Otolemur garnettii
CTCGCTTGAGCCCAGGAGTTGGAGGTTGCTGTGAGCTGTGTGCCACGGCACTCTACCCAGGGTGACAGCTTGAGGCTCTGTCTCAAAAAAAAAAAAGACCCCCTTCAAGAGCAGGTTCAGTGGCTCGCGCCTATAATCCTAGCACTCTGAGAGGCTAAGGCAGTGGATTGCCTGAGCTCACAGGTTCAAGACCAGCCTGAGTAAGAGTGAGACCCTATCTCTACTAAAAATAGAAAAATTAGCCTAGCATTGTAGTGGTAGTCCCAGCTACTGGGAGGCTGAGACAGGAGGATCACTTGAACCCAGGAGTTTGAGGTTTCTATGAACTAGGCTAATGCCATGGCACTCTAGCCTGGGCAACAGCACAAAGCCTCTATCTCAAAAAAATAGCAAATACACAAACAAAAATGGCAAAACAGTTCAATGTGATAAAGAATATTCCTTTTAAAAAAAGTAATGTGCTGGGAAAACGGGATATTTGAATGCAAAAGCAAAAAAAGAAGTAAAATCCCTACCTCATACCATATTTTTAAAAAATCTCAAAATGAAACAAAGATCTAAATGTAAGAGGTAAAGCTATAAAAACTCTCAAAAGAAAATTTAGGTGTAAATCTTTATGACCTTGAATTAGGCCATACTTTCTTAGATATGGCACCAAAATATAAACCAACCAAAGAAAAAATAGATAAATTGGACTTCATAAAAATTTAAAACCTTTGTCTTTTTTGTACCAACAAGAAAATGAAAAGACAACACACTGACTGGGAGAAAAAAATTGCACATCGAAAATTCAGTGAGGGGGGCGGCACCTCATGGCTCAGTGGGTAGGGCGCCAGCCCCATACACTGAAAGTTGCAGGTTCAAACTTGGCCCTGGCCAAACTGCAGCCAAAAAATAGACAGGCGTTGTGGCAGGCACCTGTAGTCGCAGCTACTTGGGAGGCTGAGGCAAAAGAATCACTTAAGCCCAAGAGTTGGAGATTGCTGTGAGCTGTGACACCATAGCACTCTACCGAGGGCAACATAGCGAGACTCTGTCTCTAATAAGAAAATTAAAATAAAATAAATAAAATAAAATCAGTAAGAGACCAAATTACCCTGGATAAAATTTAGAATGATGTCCAGGTGTGGCAGCTGACACGTGTAATCCTGGCACCCTAGGAAGCAGAGGCAGGAGGATCCCTTGAACTCAGGAGTTGGAGACCAGCCTGAGCAAAAGAGAGACCCTGTCTCTACTAAAAATAGAAAAACTAGGCTCCTGTAATCCCAGCTACTTGGGAGACTGAGGCAGAAGGATCGCTTGAACCCAGGAATTTGAGATTGCTGTGAGCTACACTGATGGCACAGCACTGGATCCTGGACAACAGAATGAGACTGTCTCCAAAACAAAACAAAACAAAACTAAAAAAGAGAATCAGTGGCTCGCGCCTGTAGTTCAGTGGCTAGGGTGCCAGCCACATACACCAGAGCTGGCGGGTTTAAATCCAACCTGAGCCTGCCAAACAACAATGACAACTACAACCAAAAAATAGCTGGGCATTGTAGCAGGTGCCTGTAGTCCCAGCTACTTGGGAGGCTGAAGCAAGAGAATCACTTAAACCCAAGAGTTTGAGGTTGCGGTGAGCTGTGACGCCATAGCACTCTACCAAGGATGACATAGTGAGACTCTGTCTCAGAAAAAAAAAAGAGAGAGAGAGAATATAAAAGGGGTCTGAAACCAAAGGGTTTGAGAACTGCTGTTCTGAGAGCTCAGGTATCCTCTCAGCTTGAGGCCTTTGCACATGCTGTTCCCTCTGCCATGGAAACACCCTATCTGCTTTCTACCTGGCTCCCTCTTCCTGTCCCTCAGGTCTCAGCCCAAAGTCAGCTTCTCAGGAATGTCACTGAGTATGTTGCTATGGAAACGAATTACCAGAAACTCTGTGACTTAAAACAACACATTCTCTGATAGTTTGGGAGGCAGGGCTGGTTGCTTCCACAGACTCCAGGGAAGACGTTTTCCCTGCCCTTCCTGGCTACTAGAGGCTGCTGCCCACAGCACTCAGCTGGTGGCCCTTCCCTGGCATCACTCAGACCTTTGCCTCTGTCCTCACATCCTCTTCTCTGGCTCTGACTTTCCCTCCTCACTCTTCATAAGGACTCCTGTGACTACACTGGACCAGGCTTCCAGATAATAGGGGATAAGCTCTTCATCACAAAAATTTTAACCTAATCACACCCAGACAGCCCTTCACAGTATAAGGTACATGTTGACAGGCTCTGGAGACAGGATGCGGGCAGCTCTGGGGACCGTATTTTAGCCAACTACATTCCCTTGTTGGAACAGCCTTCCCCTGCCTGGCATCTATCAAATAGTATTGGGGGTGACTGTTTACTGTCTGTCTTCCAGACAGACCTCACCCTCTACCAGGAGGGAAAGCTCAGGGCCCGGCATGTGGAGCATGTGTGGAATGACGGGAATAGAGATTCTCAAGGGGAACAGCAGCCAACAAGCCTCCTCAGTGGAGCCATAATGGAGAGGCTGAGAGGCAAGGAGGGTGATGAGTCTCCTGGCTGATGGATCTGTACACCTCCCATGATGACCACCTTTCCTCTACTTTTAGTCTGTTTCTTAATTGGGTTAAGAAAATCCAGATGAATTCCACCAGATGTGGTGGCTCACACCTGTGATCCTTGCACTTTGGAAGGCCTGAAGTGGGAGGATCTCTTAGGTCAGGAATTTAAGACCAGCCTGGGCAATGTAGTGAGAGTCCATCTCAGAAAAAAAGAAGGAAGGAAGGGAGGGAGGAAAGGAGGAAGAGAGAGAGTGGGAAGGAAAGAAGGAAGGAAAAGAAAGGAAAGAAAAGAAAGAAAGAGAGAGAAAGAATCCAGTTCTGGCTCTGCGTCCATAGCTCAGTGAGTAGGGCACCAGCCACATACACCGAGGCTGGCGAGTTCAAGCCTGGCCCGGGCCTGCTAAACAACAGTGATAATTCCAACCAAAATAGCCGGGCATTGTGGTGGGCACCTGTGGTCCCAGCTACTTGGGAGGTTGAGGCAGGAGAATTATTAAACCCAAGAGTTTGAGGTTCCTGTGAGCTGTGACACAACGGCCCTCTACCAAGGGCAACATAGTGAG
>NW_003852439.1:8123890-8132349 GCF_000181295.1 Otolemur garnettii
CTATAGCATCACAGCCCAACCTTAAACTCTTGGGCTTAAGAGATGCTCCTGCCTCAGCCTCCCAAGTAGCTGGGAATACAGGCGCCTGCCACAACAGCCGGCTATTTTTTTTTGTTGCAATTGTCATTGTTGTTTAGCTGGCCTGGGCTAGGTTCAAACTGCCAGCCTCGGTATATGTGGCCAGTGCCCTAAACAGCGCTGAGCCCAAATTAGGTCACATTTACAAGTTCTGGGTAGATATGGATCTGGGGGGCACCGCTGAACCCATTCCAGACCCCTCTGGCAGATAAGCTCTGATGGCCTCCCTTCCTGACTGCCCAGGTGGCAGCTTCCTGTCAGGGCTCTGGGGAACCCCAGAGAACACAGATGCTGAAGGGTGAGGTCTGTCTGAGTCTCATCAAACATGTCACAGAACCAAAAATGCCCCTAGAAACTTTCCTGGCACATAACTTACACAACCCTCCAATTGCTACCAGGACACCAACACACGTAGTTGCCACCTCTGGCTGCCAGCACAGGGTTCAATATCAAGGCAGGAGAGAGCCAAGGTGCCACCACTACATTTGATATTTCTTATCCCTTCCCTGTCCTGTCCTCCAGATCACAGGCTTGGCCTTGCAGATGGGGATTTCTGAAGGACCACATGGGTCTCCACCATAGACCATAGACCCATGTCTTAGAATATTTGTATTTACAACAGGACAGGGGCTAAATGTTTGTTTCTGGCAGGAATTCATACTGAGCTTATGATATTTAATAAAAACAAGATTGTACCCACTGGGTCTTTCCTGGAGTGGTGCCAGCCTTCCCAACCTTTGGGGGAGATTAAGTGATCTGGGGGAATTGCCCACATGGGCCCATGGGTGAAAACCACTGTTGTAAACAGAATTGCCATCCCAGAGCTTCCAGGTTCTTCTCCATATCTCGTTGTCTGAAGGTGAGGGTGGCACAAGCCCTGTCTGAGACCTCTCCTCTCCTGTTCCAGAACATTCTTCCTAGCTGGCTTGTATTAGTTTTCTGCTGCCACATAACAAGTAACCACAAATTTAGCAGCTTAAAACAATACTGATTTATTATATTATAATCTCCATGGGTCAGGAGCCTGAGCATGGCAGAGCTGGATCCTCCACTCAGTTTCATGAGGTTGTGATCAAGATGTTGGCCGGGGCCAGGATTGCATCTGAGACCCAGGGTCCTCTCCCAAGCTCATGTGGTTGTGGGCAGAATGCATTTCTTACATTTATAGGCCCTGTTTTCTTACCAGCTCTTGTCTGGGGCCACTCTAGGCACCAGAGGCTCTTATGGCTCTTTCTGATGGGGCCGCACAGACATTCCAGGCTAGTGGGGGGAGTCTCTCTAGTTTCTTTTTTCTTTTCTTTTTTATTGATTTTTTTTATTTATTTTGAGACAGAGTCTCACTCTGTTGCCTTTGGTAGAGTGCCATGGCATCAGCTTACAGCAACCTCAAACTCTTGGGCTTAAGTGTTTCTCTTGCCTTAGCCTCCCAAATAGCTGGGACTATAGGCACCTGCCACAATGCCTATTTTGTTGTTGTCATCATTGTTTAGCAGGCATGGGCCAGGTTCAAACCCACCAGCCCTGGTATATGTGGCCAGCACCCTAACCACTGAGCTATGGGTGCCAAGCCTCTCTCTAGTTTATGTTTCTGCTCTCAAGAGCCTCTTAATTTTTGTTATTGAGGTGATAGTCACATAATGTAAAATTAAAGTGAACGATTCGGTGGCATTTAGTACAGTCACAATATTGTGGAACCAAAATCTCTATCTAGTTCTATATTTTCTTTACCCAAAAAGGAAACCCCATACCATTAAATTAAGCCCCCTCAAGAGTCCATCTGGGCCTGGTGTGGTGGCTCACGCCTAAAATCCTAGCATTCTGGGAGGCTGAGGCAGGTGAATTGCCTGAGCTCAAGAGTTCAAGACCAGCCTGAGCCAGAGCAAGACCACATCTCTAGGCTCAGTGCCTGTGGCTCAAGTGGCTAAGGCACCAGCCACGTACACTCAAGGTGGCAGGTTCGAATCCAGCTCGGGCCTGCCGAACAACAATGAGGGCTGCAACCAAAAAATAGCCAGGCATTGTGGCAGGCGGCTGTAGTCCCAGCTACTTGGGAGGCTGAGGAAGGAGACTCGCTTGAGCCCACGAGTTGGAGGTTGCTGTGAGCTGTGATGGCACAGCACTCTACCCAGGGGACAGGTTGAGGCTCTGTCTCAAAAAAAAAAAAAAAAAAAAAAAAAAAAGCCCCTTTAAAAAAAAAAGGAGTCCACCTGGTTAGGTCTGGCCCACCCAAGATGCCCCCAACCTAGGATGGACTCAGTCAGCTGGGCAGTAGCTGAGTCAAAGGAGTGGCACCTGCCAGATTCACAGGTCTCCCCACTCAGGGACATGGGCTTTTATTGGACATGCACACCAGGGACATCTCAGAATTCTGCCTCCCACACTCATTCATCCAGAGCCCAGCCCAAGGGCTTCCCTCGGCTCCCCTCCCTTGAACACCACTCCCCCAGTAGCTTGGGCCCAGAAACTCTAGCTGCCACCATTGACACTAAGATCTGCACTTCTCCTTCCTCCTCCTTTCTAACCAGGAGGCAGGACCAGAGGAGCCTTGAATTTGTTTTGGCTTGTCCTATGACCTGCCTCCTGCCATCCAGGGGCCCCAGCTGTGCTTCTTACCAGCCTGTGTGCATCTCCCCACCCTGAATCCAAAAGAACCAGCCAGCAACAGCACTAGCCCCTGTGTCACCCTTGCACAAAGCCTCCCCCACCTTCACAGCTAGAGCCCAGATGGTGAAATCAGGGGCCAGACAGTCTCCAGATGCTGTTCCCCTCAGATTCAGCGTCCTTGGCAGGAGGCCTCTCCCCTGCTATGCAGCCACCTAGCCTCTGAAGGAGACAAGCTTCCTGCAGCAGTCCAGGTGCTGGTCCCAGGACCGGCTTCCCATCAGATAGCCTGTCTTTGCTTGTGGGAGATGAAAGAGGCATGACAGGACCTGGCTGCAGGGGGCACAGTGCAGCCAGCTCCTCCCCCTTCTCCGGCCTCTGCAGGAGCTTGAGAGCAGAGACTCAGTGGCAACAACTGGAGAGCCAGTTTGCCAAAGACAGAATACCAGCGTATGAAATCTCTGGCAACCGTTTCACATTAACCATTGGGGTTGACTGTTTTCAGACGGTTCTTCTGGTGAAAAGCACATGCAATGTGTGTGGCTCAGAGTAAGCAGCATGAGAGGAATTCCTCAGCCTCTCAGCCTGGGGCAGGAGGAGGATCCTTGTCTTCCTATGTCCCTAGAAGCCTGGGCAGGTCTTGCTGGAGATTGCATCAGAGCCTCCTCATTCCTCAAAAGAACAGCAGGGATCAGGGCCTGGGACTTCACCTATGGTTGGGTAAGTTGCAGGTAACATATGGGTCTCCATGGACTTGGTGGCCTGCTATCTGTCCAGTCTCCCTGGTGGCCACCAAAGCCAGAGTCCCCTGAGAACTAGCTGTGGTTTCAGGCCAGAAGACACAGGCTTGGCATCCTTGTCCAGAAAATGGGGCCCTACCTCAGCAGACTGGCCAGCTTCCAGGGGCCATCCTAGGTCCCACCTAGCTTCCCCATCTGGAGTTTTGAGCAAACCTCCTTTACCTAGGCTACTATGCCTGCACAGATTGTGCCCCCAGCTTTCCCACAGGTCTCCCTGGGCTCATTGACCCTGCCCTGGGAAGCTGGAGAGATGGAGTGCTATAGAACCAGCCAGACTCGTGGAGTGCCACAGTTTCACCAACTTATGCCCAGCCCAGGGCCCCAGCAGCTCAGGGACCCAGTTCACATCTGAGGCAATTCCCCAAGGCAGAGGCTGCAGTCCATGACTTGGCAAGGGGTGGGGGCTCCAAAGGAACAGCTCCTGGCACAAAGCCTCAGACATAAGGCAGGTACTCTGCATTTGCTTAGATTCTGTGTTTGTCCATTTGGCACTCATCAATTACAGGGCCATACCAGCAGCCATGTTGTTTACATCTCCCCTGCCACCCAGAGTCCGTCCTCTAATCCACCTCCTTATCTCACACCACAAACCAGTTTTCCTTGCCCTAAGTCACCCAGGCCAGGTACCAGACAACTAAGGCCAGCCCCAAACCCCAGAGCTCACCAGAATCATTCAAACTAGCCAGTGCTAAGCTGTTTCTCTGGTCTCATCCTGCCTTTCCCTTGGAAACCTCAATAAAGGTTCTGGCCTCAGCTTTCCTCTCCCTGCTGTCCACCTGCTCACTAACCGTGGTGGGTCCCCCAAGGTGTTAGGTGGTGAGCCTTGCCCCTCATCTCAGGGAATGTAAATATAGCCATGTGCCATTTAACAATGAGATGCCTTCTGAGAAACATGCAAGTTGTCGATTTTTGTCATTTTTTTGTCGTTGTGAGAACATCACAGAGCATCCTTACACAAACCTAAATGGCAAGGCCCACTGACCAAACACCTAGGCTACATGGTACAGCCTAGAGCTCCTGGGCTGCAAGCACATTACTATACTGAACACTGCAGGCAGCTAACACAAGGGGAAGTATTTGTATGTCAAAACACACCTAAACATAGACAAAAGTACAGTGAAAAGAAGGTAACAGAGAAAAAATTGTCTTACTTGTCATATAGTCATGGGTGGAGCTCGTAGGACTAGAAGGAGCTCTGAATGCATGAGTGGCAAGTGAATAGAGGCCTAATGCAGATATTATAAATGCCATCCACTTAGGCTACGGCAAATACATTTTAAAATTCTTTCTTTCTCTCTTTTTTTTTTTTTGAGACTGAGCCTCACTTTGACACCCTCTGTAGAGTACCATAATGTCATAGCTCACAGTAACCTCCAACCATTGGGCTCAAGAAATCCTCTTGCCTCAGCCTCCCAAGTAGCTTGGACTACAAGTGCCCACCGCAACTTCCAACTATTTTTAGAGACAAGGTCTTGCTTTTGCTCAGGCTGGTCTCAAACTCCAGAATTCAAGCAATCTACTGGCCTCAGCCTCCCAGAGTCCTGGGATTATAGGTATGAGCCACCAAGCCCAGCCCAAAATTATTTCTTTAATTATAAGTTAACTTTAGCTAACTATAACTTTTTACCTTATACATTTTTCCTTTTTTTTAACTCTGTGACTCTCATAACACTTAGCTTAAAACACAAACATATTGTAGAGCTATACAATAGATAAGATCTCATTCTGTCACCCAGGCTGGAGTACAGTGGTGCCATCATAGCTCAATGTATACTCAAACACCTGGCTTCAAGCAATCCTCCTCCCTTAGCCTCCCAAAGGGCTGGGATTATAGGTGTGGGCTGCTGCCTTGGCCAGGCAAATTTTTTTTGAGACAGAGTCTCAAGATGTCACCCTAGGGAGAGTGCCATGGCATCACGGTTCACGGCAACCTCAAATTCTTGAGCCTAAGCGATTCTTTTGCCTCAGCCTCCCTAGTAGCAGGGACTACAGGCACCCGCCACAACACCTGGCTATCTTTTTTGGTTGTAGTTGTCCTTGTTGTTTAGTTGGCTTGGGCCAGGTTCGAATCCACCACCCTTGGTGTATGTGGCTGGTGCTTTAACCACTGTGCTACGGGCACTGAGCCAAGGCAACCTTTTTTTCAATACATAGAAGGAGTACACTCTTAAAAGACGATAAAAAACATGGTATGGTAAGTATAACAGGTAATAACATAGTTGTTTATCATTATTATCAAGTATTAGGAACTGCATATAATTGTATGTTCTTTACTTTTATCTAACAGTGCAGGTTTGTTTACATCAGTATTACCACAAATCCATACATACAGCATTGAGCTATTGACCTCACAATGGTTATAGCATCAATAGGCCAAAGGAATTTTTCAGCTCTATTATAATCTTATGGAACCACCATGACATATGTGCTCCAGCATTGACAGAAATGTCATTATACAGCACATGACTGTCATAAAATCTCCTTTTATAGCATTCATCTCTCTGTCACTTGGGCAGCTCCATAAATTAAAATCCAAAGGATATGTTTTGGGAAAGCTTGTTTGAAACCTGAGTCTCTGGCCCTAATTTCAGGCCCAGGATCTTCGCAGCCAGAATGAGAGTCCTAAGGAAGAACCATCTTTAGACAGTGTCTGGAGAGAAATCTAAGTCAGGAAATAAAACTCTTGCCAAGTACTCTGGAGCACCCATTGTTGCTGAGAATCTAGGGAGACACATGTACTCATACCAGCTGCCCATCAGGGCCCAGACATGCCCCACCAGTGAGCTGAGCAGGGCCCCTCCTGCCTGCTAACCCAGCTCTTCCACCTCTCATCCCGCACTGTAAACCCCAAGCTCCCCTTCCCAGGACCTGAGGTCTGGCATCCCCTCCGTCCACCTCACAGCCAGCTCTGCTGGGTGCATTTTGCTCAAAAACTGCCCCTGCCCCCATTCCAGGTGGGCCTAGCCCTGCAAGACATTCAATGGGGCACCTGTGCCAACTCCCCACCGGAGCTGTGCGACCAAAGTTACCACCTCCCCTCTGAGCCTCCTCATTCAAAACACAGAAACCATCTATGCTCTCCTTGTCATTCAGGGTGGGGACAAGTAGACAAAGGAACAACAGGTACTGACCCATGCAGGATGCACAGGCTCACCAGGGCACAGCAGGCATACCAGCATGCACCCCCTCTGGCCAGCACCTGAGAGATGAGTAAAAGTGAGGGGAGCCCACCCTGAGCATGGAGACTATGTCCAGGCTGCAGCACAGGGAGGGGGACTGAGGCAGAACTGGGGGACTCCCTGTGATGAAGGGCCAGAACCAAACCTTTGGGGAGATCACAGCAGCCAGGATTTGGTGATGGAGTACTGAAGATATAAGAGCCACACAGAGGCCCCAGAGCTCTGCAGAGGGTCTATCTGTAATCTTCAACTAAGGACAGACCTGAGTGGGTATGGTGAAACAGGCCAGGGAAGGAAACATGGGAAGAGGTCACACAGGGCTAAGATAGTCCATGCTCCTGACAGTAGAGCTGTGTTCCTTCCTCCTTCACCGAAAGAAAGGCTCACTTCTGGACCATGCCCCCCAAAACGTCTGTCCTCTTACATCTGTGTGTGTTCCTTAATGAACCCATCGTGCCCTTGGAGAACTAATAAAGATCTTCCAGGAGCTTCTCTCTCTAACTTGTCCCAGTGCTATTGAGTTTTTTATGGAGTCCCTTTTTTTAAAAATTGGGATGAAGGGCAATGGGGGGCCATTGCTATCTGTGGTGAATGTATCTTACTCTGTAAGCCTGTATCTTGCTCTTACTCCTTCTCCTTCTCAATAAACTTTCAGACTTACAAAAAAAAAAAAAAAAATGAGGGTGGCGCCTGTGGCTCAAAGGAGTAGGGCACTGGCCCTATATGCCAGAGGTGGTAGGTTCAAACCAGCCCCGGCCAAAAACTGGAAAAAAAAAAAATTGAGGTGAAATTCACAGAACAAAATTAACCATCATAAAGTATACAATTCAGTGGCATTTAGTACATTCACAATGATGTGCAACCACAATTATCTATCTGATTTCTAAACACTTTCGTTACTCCAAAGGAGCACATGTACCCATGAGCAGTCACTCCCAAGACCCCCATGTTCCTAGCCCTGGCAAGCGCCAATCTGCTTCTTTCTGTCTGTGGGCATTTGCCTGTTCTGGACTCATATACCATGTGACCTTTTGTAACTGGCTTATTTCACTTAGCATCGTGTTTTGATGTCTGTCCATGTTGCAGCATGGATCACTACTTCAATCCTTTTTATGGCCAAATAATACCCTGTTGTACGCATAGACCACAACTTTGTTTATCCACCATCTGTTCATGGACATTTGGGTGATTCCCACTTTTAGCTCCTGTGAATAGCAGTGCTATGAACACAGTCATGCAAGTGTCTGCTTGAGTGCCTAGTTTTAACTCTTTGGGATAAATACACAGGGGGCCTGTTTTACAGTCAGAAGTTTCCTTAACCAGCCCTCCATCACCTGGCATCAGTGTCTGTCTCTACCTCGAGGCACCTGATGCCCACTTCAGGAAAACAGTCATCTGTCCTGTCTAGGCCACCTTCCTGTCTTGTCCCTTCTGTGTGCTGCCTAGTGCCTGTCACACTCTGCAGTTGGTGCTTTGCTTTCTTGCTTGTTTAGCAGTTTGGTCCATCTCTTCCACATGTGTGGACAGAGACCAGCCTACCCTCTGGCTGTGGAGTCCTCGTAAACTTGCCCACCAGCCCTTCAGTGCCTGTCAGCTGAAAGATTGAGTGAACCTATGGCGCTTGTTCACCCACTGTCTCCTAAGCCACTCTTTTCTCCACCCTGACTTTCATAACCCTGATCCTTGATCTTGAGAGCAAGATGGAGACAGGTGAGACCAGGCACGGTGGCTCACTCCTGTAATCCTAGCAATCTGGGAGGCCGAGGCAGGTGGACTGCCTGAGCTCAGGAATTCAAGACCA
>NW_003852439.1:8133764-8134842 GCF_000181295.1 Otolemur garnettii
TTGGAGGTTGCTGTGGGCTGGGTGATGCTACAGCACTCTACCAAGGGTGATAAAGTGAGACTCTATCTCTACCAAAAAAAAAATAGCTGGGCGTTGTGGTGGGCACCTATATTCCCAACTACTCGGGAGGCTGAGGCAAGAGGATTGCTTGAGCCCAGGAATTTGAGGTTGCTGTGAGCAATGACGCCATGGCACTCTACCCAAATGACAAAGTGAGACTGTCTCAAAAAGAAAAAAGGGGGCGGCACCTGTGGCTCAGAGGAGTAGGGCACTGGCCCCATGTGCCAAAGGTGGCAAGTTCAAACCCAATCCTAGCCAAAAACTGCAAAAAAAGAAAAAAAAAAAAAGGCCAGGTGCAGTGGCTCACACCTATAATCCTAGCACTCTGAGAGGCCAGGGCAAGTGGATTGCTTGAGCTTACAAGTTAGAGACCAGCCTGAGCAAAAGCGAGACCCCAATCTCTACTAAAAATAGAAAAACTGAAACAAGAGGATCGCTTAAGCCAGAGTAGGAGGTTGCTGTGAGCTATGACACCGTAGCACTCTACCCAGGACAACAGCTTGAGACTCTGTCTCAAAAAAAAAAAAAAAGCATGGGCGGGGCCTCTGGGCCACAAGGGGACAGCCACATGGGCCAGGAGGCTCAGGCCTTTTCCTACACTACCCCCCATCCTGAGGCACCCCCACAAATCCAGGCTTCCCCTTCCCTATGTGGTCTGCCCTACACAGAGCCCCTAGGGAACCCTGGAGGGGGCCAGCCCTACTGCTCTGACCACAGAAAGCCCAGCCCAGCCCTGGGCAGAGGAGCCATCCCAAGCCCAAGCCTCAGGCCTGTCCCCTGGAGCAGGGCAACAGACTGTAGGCACAGCCCCAGGTCCTGCCCTGACCCATCTCAAGGTTCTGCATGCCAACCCAAGAGGCCAGTGGGGCCCCTCGCCAGGGGGGAGCCAGGCTCCCCCAGAGCTCTCTGTCAATAAGGGGATGACTTTGCAAGGGAAGAAGATACAGTGAGAGAGGACAGGACGGCTGCTGGGTCCCTTCCCCTCATCCAGACCAGACTTCTTTTTTTTTTTTTTTTT
>NW_003852439.1:8134891-8135435 GCF_000181295.1 Otolemur garnettii
GCCCCAGACAAGACTTCTTAAGAGGACAGTTCTTTCAAGCCAACAGAGAGGGTGGGTCCAGGAGCCAGCCCCTTCCCTATCTCTGGTTGGATACTGGGGCACTTAGGCCAGGGTCTGCTCAGAGCCTCCAGTGCCTGCTATGTGCCACCATGGCCCTGAGATGGGACCATCTGTGTTCAGCAGGTCTGAGGCCACATAAGGACCCTGCAGGTGGAAGCAACCTCCTCTCAGGCTTTCTCAAGCCCCCTCCTGGACTCCCAGGGCTATGAGGACCTCCACCTTACCCACCCCTCCAGTCTAGCTAGGCTAGGAGGGCTAAAGAAGGGGCCCCTTTTCCTCCCCTGGGCAAAATAGGAAAAGGGTGGTTGAATCAGCACTTTCATCCTATCTGGAACATTCCAGCATGGAAAACTCATGGAGCAGCTGGGGAAGCAATTTAGGGACTTTAATTAAAAGCTAATGACTCAGCTCGGCGCCTATAGCTCAACCGGCTAAGGCGCCAGCCACGTACACCTAAGGTAGCGGGTTCGAATCCCCAGCCCGG
>NW_003852439.1:8136254-8161645 GCF_000181295.1 Otolemur garnettii
CAGCTCACAGCAACCTCCAACACCTGGGCTCAAGCAGTTCTCCTGCCTCTGCCTCCCAAATAGCTGGGACTGCAGGCACCCAACACAATACCCAGCTATTTTTTGGTTGCAGCCGTCATTGTCATTTGGCAGGCTGGGCTGGATTTGAACCCCCCAGCTCAGGTATATGTGGCTGGAGCCTTAGCTGCTGGAGCCACAGGCGCTGAGCCAGATTGGACGATTTTTTAATAATAGGATCTGGTTTACTCTGAAGACACTCCCCTCTGGTTGCCATTGGGACAGCTCATTGTAGGAGAACAAAAGTGGTGTTGGGGTGATAGTGAGCAGCCCTGAAACTGTCCAGGCATAAGAAGGGCATGTCCAGGGAGAAGAAATATGTGTGTACCAGCTGGGAACTAGGTTGGGGTTGCTCTGCCTCCTTCTCTTTTCCACTCAGGGATGAGGACAGGCCATGAGACCCAAGGAGCAGCCTGGGGTGCAAAGTCCACAGCCAGGCCCTGTGACAGGCCCAGGAAATGCAGTCCCGCTGGGTCTGGGCCTAAGTAGCCCCATAGGTTATTGTCAGGGCAGCTGGTAGGCAGATGGGCACCTGGCCAACAGCAGGTGCCCTCCAGCTCAGTCATTATTGAGGGGCTTTCACATCCCTGGGGGAGAGGGTTGGACTGGGTACCCCAGCCTGCCTGGGTCTACCCTGACTCAGTTAGGAGTGGGCAGCTGAGCTGCAGATGGGCACTGGTTCCAGCCCTTTCCCAGAAGAGGGCACAGGAAAAACACAGTACAACTGGGTCAGTAAGGGCCGGGAGGAAAGTGTTCCAGCCCTGGGGAGCAGGGTGGGCTTGGCACAACAGACACCATCCCACACATGCCAGCACTCACTCCTCTCACCAACATTTGGGCAACTCCACAAGGCTTCCAGAAGAGAGCACCCATGGACACTAGGACATCAGATTAGTGGAAGCCATGGGTGCAACACATAAAGATGGGCAGACCCAACTTTAATCCTGCCCCACCACTCAGCCAAGCAACCTGGGGCCTTAGTTTCTTCATCCTCAATGCAAGGACAACCCTGCCTGGGCTCCCACGGTCCAGAAGAGAGCTTGAGGGTGGCCTCTGAGTCACTAGGGCTAAGCTGTGTGTTGATGGGCACGCCCCAAGCCTCTTTGAGCCTCCCATGCCCACCCGAGACGTGTGAACAAGCACACTGCCCACCTCCAAGGATGTTTAAGGGACGGATTTTGGATGACACCTGGCACACCATTAGTGCTCAGGAGAATTAGCAGGTATGACTACCACTTCCCTGGCAGTGGCATTTCCACCCTCCAACCTCAAGGTCACATGGAATACAGATCCAAACTTTATTTCTTAAATATTTACCCAGCATGTGAATGCAGCCTTCTCTGGCAAGGCAAACACACATAAATTAAAGTTTCTGAGCTCAGTCCCAGCCGAAGTCCTGGCCAGTTATCTGATAGAACTTGCGGTTGAAGGGCCGGTAGAAATCCTGCAGGCGCTGGACCAAGGCCCACGGCACACGGGGATGAGGCCGACCCTTGGATTTGCCCAAGCAGCGGGGCCGGCTGCTGCCCTGAGCCTTCTTGAGGCAAGGGAAGCCCTTGGTGGCATTGAAGTAGAAGTGCTTATCTGTGACTACTCGCTTGAGGCCCAGAAAGTCCTGTACTCGGCCAACCTCCCCAGCAGGGTCACTGACCAGGCGCTCGCCACTGACAAACAGGAAGTGAGACAGGGGGAAGTAGCGCAGCCAGTTGTCCAGGTGCTGGGCATACAAGCCAATGCGCACAGCACTCCAAGCAGTGTCCACAGGGCCCAGGCCATGGCGGAAGGCCAGTGCTCGGAAGCTGGGCAGGCCTGGGGTCTTGGAGAGCATCTGGGCATAGTCAGAGATGGCACGAGTCACGGGGTTGCGCACCACCACAATCAACTTCGTGTCCGGGGACATGCCATGGATGCGGCAGGGGGCCTCTTGAGTCACAAAGTAACTTGGGGTCTTCTCCATAGTGATCTGCCCATCCAGAGTGCGTGGCATCAGGCTCCTGCAAGATAGAAGGAACCTCAGCCTGAGCAGACACAGGTGGGCAAGATAGAATTAAGGAGCCGCAGCCTGACCGGACACAGGTGGGCATGGGTGGCTCAGAGAGGCTTAGGGCATGCCCATCAACACATAGCCCCTCCCACACTAGCCTGACCCCCCAGGACCCTTCCACCAGCAAGATCCAGGCCTCCAAGGTGAACAAGCCTCCCTCTCTGCCCAACCCAGCTCATTAATGTGCTTGCATGGGAGCCTGGGCCATAGGCAGTGAGGGCACCCAGTCCTGCTGGGCTGCTTGTTGCTGCTACAGCGACAGGCTGAGGTCACTAGATGCTCTTCTCTGCCATTGACCATCCTGGCTACCATCCCTGCACAAGCTCTGTCCTCCCTCATCCCATGGGCCAGCTCCCTCAGATCCTGGCAATGGCCACCCACCAAAGCCATGCCTCCTGAGGCTAGACTCCGCACCCTAACCCTGACACTGCTCTCTCACCCCAGACTGAGTAGCCCTGAGGCTGGTCTGCCTGGAACTGGCCACCCCGCAGGCATCTGCACTATAATCACTTGAGATCACCCTCTCAGTGGTTTAAAGCATCTCCAAATCAGGCCATCAATTATTAACAACTGTCCAGACAAAGTAGTCATCTTTCTCTCACTCCCTCCCCTGCTTTAATCATACCCCTGCTAATCCTCATCATCCTAGGTCCAGACTCAGAAAGCCAAAAAGCCACCAGCAGAGCCCTGCATGTTTGAGAAAAGTTAGTGATGTGACTATGCCCAGCTGGAGGACCTTTCCCGAGCCCCTGGGCCACTGGGCACCAGGCTAACAATGAGCATTTCTGAGAGGCCTCTTATCCTCACACAGGGGAGGAGGGCACTGACCCAATCCCAAGGTTCAGGGGGAGGTGGCTGCCCATAGCCCCTATACTGCCCCAAACCTGGCAAAGCCCATCCCTGAGTGCCTGCCTGGGCAGGCCCAGGCACCCCAAGCGGTGTCCCAAGGTGGCACCTGCCAGTAGTACAGGATAAGATTGGGCAGGGCAGGGCAGGGTGGGTCAGCTGAGCAAACAACTCTGGGGAGGGCTGGGAACTAGGTCAATAGAGGAAGAGGTTGTGGGGACCTACACTAGGGAGGGGATGTCTCTGTCTGGACCTGCCTCCAGTGCTGTGAGGGGGCTTCCCCCACCCCAACTGATAGACACAGGACTGGCCCCAGTGGGAAAGTAACCTAAGTGAAAGTAACCTAAGTGATCCCCAGACTCTGCTCGTGGAAGGCAGGGCCTAAGCCTCCTCTTCCTGCTCAAATCCCTGAGGAAACTCAGACCAGGTACAGGTACACAGACCTACGCACCAGGTGCTTGGCTTGGAGGGAGTGGTGGTGGGATGGGAGGATGTGTGGGCGGCAGGCTGCCAGGCTGCCCTAACAGCACCTATGAGCATGGCAGATTTGGGTGAGCCTCCCAACCCTCAAAACAAGGCCTTGGGCAGAGCTGGTCCACAGATATCCAGGAGATAATCTTCCTTCATTTTGGTGACAGTGAGGTAGACGTGTCCTCTACCCCACCTGCTGCCCCATTTTGTAAGCAGGCACATTGAGGCTCAGAGAGGTAGCAGGAAGTGCTGAGGGGAGATGCTGGCCTCAGACCTTGGCTGCTACAGTGGCTACAGGGGCTGCAGTAACCAGCCTCCTCCTGGCCCACCTGGAAGGGAGTGTCTGCTCAGCTTTGCTTCCAGAGCCTTGCACCCCACACCCTGACTCCCATATCTGGGACCCCACATGGGAACAGCACCAGCCTCCTCAGGCATCAGTTCAAAGGCCTTGGGTGGTGTCAGCAGGCCCAGGGCTACAGCCTGCCGGCCACACTGGCCTCCTTTCCCCTAGGGAGAAGTCATGACAAGGGGATTCCCCCACCCTCACTTTGCCACAGATCCACAAAGAAAACCCAGCACTGATGCCTCACCACCTTCTCTTCTGCCCTTCCCAGGAAAGGACACCAGCCCTGGGCCCTCCTACCCTAGCTCTGGCACTTGCTGGCTCCAGGGAACCATGAGACTCAGGAACTCCAGCTCTCCCTTTTCCCAAACTGGACACTTCAGATTCTGAAGAACCTGCTCTCTACTTCCTCCAAATGGCTACTTATCCCCACCATGCTTCCTCTCCAAGGAAGTCAGAATTCCAGAGAAGATGATTACAGATCCTCTACAGTAGGAGAAGGTGGGAACATGGAGGGGGACAAGGACTTTCTAGGCACAAACCAGATCTGAGATGGGAGACCTTAGAGATCAATAACTTACCTTCTCCAGGCCTCACAAGCCTATCCCAGCCCGTCATGGAGGGTGGGTATTGGGCTCTGGGGGGTGGGAGAGCTGGGACAGAGTGGGAGAGCAGACCCCCACAGGCAAACATCTGAACTGCTTCCAGGGCTCAGTGCCCGTAGCACAGTGCCAGCCGAATACACCAGAGCTGGCAGGTTCGAACCCAGCCCGGGCCTGCTAAACAACTGCAACAAAAAAATAGCTGGGTGTTGTGGCAAACACCTATAGTCCCAGCTACTTGGGAGGCTGAGGCAAAAAAATCCCTTAAGCCCAAGAGTTTGAGGTTGCTGTAAGCTGTGATGCCCCAGCACTCTACTGAGGGTGACATAATGAGACTCTGTCTCAAAAAATAATAATAAAATAAACTGCTCCCAGGACCCCTTCCCTCGCACAGAGCCCACCTCATCTGGTCTACATTTCCCATTTCCATCCAGCCCAGGGCCAACTCTCTGCCCTCACCTCTCTGATCAGGCAGGCCTGGGACCCAGCAGAAAGTTATCATTCCTATCTGATGGCAGAAAGTGCCGGGAGGACTATAAGTTCTGCCACAGGAGCCTCCCTCCCCAGGATTAAGAGGGGATAAGTCCCACAGAAGCCCCCTGTCCCCTACATATTCAGATCCCACTCCCCAGCCCCTGGTCTTACAGCCCTCGGAACTAAGTGGCTTCCCCACACACACCCCTTCACCTCCTCTTGCTTTTCCAAAGTATTTTGACTAAAGTATAGCCCCCACCTGTCCCACGGAGGCACCCACTCCCAGGTTGAAGCCTTGGGGTGTCTATGTGATCCCAGCACCAGACAAACAGTGAAGGTACTCAGTGAGTGAGTAAATGGATACACAAATTCTGAGTTTGGGAGTACTTAGTAGCAACTGACAGCCCTAGATTAATGGGGTGGAGGCCAAGAGAGCAGACCCCTCCCAATCCTCTGCACCCACCCTTCCCCCCCCCCAGAGATGGGGCCTAAAAATGAGGAAGAAGGAGTCTCTCTCAGAATGACAGTCTCCTGAACACCACCTACTCCCAGGCTGGGCATCAGTATTCCCAAGAGCCCTTCTCAGGGCTGAGAATCTGACTCCCAGTCTGGTCCTGGCCAAAGCTGCCTCTCAGGAGACCCCTATCCTGCCCAGACCTCCTTCCCCAGTTCCTGAGCCCTCAGAATCCTTTGTTCTTTGAAAACCTTCTAGGGATAAACCCAGCCGAGCTCCCTGTGCTCAGCCCAGCTCCTCCAACTCCTTCTCATAAAAACTCTCATGGGGTCAGTGGCAGCTCTGAAGTTTGCCCTCCAGTTAGCTGTGTGTCCTCAACCCTCACCCCTCTGCCCTTCTCCACCGCTCCTCCTCCCCACCCTCAGAGCAGCCAGAATGAGGGTTGCATAAACAAGAAACAACAAGCCCTGCCACAGTCAGAGAAGGGGACCAGTGGTCTCTTCCTGGAGCCAGAGCCAAGGATGCCAGCATTCAGGCAAGTGGGGATAGACTTGCCTTCCCTACACCACCACCTGGCTTCCCTGGCTTCCTGACAGCATTAACCCCACAAAGCTCAGGAGCCAGGCCCCCTGTTCTCACTGATGCCCCACTCTGCCTGCCCTTGAAACCTGTGAGTAGTTTTAATGCAAAAAGCAAAGTTAACAAATGGGGATGGGGAAAGAGAAGCAGGGAACAGAGAGACTGGTACACCTAGAGGTCAAGAGTCTGGGTGCTGCCACTATCCCCCCTGTCACTAATTCATCAGGTGACCCTGGGCAGAGGCTCGGCCCAAGCTTGGGAATGACCAGCCACCAGGATGAGCTGTTTTAGCTGGGGCTAGGTGTTCCCTACATTCCACTCCTGGACCCCAAGTCCTCCTGCGCTGGGGGCAGGGCAGCTCCAGAGCCCCATGCATGAGTCTGGAATCTGAATGTTCACCCTCCTGCACTCACATAAAGGCAGTATCGTTTGTAAAGCCCAGTCTCTCTCCAAACTCCCAGGACCACCAAGAAGGGTTCCCGGTGCCCAGGTCCAGGAGTCCTGAGCAGGCTGCAGGGAACCTGGAGCCTCCTTCCTAGGGTAACTAGCCAGGGTCGGTTGGTCAGACATACATGCCTAGAGTGACCCAGCAGGGGAGGGCGCCTGATTAAGTGGTATTTCTAACGCTCCCAAATAATCCCACTGGCTTGAAACTACTTCCAGCTGGGATCACACTCCCCACCCCAATCTTTCTCGGTCCCTCAGCAGACCTGAACCAGGACTTTCTCCATAGTTCTCAAAGTTTCTGGGGCCCCCAGCCTGGTCCTTCTCCTTGAAGACAAGTCTGGGTCTCCCTCAATTCCGGAAGACTTCGCCTCCTCAACCAGACCCTGGCGCGCATGATGTCCTCCCTCCGAAGGCACCCGCCGGGGCGTACACCGAAGCCGACCAGATGGGCCGGGGTGCTTACCGGTACCAAGCGAGGCCGCGCTCGTAGCACCGGTCGAAGAAGTGGGGCTCGGAGCCGAGTGCACGGATGTCGGGGTGCAGCCGCAGGAACTCGAGCAACGCGCGCGTGCCGCCCTTCTTCACGCCCACGATGAGCGCCTGCGGGAAGCGCCGGTGGCCGGAGCCGCTGGCCACTGGCAGATCCGGCGCTCCGGGGCGGCGGCCAGAGCGGGACTGTTCGGTGGGCGCGGCGGATGGCGCGGGGGCGCGAGCAGCCGGAGGGCAGCGGCCGGGGAGGGCACAGAGGCAATAGGCGCCGAGAGCCAGAACCACTAGCAGCAGCGGCGCGCGAGGCCCCCGCAACGTGGCCCCCTGCCCAGTCCCCGCGCTCTGGCCGCCCCCGGCCCCGCCACCTAAGGCACCGCTACCTGCCATGGGGTCTCGCTGCACCCAGGCCCGGGAGCCAGGGCCACAGGCTGGGGCGCATTCCGGCCAGCGCCGCGCTCAGTCCGCGGGCGCCGGACTTCTGCTCTGCACCCGGGTGTCCTGCTGCCCTGGAGCAGGCTCTGGGCGGGGCCGGGGGTGGGGCCTAGACGTCCCGCCCCCTCCCGGACACTGCCCCACCCGGGACACGCGGGCCCCAGCCCACACCTGGGCGAGACTCGGAGCCGCCGAGAATACCTGGATTCTCCTGCGCCGAGACACCGGGCGCGGGAGGACGCATGAGAGGCGTTGAATTGGGACACAGGGCAGTGACAGGGCGGCGCACAAGCCCCCCCACCCCCCACCCCACCCCCGGGACCTGCTCTTAGAAGGCCTATCACGGCCGGCAGGTGCACGGGCGAAATCCCGGCCTCCAGGAATGGGAGCCTCTTTGCCAGGCCCAGTGGACCAAAGAAGCGCATTTACTCGGGTGCCCGGCCTGCGAAGGGAAAATGAGGCCAGGCCACCACTCTAGTGCATAGAGGGAGTGTGCGTCAGGGGATGAGGTGTGCCTTGCACTCCCAGTTGACTGTTGGCCCAGCAATTCCTCTGGGTCACAGCCCTACCTGCTGGAGAGAACTAGACAAGTGTAGTTACCGTTTTGGAGTCGGGCAAACAGGCTCAGAGAAGACAAGCGCAGTTGGGAGCTGAGTCCCTTGGCCCTAACATGTCACTTCTTCTGCCCAGCCTAGTCCACCTGGCCATCCTGGATGTGGGAAACTAAGTGGCCCCCACTATGTGTGAGGGACTGAAGGGAATCTGTGCTTGAGGGAGGAGGGGTGCTCAGGTCCTGCCCCAGGAGCTCCCTCAGAGGGGAATAAGAGTCAGGGGCCTCTCACAGCTGTGGGACCTGCAGAGGACACTTTGCAGGAGCTTCATCCCCTCACGGTTCAAAAAACCCCAGCAAAGCCTGCAGGGAAGGAGGGCAGAGAGAAGAACCTGAGCTGCCCATGAAAAGGGTGAGCAACTTGCCCAGTTCCGCTCCCTGCTGGCCCCTGTGTGACCTATGGACAGTAGATCTCCCTCTCTGGACCACATGGTAAAAGACTAAGCCACAAAGACAAAAGGTAAGGGCAGTCCCTATGCCCTGTGAAGGTCATTCACCTCCTGCTGTCTGTCTGGTTGAGCCTTCTCTGCCAAGAACAGGCATTTTAGCGAGTTCCTTCTGCCCAGCTGGACATCCCAGGGGCCCAGCAGTTTTGAAGGTCCTACACCGCTGCACACAGCTGGACTCCTGTCTAGGTCTGTCTGTCCATCCACCTTCGCCCAGCCGTCAGACCTGAAGATAACCAGCATGTGGAGAGTGAGACCTGATATGGTGGAGGAAGAATTTGGAAGGGGAGATGGGCCCAGTTAACACCATTCCTGAGGGAGATGACAAAGAGGGCCAGAGCAGGAAGGGACAGAGAAGGGAAGTTTAGGGAGGCAATCCTAGGTGGGAGCAAGGTCCAGCCTGTCCTCACAGTTTTTTGACCAGCATCCCAGCTCTGTTTGCCCCCTTCACAGGCTTATATGTGGTTTAGACCCCCATCTACTTCCACCTACCCATAAGCTCTGCCAGAGCAGGGACGGAGTCAGTCTTGATCCATTCTATGGATCACACCTAACAGTGGTGAGTGCTCATAAATGTTTGCTAGGTGACCATGTCAGTGTGTGTATATGCATACATGTATGTGAGTGCCTATACTGTGTCCATTACCTACACCACTCTCTGCCTCTTTCCCTGTCTTTCCATGCCCAGGGTGGGCACCCCCAGCCTTGGCCCCCACCAGCAGCATGGGTGGCATATAAGCATCTGTCCAACTCCGGAAAATGACTAATAACACAGTGACTTTCCTCCCTCCTTGGGGAACAGAGGCAGATTTCACACATTCAGCAGCTCCAGGAACTCCCTCCCTTAAAACCACACCTTCCAGCCCCTGACCCATTCCTGCAGCCTGCTGGATTCCGGAGCATAGAGGGAAAGGGGCTGTGGCTGGAGGGCAGGCCCAGCTGTCCTTGATTTGCATGGGTTTTTCCCACTTCCAAATGCATAATTTGCCCAGGTACATAGAGGATGTGGTTCTCTCTCAAGGAAGAGCCCCTAAGAAAGGCCTATACACAATCCTATCCACCCCCAGGATGTACCGTTCTCAGTGCACCATGGTAGGGATGAGGCAGGGCTACACTCATCACTAAGGACAGTGGCAATACTAATAGCAAGGTTCTAGGGCCTTCAAGGCTGATTCAAGCCCAGTTTGACCCCTCCTAGCAGGGGAACTGGGCAGCCCTCCACCTTCATTCTATCTATTTTATTTTATTTAGACAGAGTCTCACTTTGTCACCCTTGGTAGAGTGCTGTGGCATCATAGCTCCAAGCAACCTCAAACTCTTGGGCTCAAGCGATCCTTTTGCCTCAGTTTTTAATTTTTAGTAGAGACAAGGTCTCACTCTTGCTCAGGCTGGTCTCAAACTTATGAACTCAAGCAGTCCACCCGCCTCGGCCTCCTAGAGTGCGAGGATTACAGGTGTCAGCCACCGCACCTGGCCTATTTTTTTTTTTTTGAGACAGTCTCACTCTGTCACCAGGGTAGAGGATAGAGTGCCATGGTGTCACAGTTCACAGCAACCTCAAACTCTTGGGGCTCAAGTGGTCCTCTTGCCTCAGCCTCCCAAGTAGCTGGAACTAAAGGCATCTGCCACCATGCCTGACTAATTGTTCTATATATATTTTTAGTAGAGATGGGTTCCCTTTCTTAGCCTGGTCTTGAACTTCTGAACTCAAGCAACCACCTGCCTGAGCAGGTTAAGAAAAGGTGACACTAGCTCCCACCTCTGAGTCCCCATTCTAAGTCCTCAGGGATTTTTTTTTTTTTTTTTTTACAGATTTTGGCTGGGGCTGGGTTTGAACCCGCCACCTCCGGTATATGGGGCCAGCGCCCTACTCCTTTGAGCCACAGGCACCGCCCAGGAATGTTCTTTATGATAAGGAAGTAAAGGGCATGTGACGGTGACTGCAGCACAATAAGGGGTGCCAGGAAGCTGCTCCCACTTTGGGGGATCTGAGTACCTCATAAGTCCATCTTCCTCAGGGAAAAGCCTGGAGGGGAAAGGTTTCCCTGGCCTCACAGTGGGAGCTGGCTTAGCTTGCCAGATCTTGGGAAATCTTGTTCTCAGTGACCTGGAGACACTGTAACAGAGAAAGGTCATGGGGCTGCCCAGGGTTTGCCAGGCAGATCAGATTCCCAGTGTCAGGAGGGACACATGAAAAATTTCCTTAGACAAGAGTAGAGAGGATCAAGGACTACAGGCAGCCTGTCTAAGGTTTTAGGGTTTGCCTGAAGGAACTAGAGTCCCCTCCTGCAGAGGGACAGCCTGCAGCCTCCTCCTTTCCCTTGAGTGTTCCTGGAGGAATTAACACAGAGAGCCCTTTGCTACTGGTCCCTGCTTCTCCAGGGCTTGGAGCCAGGTCTCCAGGATGCCTAGCTGGGCCCTGCCAATGACTTTTCCCATCAGAGCCCCCAACTTACTTTGTAACAATGGAGCAATTCTTCCCCCAGCTGGTATCCCTGCTCTCCCAGAGGAAAGATCTGGTAACAGTTGGCTTTTATCCCCAAGGAGTGTCTAAAGGAGGACTTGAGGAGAGTCCCACAGAAACTGGACTCCCCCATCCCCACCTTCTCCACCTTCTTAGCCTCAAGCTACGCCTAGGCACGGAAGCCTTTCAGGACCAAAAGGAGGAAGGGACATCGTCCAAATGGCCATATGTCAGGCCACTGGGGCTCTGTGGCCATGTCTGTCCAGCCATGCCCTGTTGGTGATCCCCATGGACTGGAAGGTGACAGTGAATATCTGGATTCAGGCTTAGAAGGCTCCTGTCCCTGACACCATGTGGTGTACATATCCCAAGTGTGCATGTTGGGCACAGGCGGAAGGGGACCCACGCCCCAGTCACCTTCCCCCACAAGTGTCAAAAGCCTAAGTGAATCTCCCCACATGGCAACATCAGAGCCAGTAAGACTACTTTGCAGAACAAGTCCAGCCTGACCAAGGGACAGAACCCCCAGGGAAGTCCCCAACCCATCTGTGCTTACGTCCAAGGCAAGCACCCCATCCCACAGCTGCCAGACAGGCACATGACCAGTCTTGTTGGGCTCAGTGCTCAGGAAGACCCCAGGCCTGGGGGCAGATGTCTCCTCCAACCCCAAAAGACCCTTCCTAAGCTTTAGGAACTTCAGGCTCGACTCCCATACCTTTCTCAGAGAACAATGACTCCATCCCTCATGCCCTACACTGATTATTGCTGTCTTCTCTCTGGTTCCAGTTGCCCTACCCTCCACCCTACCAGCCCTGGACCTATGCCATGGGCTCCTGGCCCCTGAGTCTTAAGGCCCAGCAAAGAACCATACTCCCAGACTAAGAGACCAAAAAGCCACTAGAGTCCAGGTAGAACAGCGAGCCAGGGCCCACACGCTGATTACATAGCCACAAGCAGACCCCAAATGCCCTGGCCTCCAGCCCAGCTAGCTCTGGCCACCCTCTCCTCCCAGTCTCTGGCAACGCAGCTGCCAAGCCTGTGAAGCCAATAGTGTAGCCTTTTTTTTTTTTTTTATTTGAAGACAGAGTCTTACTATGTTGCCCTCGGTAGAGTGCTGTAGTATCACAGCTCACAGCAACCTCCAACTCTTGGGCTTAAGTGATTCTCTTGCCTCAGCCTCCCAAGTAGGTGGGACTACAGGCACCCGCCACACACCCAGCTATTTTTTATTGCAGTTGTCATTGTTGTTTTAGCTAGTCTGGGCTGGATTTGAACCCGCCAGCCTCAGTGTATGTGGCCGGCGCCCTACCCACGGAGCTATGGGCCCTACCCAGTAGCTTTTAAACATACTAGTTGGAGATGAAATGTGGCAAGACAGGAAACCTGGGGCTGAAACCAACAATCTCCATGGTTTTACAAGGAGGTAGGCACTGGAGGGAGGAGGCTTATCAACAGGTTACCTTGGCTTCTCCCCAGCACCGCCCCTCTTATCTGTCCCTGGAATATTACAAACCCTCTTTCTGGTGCTGCTTGCCCCCAAGTTCAGTTAAACATAGCCCCAGTGCCCAGGACCAGGATAGGAGATAGGTAATCCTGGCGTCCCTGTGTTCCTCAGACCACAGACATACTCATGCAGAGGTGGAGTACACATCTGGCACCCATCCTAAGATTGTAGCATTCCTCCACCTGCTGCTACTGTACTGTGATCTCATGAGGCCCCAGTTTGGGAAAGATGAAACTCTTCACTGCAGTTGATGGCCTTGAGGACCTCTTTGACCTGCAAGAGGAGGGTTTGAGGCTTAACCCACCAGAGCATATAGGAGGAGCCCAGGGGCCCTCGTTGGGGGGTCAGAGCCACCAGGTAAGGCTTCTTAACACGTGAGAAAGAAGGGACAAGGAACTCCAGCAACACAGGGATATGTTTCTAAAAGAGACTGGTTTGCCTAGAGGCACAGGTGGGAGAGTGTAGGTGCTGGTGTGCAGGGAATAAAAACAACGTTATGATAAGGAACACTGATCTCTTTTCTGGAGTAGGAAATCAAGCTGTAGGTGGAGTCAGCTCCAGACAGAGTGTGCAGGGACTATGGGAGTCCCTGAGGGGACTTACCTGTCTGATTATTATTTTTTTTTTTTGAGATGGAGTCTCACTTCATTGCCCTTGGTAGAGTGCCGTGGCGTCACAGCTCACAGCAGCCTCCAGCTCCTGGGCTTAGGGGATTCTCTTGCCTCAGCCTCCCAAGTAGCTGGGACTATAGGCACTCACCACAACACCTGGCTATTTTGTTGTTGTTGCAGTTTGGCTGGGGCCGAACTCGAACCCGCCACCCTCGGCATATGAGGCCGGCACCCTACTCACTGAGCCACAGGCACCACCCACCTGTCTGATTATTATTTTGCAAAGATGACTGGTAGGGGAAGCCAGCCAGGAGCTGTCTCAGTTGTGGAAAGAGATATGGGCGGAGGAAGGAGGCTTGGGAGGTGGAACCCCAGAACCTGGAGTCTGGGGACGCCCAGGCTAACTCGGAGTCATGGAAGGACAGCAAGCAGGGAAGGCCAGGGGCATAAGCGCAGGACGCTTCCATCCCGCTGCCCTGGAGAAGGGGATAGGGTTTGGCTGGGTCTGGGCGTTTAGCCCCCGCCCCGCCCCCGTCACCCCTGCAGCAGCCACCACCTGTTCCCGCCCCTGTCCTCGCCCCGCAAATGTCTTGTTTCGGCTGGCTCAAGAAGCCCTCGAGTGCATCGGTCACTTCGTGAAGCCCAACAAACGGGTCCTCCCATCAGCAGCTGCTGCACCCTGGAATGCCCCGAGGGCTCAGTCTGTGATCATGGCACTGGACCGTTAGGCGCGGGACTGCTGGGCTGGGTGGCCTCAGAGAACTGCAACGCCGCCTCGCGCCTGCGCGCTCCGCCCGCCGTGGAGCCCGGGCAGCGCAGGGCGAGTGCGCCCCCTGCCGGTCAATCTGCGCGCCCCCTGCACAGCCCTTCAGCCAGTTCCCAGGAGATGACGACCTTGGCGGCTGGCGGCTTGGAAGCCGGTCATGATGCTGGGCCTGCTACAAATGGGCGTGAGAGGCCCGGTGGCCCCGCCTGGCTCTTCAGTGACCTTCGCCAACTCTTCTGGACGCCCCCTCCCACCTGCCCGCTCCGCACATGGCAGGGAGGTTCCTGGCACAAGCCATACACACACCAGGTTCATGATTGTCCCCACCTCTTCTTACTCAGGGGAAAGAAAAGCCATGGGTAAGCAGAAGTCCAAAGCATTGTCAGTTCCCTCACTCGTTCTGCAAAGGTTTATTGCCTTGGGTCCCTGCTGGGTCTCACAGTGTCCCAGATTCGGATTCGGATTTCTTTTTCTTTCTCTTTTTTTTTTTTGAAACAGAGTCTCACTTTCTTGCAAATGGTAGAGTACTGTACCATCATAGCTCACAGCAACCTCAAACTCTTGGGCTCAAGCGATCCTCTTGCCTCACTCTTAGTCTCACTCTTATTAAGGCTGGTCTGGAACTTATGAGTTCAAGTGATTCACCCGCCTTGGCCTCCCAGAGTGCTGGGATTACAGGCATGAACCACCTTGCCTGGCCCTCCAGACTCAGATTTCTCATTTCTCCCACCTGCCCCTCACCCAGGGCAAAATGCCCTGCCCTGCACTGGCAGGCCAGCTGCTCCTAAATGGACCTTTGGCTAGTAAGCATGTCCCTTGCAGGTTCTACCTGGCAAGGAGTGTGGTATGGCAGGGAAGGGAAGGGCTGCACTCTCAGAGCCTTTGGTTTCTCAAGGGAACTGGGGTAGCAGGCCAGAGGTCACACAGACCCAGCAGGAGAGGTAGGGTGATTTATGACTGAGATACTCTGGCACTGGAAACACCATCCCTCTCCTCCTGCCTGCCCCTGGCAGACTGAATCTGCCCAGTCACCCATCTCTGGGCTCCCAATGTGGGGATACTCCAAGTCCTGGGGTTCCCCTAATCTTCCCACCCCTCCAAGGACTCTGCTTGGTAGGGCCTAATGGATCTCCCCAGCCCAACTGCCCCCTACTCAACCCCTGTAAAAGAGATGTACAAATGAACATGGGGCACCTGGGGTCTCACAAGCCCCAGCACTGGCCTAGCTCATTCCCCTGGGCACCAGCAGGATGTTTGTTTTTGAGACAAGAGTCTCACTCCATTGCCCTGGGTAGTATCATGGCATCATAGCTCATAGCAACCTCAAACTCTTAGGCTGCAGCAATCCCATTGCCTTAGCTTCCTGAGTAGGTGGGACTATAGGCGTGTGCCACTACACCTGACTAGATTTTACTTTTTTTTTTTTTTAGTAGAGATAGGGTCTCACTCTTGCTGAGGCTGGCCTTAAACTCCTGAGCTCAAGTGATCCACTGCCTCAGCTTCCCAGAGTGCTAGAATTACAGGCATGAGCCACTGCTCCCAGCCTACCAGTGGGTTCTTTAGCCCATATAGCTATTGGCCTGAGCCTATGGAGTCCCAATGGCCCAGTCTGCAGAAAAAACTCAGCCTATTCTGGGACCCAGGTCCACTCTCAGGGACACACTGAACCAAAATGCAGAGCTAGAACAGTAAGCAAAGCCCCAGTCTGTGACACCTCAGCTGGCTCCCTCCCCAGCCCTATGGTCAGCCCCCACCCACATGCCTCCTGTCCTCAGACTGTTTCCAGGTGGTGAAAGTCTTCCCAGAGCTACTGTGTCTCATTTAGGATAGAGGCTAGAGGAAAGGATAGGTGTGGGGAGAGAGGACTTGAACTGGCTGCCTAGATGAACATGGCAACCCCTTACAGCCCCCTGGCCCCCTGCTCAACCCTAAGCAGACCTCTGACTGCAGTCCCTGCATGGAGGCAGAGGACATAGGGCTGCCCCTAACTGTGTGGCTGGGAGTAGCTGCTACTCTAGGGTTAGTGGGCACTCATGGTGAGGACACCTACAGAGACTAGGTGATAGTCACTGCCCACCAACCTCAGGCCTGCTCCTGGCCACAGGCTGGGCTGGGCCATGAATTTGAGGTTATAGTGAGCTGTTATTATGCCACTATACTCTAACCTAGAAAACAGAGCAAGACATTTTCAAAAAAAAAAACAAAAAAGTAGACAGCAGGCTTAGGTTTCACTTCTATATTGATTTCCACCTCATCATTCACCCTCCCATATGGCAAGAGCTCTGAGCATGAGCTCTGAGGGACAGTAAGGCACAGTCACCATATCTTGGGAAGGGATGACTCTGCAGGGTGTAAACTCCAGAGCCCCAGCCCTGTACCAGTTAAAGTACTGAAGCAACAGCCACTTTCCTAAGCCTCAGTTAGGCAAACTACATCCACACAGATTATGAAACAGTGTTTAGGTTTCCCCCTTCATGGACAGGAAACCAAAGGTGTGTCCCATTGGCCTGCTCCCCCAGCAGGTCACAGACATCACCACCCTGGCTGGCCTGGAAGGATTTAGCCAGAGGAGATCATGCATTGACTTGGGCTGGAGCAGATGGCCAACTTCCATTTGCACTGTTTCCTAGCACAGCTGGGGAATGTGGGTATAAGCTTTGGTGAGGACCAGTGAGTCCAGACAGACAAGGTATAGGCAGCAGGCCAAGAAGAGAAGATGAGGGCGTAATGTCATTCAAAGATGAGCCCACCTCCTTGAGTGAGCAGGAGGATAAGACAACTGACAGTGGATCCCAGCCTGTCCTGGCAGAGGGTATAAACTACCAGGAAAGAAGATCTTGTTCAGAACCAAGGCTTGGGAGCTTTCGTGAGGTTTCATCCAGCCTGCCTGCTTTCTTGTCTGAATGTCTGGGGTTTTAATTCCAAGGTAGGATGCCCAGAATGTGGTCCTGTTGTCAAGTCCAGCTAGGGTAGATGTAGTCTGCCCGCCTAGTGTCCCTGGGAGGAAGAAGTTTCTTTGCCTGAAAGAAAGGAGGAGGGGAGAGAAAAACAAGTCATTGTGAAGTCATGCTTCAGACATGTCCCCTGTGGGCCAGGGGAAGGAGGGACAAGATGCCTAGTTCATGGGAGTCCATTTCCCCCATTTGCTCCCTGAGATCTACAAGAGAACCCAGAAACTCTTCTTCCTCCACACAAAGGACAAAGAGTGGAATCACGCTTACCATCCACCAAGCACCTATAGACTGCTCACAGAACCCCACAGCACAGCAATGACAACGGACATGTGCTATTAATGACTCATCCTACAAGGATGAGGCTGAGATTAAGGAAGTGGTCACAGTCCTGTGCATGGCAAGGAAGGATTTGGGATTCAAATTCTATCTGGCCAACTCTGCAGATAGACATGCAAAGACATGCAAGGATCTGTATAAGGGTGAAGGCAGAGGGCCACAAAGGAGGCTACACTCAGATGAAGTACACTCAAGTGACAGCTCCCCAGACACAAACTACCAATATAAGAATATTGTCAACAGGAGCACAGATTTACTCAGCTATTATTATATGTCAGGCCCTGGGGACACATTACAAGCAGTTGTCCTTGACAGCCTGTGAGGAAGCTCTGCCACACACCACTCTGCAGAGGAAGAGCCAGGCTCAGACAGGTAGGGCCAGGGCCACAGCCACAAATGGCAGGAGACATGGTCGGCACAGGTCCTCAGCCTATGCCTACTCAGCCTCGACTCTACCCACAGGCAAAGGCCAAGCCTCTCGAGAACACCTTTGCCATGTTCTCACTCAGCCACCTCTTTCTGAGCACACATAATCAACAAGGTGGAGGAAGCAAAGCATTCCCCTTGTTCCTCCCCCTACAGCCACCTTTCAGGGTGGCCCTGGGCAGTGAGATGTTGTGCCCCCTGTACTTTGTCACAGTGTGCTTAGGACCCCCAGGTCTTAGGACCTACTATAGTCCTGTCCTTGCTGCACGAGGATGCTTACCTTTAGGAATGAACTTCAACGAGCTACTAAATATTCAGAATCGAGACTGCCCTGGCTTGGGGCCATCATTGAGGAACTCATGGCCCAACCCGTTGCCACACCTGCCACAGGACACCTGGGAAGACCACAAAGCAGGCACAATGAGCTCTGGCCATGAAGTAGCCAAGCTATGGCCCTCAGTGCTGCCAACAGATGGTGTTTCCCCTGTAAGCCCATTCCCCAAGCTGTCTGCTGAGACTGACCTTCATCCTGGAGCCTCCCCAGGAAAGCTGTCCTGTTTCCCACATTCACCCTAGGATGCCAGACTCTCTCAATGATCTGGGTTGGTAGCCCCTGGCTGAAGCCAGAGACCTGGAATGGAGATACTCTGAGCCCCTGGAGCTGTGGGGCCAGCAGAAGGGGAAAGGTGGGACTAGCTTTCTGGCCCTCCCTGGGCCCCCCAGCCCTAGCCCTGCCACCTACCTTTAGGGCTTCAGGTCGGTTGTGCTCTGGACGCTTAACCACACTATCAGCATGGATGGTCTCAGTGAATGCTGGCCATGGGGATGAGTGTTCATACTTAGAGCAGCTAGAAAACAGCTCGTAGCCACATTTGCTACATACATAGACACCTGGGGCAGAAGGCAAGGCACAGGCAGAGATGTTGGCCCCAGTCTCTTGGGGGTAAGCTCCCAAATCCCTGGACCCAGACAGATGCAGGGCTCGTTTCAAGGGTGGGCTGCACTCCCTCCCCACATGCTCACCACTCATAGGCCATGGGATTGGCTCTGTGAGAGAGACACAGCCCTGACCTCACATTTAGTGGCTGTGCCAGTGACCAGGAGAGTCACTGTTCACACTTATCTCCTCACTCTTCTCAACAGCCCCATGACAAAGAATCTTTTAACCTTTCCATCCACAGATGAGGCTTGATGATGCAAAGATGCCAAAGGAGCCTGGGCAGTGGGATGAGGGCCCCCACTCCCACTACACCCCCTCAGGAATCACAGGGCAAGGCTCTAACATGGCCAACATGACCACCTGGACCCTCCCTTCTCAAGTGGCCCTCCCTGCTCCCCAACAAACCCTGAGCTGAACACCCAGCCACTGTCCTGCTCTCCAGGCAGGAAGAGAATGGCCCAGAGAAAAGGCCTCCAGGCCAAGCAAGATGCCCAGGAAGACAGAGGGCTGGGGAGGAAGGTCCCTAAAATATTATTCTGGTGGGGAGGGGGCAGAGAGGGTTGCAAAAATGACTTGCAGAACTGTTTGAAGGACTAAAACTAATAACCTCCAGGGGCAGTGAATTACCTGGGGACCTTCCCTGAGTCTGTGAATTACACAACCTTTACCAGGAACTAGAGAAGAAAGCAAAGAGGAACTAAGAGCTGCCATGGGAGTGGAGTTTCTGGCTTGATAGGGCAGCTTGAGGACACCTGGGTCCTATGCCCAGAGAATGGGGGGGGGGGCCTTTGCTGGGTGGTCTTGTGTTATAACCCTTCCCCTAAGAGGGCTGACACCAACAGATTCCACCCCAGGGAGGCCAATGCCTTAGTCTGCCCTGTGGATGTGTTTTTACCAAATTAGTCCACTACCAGGCCAGGCCAACCCCAAAGAGAACTCATCAAGGTGTCTGCCAGCCTGGGACCAGTGCTGAGAGCTGGACATTCCCCAAACTACCCTATCTGGTGAAAACTTCACTCTGGCTAGTGAAATCAGTCTGGTCAAACTTCACTGGCCAAAGTTCACTGGCCCTAAACAGGTTAATGAAGCATATGGACGACACATTCCAATCCAGTACGGGACATTCTGTACTTGCCAGTGAGCCATGCCGTGTATCCCAAAAAAACAGGGGAACGGAAATGCCCTGCGGAAAGGCAGCCCACTCACAGGAGACCTCCCTGGGACAAGACCTTTCATTGTGCCCTCTGAAGGCCCGACCCTTACCTAATTTCTCCACCAGCGTCACCACCTCCCTGTATCTTGGCCCGCCCCGTTCCCCCCAGAAACGACCACGTTGACATTCGAGGCCTGTCCTCCTTAGGGTCGGCGACACCCTCCCCGCCAAGGCCCTCTCTCCATGAATACCCCTACTCTCCACGTCTCCCAGATTCTGCCCCCCTTCGCGATCCTCTTGACCCCACGTCCGCTTCTCTCTGGTGGCCACCCTCCCCATTTCCAGTTTCGGGGCTCCATCTCCACCCGGATGGCACCGACAACCCTCTAAGGCACGCCCCTGCCCCAGAAGGAGATCACAGCACGAACCTGGCTCAAAGTGGTTCTGGAAAACCTCGCCCCCGAAGAAGCTGCAGAACGCCATGGAGCCACTGGGATCACTGAGCGCTCGTCGCCCCTGGGCAACCCCTAATGAGCCGACCGTCTGATCACCTGGTGTACGCTTCCCTAGTCTCCGGAGGGTCAACCTCTTCCCCGGCGCCTTTTGTGGCTTCCGCCTCCGGAAGGCCCCACCCCCTCCAAAGAGGCCCTCTCCCCGGTGCTTCCCGAGGCCCCGCCCCTGGACCGTCCTAGAGCGCCTTCCCTGCTGGCCCCGCCCACGGTAACTCCCAAGGACCATTCCTGGGCCGCTCCCCAAGGCTCCTTCCTTCCCGAGGGCCAGCCCAATACGTCTTCCTTTAGGCTCCGCCCACGATAACTCCTAGGGACGCTCCCCGAGGCACCGCCCCCTCCGAAGAAGAGCACTCCCGGATCCCCACCCCAGCCTGGTTGTACCATTCACCCTGGAAGTATGGCCCTCCCAGAAAGCCTGGGCTGCAAGAGGGGAGGTGAGGTGCAACTGGGACCCGCCCAGGTTGTGGGTGTTACGTCACCCGCAGAACTGTGTCCCACTGGTCCTGTCCGCGGCGCTAAGCCTCGCCGGCAGATGTCAACAGGCCTTTCCGCACCCCCCAACCCTCTGAGACAGCGCGGGGACAGTTGCCTCTGGCCTTTATTAGACAGAAGGGGCAGGCAGGGGCTCATCGGGCTTCTGGGATTCCCCAGCCCATGCAGCCTACAAGTCTTCTGTGGTCTCTGGCTTTTCTCTCTCAAGATGCTTCTTCTGGGGGCCCTGGTTGAAAGGGCACGAGAGGAGCGTTAATGGTAAGAGTGTCCAGGAATACCACTACTAGCCAGCCTCAGGGTCCCCCAGGACTCCCCTTCGCCCCCTCCCCCACCTTCTCTAGCAAGAATTAGTAGCAGGGCTAGATCCCTAAAAGCCCTTCTCCTGCCAGTGAGCACAGGGGGCGTCCTTGCCCACTTCATCTGCTCCAGTCATCCTCACTGCTTTGAGACAGGCTGGATGTGGAGTCTACACCCCACCCCCACCCCAACCCCCAAAACAAGGAGGAGCTCACCATGAAGGCCCTCTTCTCTTGGGCTGTCTGGAAACGGCCATGGCCGAACTTGGAGGTGGTGTCAATGAACTTGAGCTCAATTTTCTCCAGGGCCTGGCGGCTGTGGTGCACCAGGAGGGACTAGGAATTCATGGAAGAAGCCAGCATCAAGGCTAAGATCCTCCCAACCACTTCCAGTCACTTCCAGTCCATACCAAGGTGTTGCTCACAAAGTTCCTGCCAGACCCTACCCTTTCTGTTCCTACCACCCAGTCCCCCCAAGCAGGCTGAAAGGCAGGATAAGTTGGCAGCAGTAACCCATGTAGCCCCTGCTCCCCAACCCATGGCCCCACACTGACCTTTCTTAGTGTAATGACCCTCTTCTTGGTACCTGCGATACAACCCTTTAGCATGATGAAGTCATTGTTGACTTCCCCGTAGTGGGGGAAGCCACCCTGCAGAGGAGACATGTGAGAGGCCAGGCCGAGGAAAGGGCTGCCCAGTTAGGGGGTGGCTGGAAGCCTTAAGAAATTTCCCTACAAGAAAATTCCCTACAAGGAGCCCTGTGCCCAGCCCCCAGGCGTGGAGGTGACACCCTCATGCTCTATCACTAACGAGGGCAGCATCTGAGTCACATACGAAGTCCTTTTTGCCCATTATCTAACAACCTGCATTTTTGTTGGGGGCAAGCTGAGGCTCAGGGCGGTGGAGTCACTTGATCTATGCTCTGTAGCTGCTACATGCTGGAGCTGGGGCTTGAGCTCGGGTGGCCTGACTCCCAGGCCAGAGCAGGAGCTGCTGCCCTCCACACCCTGTTACAATAGCCAGTTGTCAGCTGCCTTCAGAGGAGAATTGGTGGATTCGGGAAACAGCAGGGATTTGGTCCACCTATGTGGCTGAATGCTTCAGACAGTCTCATGCTAAGTCTGCTTGTAGGAACAACACGAAGCTATTGGGCCTGCCCTCCACACACATCAGTACCCCTTGCCCAGCCTGGCTCCCCACCCTCACCAGTGGTGTGATGGACTTGTCAGTCACATCATAGCTGGTAGATGCATTGTTCTTGACCATCTTCCCGTCCTCCATATGTATCCCCCGGCCGATTTGGTAGATCTGCCAAGAAAGGAGGGAGCAGGAAGGGCCTCTGGAGCCAGCAGCACATCCACCCATCAACTCACATGCTTGCTCCTGGGGGCATTTCGTGACCCAGGCAGCATCTGGGTTGTGCACCCCACTGGCTGGGGTCTGATCACATTGCAACACCAACCCCACCACCCCAGGCTTCAGACACACCTTCTTGTTGAGCTCAGTGCGGTGGTGGTAGCCCTTCTGCCCAGCCCGGGCAATAGAGCAGCCCACACGGGCAGGGTGCCAGGCACCAATGCAAGCCACTTTGCGTAGTCCTTTGTGAGTTTTCCGAGGCAGCTTCTTGGTATGCCAGCGGCTTGTGACCCCTGCAAGTGGAAGGGTCTGATGGCTGAGTGACCAGCCGGGTTCCTACTGCCTCCAGGCAGCCTTCTCTGGATCTGCCCTCCACATTGACCCCTACCTTTGACACCCCGGCCCTTGGTGACAGCAATGACATCAATGACCTCACTCTGGCTGAATACACTGTGAACTGACACCTGCTTCTCCAGCCGGGCCTGGGCCCAGGCCACCTTCTCAGCCACTGTACCACCATTAAGCTGGATCTCCATGATGTGGGCCTTCTTCTGCCGGAAGGGCAGAAGCTTCATCTGTAGGACATGGCATGGTGGTCAGTTTCCAAAGGGTCACATCCACCCACCTACAGCTGTGGGGAGGCCAGCAGGTGACTCCTGAAATCTTCTATGCATGCTTTCATTCATACATGTTCCCATGATCTGGCCATGTGCTTCGCTAGGCACTGTGGATGTAGCAGGGAATGAGGCAAATAAGGCCCAACACCTGTGGGAGCCACTGTCTAGTTGGAAGATAGAGGGAATCCAAGTAAACTCTCAGAGTGGGCTAAGTTCTCTGATGGGATGTGGGGCAGGAGCATTTCAGATAGAGGGATCAGGTTAGGGAGGGCCTCTCTTGAGGAGGTGACACCAATAACAAGGAGGCACCACTGAAGATCTGAGCACCTTTTGGGCAGAGGAAACAGCATGTGCAAAGGCACAGTGGCAGGGAAGATCTTGGCAAGTTGGTAGGATAGAAAGAAGACTAATGTGGCGAGATGGTGGTAAGCAAAGACAGCAAGCAAGCCAAGCAGTACCTATAGGAAATAGCTTAGGCTTTCTTCTAAGTGCAGGGTGTGACATGAACTGATTTTTATTTTAAACATCTCTGGTTGATGCTATGTGGGACACAGGCTATAGGGATGTACAGGCAAAAATAGACCAGTGTTTAACAAGTATTTATGGAGCACCTACTGCATACAAGACTTTTGGTGGGTGCTCAGGACCCAGTGAATAAGATAGCTGTGGTCCCTCCCCCCATGGCCTCTGCCCTGTGGAGCCCAAGTCTGATGAAGTTCTGTGTGTCAGTGCATTCCAAGGGGCCATAGGGATAGCCTGATCCCTGATCCTCTATCTGTTGAAGGAAATAGACATTACCCAATGGCTTGCTTGATCATGAACTGACAATGTGAGCGTGACTTGGAGGGGGTGTGTTCAGGGGATGTGGGAGACTCTGGGATGGGGGTTGCCACTCCAGGAACCTAAGGAAGCCCTCCCTGAGAATAAGATGCCAAGGAGTGTTCCAGAATAAGCTGAAGAGTGTTAGTTACCCATTGGTCCACATCAAGCCAACCCAGGTATGAACACTGATTTATATACTCATCATTTGTGCCAAAACCCAAAGGGAGGCTCGGCACTCAAGCAGCTAGGGCACCAGCCACATACACCAGAGCTGGTGGGTTCGAATCTAGCCCAGTCCTGCCAAACAACAATGACAACTACAACAACAGCAACAACAACAAATAGCTGGGCATTGTGGTGGGCACCTGTAGTCCTAGCTACTTGGGAGGCTGAGGCAAGAGAATGGCTTAAGCCCAAGAGTCTGAGATTGCTGTGCACTGTAACGCCATGGCACTCTACCGAGGGTAACAGCTCTATCTCAAAAAAAAAAAAAAAAAAAAAAATCCCCAAGGGAGGTTGTAGCCCTCCACACTGGACATTTGGCAGGAGACCCAGACCCTCCAGGGCATTTTAGGGCCTTAGTTGACCACTGGACATAGCTGATTCCCCATGGCCTCTTGGAATGCACTGACACACAGAACTCCTGGGGCTACACATGCTAGCACAGCTGGCCGGCCAGCCAACACTTCAGGCCTGGGCCCAAGGCTCGTGATATTTTTAGGCTGACATTTGCCAGGGCTCCTGGAAGCTGGGGGAAGGGGGATGGTGGGCCAGCTGGTAGACCAGCTGACAGCTGGGGTGGGAGGCTGACCTGGGTGTGGACAATGACCCGAATGACTTTGCAATACTTCTTCATGGCGGCAAAGTCTTTCTGGAGCTGCTTCTTGCCGCTGGTGTCCCGCCATCTTTTGCAGGATTTGGTAAAGGCTTTCTTCTTGCTCTTGTGCCTGACCAATGTGCAGGAAGGTGCTCAGAGGCCCCAGTGGAGGCAGCTCCCCAGGCCTGTCTGACCCCTTCCCCACCTGCAGTCCACCAAGCAGGGAGCCCACTCTTCAGACTCCCCTGAGGCCCATGCACTGTTCTGCTCACCAGTTCTGAACACAAACCATCCCTTCCTCTCTGGACCTCTGTTTCCACCTCTGTGAAGTGGGCACCTCCCTGCCTCCCAGGGCCCATGAGTGAATGGCAAATGTGCAGAAGCTGCCAGAAGAGGGTTGCTAGTCAGCACTGCAGTCCAGGCTTCTGGAGGCTACCCCAGCTGCCACATTGCTCAGACCTCTGATCCCACTTCTAAAGTGTGGATACCACAGTCAGGCACTAGGCCTTTGGCTCAGGACACACAGTTTCTTTTCTTTTCTTTTGTTTTTTTTAGCAATAGAGTCTCACTTTGTCACCCTTGGTACAGTGCTATGGCATCATAGCTCACAGCAACCTCCAGCTTTTGGGCTTAGGTGATTCTCTCGCCTCAGCCTTCCAAGTAGCTGGGACTACAGGCGCCCACCATAATGCCTGGCTTTTTTGTTGTCGCAGTTTGGCCAGGGCAGGGTTCTAACCCACCATCCTCAGTATATGGAGCTGGTGCCCAACCCACTGAGCCACAGGCGCTGCGCAGGACACACAGTTTCTAACCCTCACCAGAGCTCTGGAAGGTGGAAACTATTATCCATGTTCTGCAAGTGAAGAAAGGAAGATTTGGGCTTGGCGCCTGTGGTTCAAGTGGCTAAGGCGCCAGCTACACACACCTAAGGTGGCGGGTTCGAATCCAGCCTGGGCCCACCAAGCAACAATGACAGCTGCAACCAAAAAATAGCCAGGCATTGTGACGGGCACCTGTGGTCCCAGCTACTT
>NW_003852439.1:8161914-8166190 GCF_000181295.1 Otolemur garnettii
CTCCGCTCAACTAGTCCTCCCAGAACACAGGGGCCACTCTACAGCAGAGGGACTCAAGAGGCAGCCAGCTTGCCTCTGGTCACACACCCTCCTCTGACTCTGGGGCACAGGCTTGTCACCTCCCGAAGAGGGTCAGGGCTGAGCTGTTCCTCTGCCTCTTTGAGAGGACTGTTTCCCCAGACAGGTAGCCCTTCCCTTTGAGGGCCAGGGAAGATTTGAGGATATCTTTTTTCTTTCTTTGTATAAGAGCTTTTCAGTTTGCTGTTTCCCTTTTCATTCGGGCTGCTAGGAAGCTCAGAGCCAATTCTAACATTCCATCAAATTACACTTTTAATTAATCCTAAGGATTAGAATATCTGCTTTTTCCTCCCCAATTCTAATTTCCTTTTCAGCCCTCTAGTTCTCATCTGTTATTGAAATGAAGGCACCAAACACACACACATATACACATATACTCATTTTGCTATGCTCCACATACTGTTGACAATTCTCCTCCTGCCCACCCACCCCCATCATTCAGCACAGAGCTAGGGCTTCAGGCACCCAACCCCGGTGGTCCCACCAGTTCTGGTATGGCCCACTCAAGGACAGCACTTACCAGTCCTTGTAGAATCGGCGGCGGCACTCATCACTGAGGTGCTCTGCAAAGATGGTCTTGAAGCTCCGCAGACCTCGAGGCGTGGCCACATAGCCCACCACACCCACCACCACTAGAGGCGGTGTCTCCACAATCGTCACTGCCTCCACTTCCTCTCGCTTGGAAATTTCTACGTGAGATATACACAGGGATAGAGACATGGAGAGGGTCCTCCCGAGGACCATGGAGAAGGGAGGAGAAGAGCCAGCCATACGGAGGTAGGCCAGGCCAGCAGCCAGGCAGTGTCCCCAAAGAGGAGTTGGGCCTCCTTTACTCCCAAGGAGCCCAAATGAGCATTTGTTATTTTAATATATATTATATATATCATATATAATATGTAAATTTTTTTGGCAGCTTTTGGCCAGAGCTGGGTTTGAACTCACCACCTCGGGCATATGGGCCAGTGCCCTACCCCTTTGAGCCACAGGCGCTGCCCATAAATGTATTTTTGTAATGTCTAGCAAGACCTATGACTAGCCCAAAAACATAAATGCTTTTATGGATATCACTGCAAAAGAAGTACATGTTAAAAAAATATATTAGGGCTGAGCACTGTGGTTTCTGCCTATAATCCCAGCACTTTGGGAGGCTGAGGCAGGAGGCTAAGACGGGAGACCAAGAGTTTGAGACCAGTCAAGCAATATTGTGAGACCCTGTCTGTACAAAAAACAAGAAAAATTAGCCAGGTGTGGTGGCACACTCCTGTAGTCCCAGCTACTTGGGAGGCTGAGGCAGAAGGATCATTTGAGCCCAGGAGTTCAAGGCTGCAGTGAGCTATGATGACACCACCACACTCTAGCCCAGGCCAACAGAGGGAGACACTATCTCAAAAACAAACAAACAAAAAAAACCTCAATACACAAATGTACACACACGTGAATGGGTGAGTACAGAACTGGGGAATCCTGCAGAAGAGGATAGACTGTCTATGATGTTGGTATCCTGGTTGTGATATGTTACTAGAGTTTTTCAAGATGTTTCTACAGATGGGTTCTCTTCTGCAGGGAGAATTTGCCTTTGCTCTGTGGAGTAGAGTTTCTTTTTTCTTTCTTTCTTTCTTTTTTTTTTTTTTGCAGTTTTTTGGCCAGGGCTGGGTTTGAACCCGCCACCTCTGGCATATGGGGCCGGTGCCCTACTCCTTTGAGCCACAGGTGCTGCACCTGTGGAGTATACTTTCTAATATTCTATGGTTTCTGAAAAAATCTCACTTTCACTTAAGAAACAAAACAAAACAAAAGCAGGACTCACACCTGTAATCCCAGCACCCTGGGAGGCCGAGGCAGGTGGATTGCTTATACTCAGAAGTTCAAGACTAGCGTGAGCAAAACCAAGACTAAAAATAGAAAAACTATCCAGGTGTTGTGGCTGGTGCCTATAGTCCCAGCTTCTTGGGAGGCTGAGGCAGGAGGATCACTTGAGCCTAAGAGTTTGAGCTGTGAACTACAATGCCATGGCACTCTACCCAGGGTGACAACTTGAGACTCTATCTCAAAAAAAACCCAATTCAACTATATATAAATATGTGTATAAATACAAGGGTACAGGCTTGGCACCTGTAGCACAGTGGTTATGGTGCCAGCCACATGAGCCAAGGGTGGCGTGTTTGAACCTGGCCCAGGCCAACTAAACAGTGACAATTGCAATAACAGCAACAACAAAAAAAAATAGCTGGGCGTTGTGGTAGGCACCTATAGTCCCAGTTACTTGGGAGGCTGAGGCAACAGAATCGCTTAAGCCCAAGAGTTTGAGGTTGCCGTGAGCTGTGACAGCACAGCATAGTACTCTATAGAGGGCAATATCAAAAATAAATAATTTGTCTCAAAAAATAAATAAATTTTTAAAAGGGTACAAGACCTGTCCAGAAAGTATCCAGCCACGTCCCATAAAAGAGACACACATGGCTAAATACTATCCAAACAGCCTTTGTACCAGGTTATGACATAGACCAGAAATAACCAAAATATGCAGACATCCTGGCAAGTGGTTTAAAGCCAGGTGTGGGCAGTTGCCCTTAAATCCCAGCTCCTCCACTCACTGGTGAATGGGCCAGTTTTGGGACTGCTCTGTGTTTTGATTTCCTCACTTGAGAACAAGGGGCAATGACAGAACCACAGTAGAGATCAGTGTGAAGCCCATTGCTGTGTTAACTGCAGTTCTTATGGGCAGGGCCTTGACCTTTCTGGGACTGTGGCCCCTCCTGGACAAGGAGAGTGAATTCTGTCTCATTGCATCTGGCAGGTTCCACCCCCCACCATGTGTCCCCAGTGCTGTGACTCACTGAGCCCCGGCCGGTGCACTTCTCGCAGAGTGTGGGTCATGCCTGCCTTGTAGCCCAGGAAGGCTGTGAGGTGCACGGGCTGGCTGGGGTTATCTCGCGGCCATGTCTTCACCTTGCCTCGGTGCCGGCGGCTTCTCTTGTGTGGCAGGAAGCCCAGGTGTCCATGTCGGGGGGCAGAAAACTTCCGGTGGGACTGGTGGCAAGAAGGAGGGAGGTCAGAGATGGGGGTCTTCCAGACCCAGAACCAGTGAACCAGAGACCACAGATGGTGCGGCCAGGGAAGATCTCAGTGCTTTGCAGTGGACAGAGGCTCAGGGGCAGGTGTCTGCCATCTGTCTGTCCTCTTGCCCCTTCCTGGCCTAGCAGCCCAATTCTAGCCCCCTTGTTCCCCCCTCTGACTGCCCACTTCCCCAACAGGCCCAAGGACTGTCCCTGATAAGGGAGAGTCTGGAAGCCCTGCTGCCCCCTTCCCAGGAAGACCACCATGCCCTAACTCAAGCCCCAGCCAATCCACCGCTGCCCTGGCCCCACTGACCATGGCAGCCGATCCCTGAAGGTCAGGAAGGGGCCTCCCCACCAGGCACCAGAGGTGGAGTGGCAGGGCCAGACACATGGCAGCAGTTCCCAGATTTAGCCCCTGGCAGGGGAGCTTGATCAACCTCCACAGCCAGCATGGTCTTTGGTGCCAGGAACAGGCCAGGCGGGGTGGTGTCAGGGAAAACATCAGAGGAGCAGCCTAGGCTGGGGACACCTGGAGCCAGGGCTGCTGCTCCTTTCCTCAGTAGCCCTGTGACTGGGTCATGACCCTCCCAAGGCAGAACCAACTTAGCCTGGTAGGGACGGAGGGACCCTTTTTGGCAGGCTCCAAGAATCTAAGTCCAGTTTTCTGACAATGATAAAGAGAGGATTCTTGTCCTGAGAGCTATAAAGACAGCTGGACAAATGGTAGGGGGAGGATTGAAGAGGTAGAAGGGTACTTTTGTGTCCCAGGATCACCAAATTCAACATCCAGATCCCTGGCCCAGCCCAATGTTGGTAGCTCATGCCTATAATCCTAATACTCTGGGAGGCTGAGGCAGGAGATTCACCCTGAGGCCAGGAGTTCCAGACCAGCCTGAGCAAGAGAAGACTTGGGGCAGGGGGTTGGGGGGGCAGGCACAATGACTCACACCTATAATCCTAGCACTCTGGAAGGCCAAGGCATGTGGATTGCTTGATTTTTGCTGTTGTTGTTGTTGTTTTGGGACAGAGTCTCACTTGCCCTTGGTAGATCGTTGTGGCATCATAGCTCATACCAACCTCAAACTTTTGGGCTCAAGAAATTCTCTTGCCTCAGCCTTCCAAGCAGTTAGGACTACAGG
>NW_003852439.1:8166684-8171820 GCF_000181295.1 Otolemur garnettii
GGCCTGGGCTGGGGATTCGAACCCGCCACCTTAGGTATATGTGGCTGGCGCCTTAGCCAATTTAGCCACAGGCACCGAGCCCCGGCTATTTTTTAGAGACAGAGTCTTACTCTGGCTCAGGCTGGTCTCGAACCCATGAGCCCAGGCAATCCACCTGCCTCGGCCTCCTGGAGTCCTAGGAGTACAGGGCATGAGCCACCATGCCTGACCCCAGGTTGAGCTTGAGCTTAGAAATTTGAGACCAGCCTGAGCAAGAGCAAGACTTAGTCTCTGCTAAAAGTAGAAAAAAATAGTTGGGAATCAGGGCAGGCACCTGTAAGTCTCAGCTACGCAGGAAGCTGAGGCAAGAGGATCCCTTAAGCCGAAGAGCAAGCTATAACGATGCCATGGCACTCTAGCCAGGGTGAGAGAGTGAGACTATTGCACCAAAACAAAACAAAACAAAACAGCAAGACCCTGTCTCTACTAAAAATAGAATAATTATGGCAGTGCCCATAGCTCAGTGGTAGGGTGCCGGCCACATACACAGAGGCTGTGGGTTCAAACCCAGCCTGAACCAGCTAGAACAACAATGACAACTGCTACAACAACAACAAATAGCAGGGCATTGTGGTGGGCACCTGTAGTCCCAGCTACTTGGGAGGCTGAGGCAAGAGAATCACTTAAGTCCAAGGGTTTGAGGTTGCTGTGAGCTGTGATGCCACAGCACTCTACCCAGGGCAACAGCTTGAGACTCTGTCTCAAAATAAATAAATAAGTAAAAATAAAATAAAAAGGGAATAATTAGCCAGGTGTGTGGCACATGCCTGTTAAAAATCAAGATCCCTGGCTGGGTGCAATGGCTTACGCCTATAATCCTTGCACTCTCGGGTGATAAGGTGGGTGAATTGCTTGAGCTCATAAGTTCAAGACTAGCATGAGCAAAAGTGAGACCCTCATCTCTACTAAAAATAGAAAAACTGAGGCAAAGAGGATCGCTTGAACCCAAGAGTCGGAGATTGCTGTGAGCTATGATACTGTGGCACTCTACCCAGGGCAACAGCTTGAGACTCTATCTGAAAAAAAAAAATAAAAAATCAAGATCTCTGGCTCTAATAGCCTATAATCCATGAGCATTGAGTTGCTTTTATGAATTTAAATTTTAGCCTTGGCTTGGCGCTTTAGCACAGTAGTTATGACGCCAGCCACATACACCTGAACCCCTGCCAGGCCAGCTAAACCATGACAACTGCAACAAAAAATAGCCAGGTGTTGTGGCGGGCGCCTATAGTCCCAGCTATTTGGGAGGCTGAGGCAAGAGAATTGCTTAAGTCCAAGAGTTTGAGGTTGCTGTGAATTGTGGCGCCACAGCATGCTACAAAGGGTGATAAAGTGAGACTCTGTCTCAAAAAAAAAAAAATAAATAAAATAAATTTTAGCCTTAAGTTTTGAATGAAAAAAGAACTGAAACCTCTTCTTTTTCTTTTTTTTTGAAACCTCTTATTTTTCAATTAAAAAACTCTGTAACTATAAAATTCTGAATCATGGAATCAGTTTTACAGACCTAAGTCTCTAGGATCCATAGATTTTTGCATTGCTAGATATTAAAATTCTATGTCACTAAAATGTTAAGATTCTTTGGGTCCGATGGCTTGTATTACTAAGAATTCACAATTTGACAATCTGACATTTCTGTGATTCTAGATCTTGTGTCCCTGGCCCCAGCCTCTGGGCAGGAGGGGGCCTGCACCCTTCCTGGTTACCCGCCAGGGAATGTGTGAACATTACAGATGATAGGCAACAGGACCCTGGTCACGGCAGCTGCCTCAGGGCACCAGAGGGCTCAGGGCCAGGATGGAACCATCAGAACCAAGAGAAAGCACCCTGCGCCCAGGGTAGAGTCCCTTCTCCCAATGGGCTGGGGCCCTGGGGGCCAGTCCTACTTCCTGCCCTGCCCCAGACGGGACGCCAAGCTCATCAGAATGAGCTTGTCCATGAGGGGCCTTGGCAGAGAGACTGGATCCCAGAGAAGCCTGTAGGGACTGGGCAATCCAGGAAGGCTTCCTGGAGTAGGTCATTTGATATGTCGCGTTACTCGTCGGCTTATTCGCTGTGCGTGCTCTACCGCCTGTGTTCTCCATCAGAGTCAGGCTGTTAAATCTACCCTCTGCCCTGGTACTCAGCAGGAAGGGCGTGAACTGTTCAGTTATTATGTCTGTCGCGTATCTTCCGTCTCCTCGTAAATGTAAGCAGAGACCTCTGCGTGGTTCAGGACTGTACCCCGAGCGTCCGAACGGGCGCGGCACATTGCCCCTACTTTCACAGCGCAACGTCGGGTCAGGAGAAGGTGCGGCCCAGATTGCGAAACAGGCGGCTGCGATGGCGCCGTAGCCTCACGCAGGGGTTTGCTGCTGAGAGGCAGGTCCAAGGCCGGCAAATACAAGTCCCAGGGTGACCCGCGGCCACGACCGCCAGTGCGCAGGCGCAACCTCTGCGGGCGTCCTCTGTGTAAGAGAGCTGGCGGTCGGGTGCGAACGCAAGCTGAGGCTAGGATAGAGCGTCCAGGATCGGAGTGCGTCTCCTGCCGCCGCCATGCCGGACAGCTGGGACAAGGACGTATACCCCGAGCCCCCGCGTCGCACGCCGGCGCCCTCGCCGCAGACCTCCGTGCCCAACCCCATCGTCTACTTCATGAAGGCCTTCGATTTCCTCGTGGACCGACCCGTGACTCTCGTGAGAGGTACGAAGCCCGCACCGGGGGCCACGCCAGTCCCCGGGATCTCTCCGCCCTCTGGAGACACCTGGGCCCCGGCACCCTGCCTGGATCCCCCAGCGCACCCCGGGCTACATTGCTCCCCAGTATCTCCTTGACGCCTGCCGCAGGCCCCTGTACCCCAATACTCCACCTCATCCCGGGTCCCGTCACGCTAGGGCCTCCTTCTCCCTCACCCCCAGTCCCCCTCGCGGAGATCCCCCAAGCTCCACCGCCTCCTTTGGCCTTCCGTTGCACCCTTGGCCTCTGGCCTCCGTCAGATTTTATGGCTTGTTTGCAGTCGGAACCATCTGAGTCGTGGGGCTTGTTAGACTCGTCTCCCTGCAAAATGACCAGCTGTTGGGGTGCTGGCCGAGGTGCCCAAATTGCCATCTCTGGTCTGAATCAGGAGAATGTTCAATACAGTTCTTTGTTGTTTGTGGCAGCAGCAAGAGCTCGCTCTGCCCTCAGTGACTAGAGTCAGGTGCTTCATCCAATTAATCAACCCATTCTTTCGAGAAAAAACATCCAGGACGTATAGCATGATCTAGTCACTAGAGTCTAGTGGCTTTTTCACTAGGGGGAATGAAGTCTGCAAATCAAACCTCCAAGGATCTGGAAAAGGTGCAACTCCCTCTTTCTTGTTGCAGTGTCTTAGTGTTTTATGGGTCTTGGTGGCTGAGCTCTCAATTTAGCTTTTTCATTTATACCAGAGAAGCTGAGGCCTGAAGGACAGGGGATGTTCTTTTGCTTGTTTGGCTCCCTGTTACAGTCTCTGCCTACACCATGGGGTACCTGTCTGTAAATGAGGACCTGCCTCTGCCTCTCAAGGCTAAAAGCCTGTCCAAACTGATGGAGCTCTTGAGTCTGGAGTTTTGTCTTTGCAGAATTTATAGAGCAGCAGCACGCCAAGAACAGGTATTACTACTACCACCGCCAGTTCCGCCGTGTGCCAGACATCACAGAGTGCAAGGAGAAGGACGTCTTGTGCATGTTTGAGGCTGAAATGCAATGGAGAAGAGACTAGTATGTGAATGAGAGGGAATGTGGAGACCTGCATGGTGCATTTTGCTGGGTCAACCCTTGGGGATACAAAGGATGGCCTCAGTGAACCAGAATATACCTCCTGGGGTTGGCCCAGACAGTGGGGGTGATATGGAAGCTGACCACAGGGCTCTAAGGACCTTTCATTCTACTCTGCCTGGGTACAGGGAAGAAATTCCTTATGTATAACCCTCTTGTTCCCTTTTTGCTCCCAGCAAAGTCGATCAGGAAATTGTCAATATTATTCAAGAGAGGTTAAAGGCCTGTCAGCAGAGAGAAGGACAGAACTACAAGCAGAACTGTAACAATGAACTGGAGCAGTTCACCAAAGTGGCCAAGGCCTACCAGGACCGCTGTAAGCCCCACCCTGGCACAGAGTCTTGCTTTCTTGCCATCTCTCTCCCCTGTAGTCTGTCCAGGCTCCACACAGCTTCGTCTGTTGTGGAGGAAGGTGCACCATGTCTATTTGGTCTTAGCCACCAACTTTTTCTCTGCATGTAGACACTTTGGTTTGTTTCCATCTCTTACAGATCATGACCTGGGAGCCCACTACTCTGCCAGAAAGTGCCTGGCAAAACAGAAGCAAAGGATGCTGGCAGAGAGAAAGGCTGCGAAAGAGGCTGCTGCTGCCTGAGACAGCTGTGCATTCCTACCTTATATAACTATTAATAAAGTGATACAATCTACTTGTGTACCTTTTGTGTAATCTCCAGCGCCCCCCCCCAATCTAATTCCTCATCTTAAAGTCTTTTTTTTTTTTTTGGAGACAAAGCCTCAAGCTGTCACCTTAGGTAGAGTGCAGTGGCATCACAGCTCATAGCAACCTCCAACTCCTGGGCTTAAGCATTTCTCTTGCCTTAGCCTCCCAAGTAGCTGGGACTACATACAGGGAACCACCATAACACCCAGCTATTTCTTAGTTGTAGTTGTCACTGTTGGCAGGCCTGGGCTGGATTTGAACTCACCAGTTCAGGTTTATGTGGCTGGCTAACTGCTTGAGCTACAGGTGCCGAGACACTTAGATCCCACTTTTAAGACAACTGGGCAGTTCCTGTGGCTCAAAGGAGTAGGGCACTGGTCCCTTAAACCAGAGGTGATGGATTCAAACCCAGCCCCAGTCAAAAAAAGAAAGAAAGAAAAAGACAATCATTAACAGACTTAATTCACTTTATTCTTGTATAAAAACCCTATGTTGTAGCCACAGCTGGAGCCTGGGTCCTTTGCACAGAGACTCTGGTGTGGGTCTTGACAAGATGGTCAGTGAATTCTTGGTAAGGAGACTTGGTGAACACTGTCTCTTTCCAGAGATCAGGAGTGAGATAGCTATAGGTCTTGGAAATGGCATCAAAAGTGGCCTTGGC
>NW_003852439.1:8172028-8172441 GCF_000181295.1 Otolemur garnettii
CAAAGTTGCCCAGGGTGGCAGTGCAGCCCCTGGCTGAAGTGTAGCAGTCATCGATCCCAGCCATCATTAGCAGTTTCTTAGGCACAGGTGCTGAGACAATGCCAGTTCCTCTAGGAGCAGGGATGAGACGTACCAGCACAGAGCCACAACGGCCTGTCACCTGAAAAAGGTGAGAGTCAGACCAGGGCCAAGAGTCTGTATCAGACCCAACACTCTCACCACCACCACCAGGCCTACCTTGCAAGGAACAGTGTGAGGCTTGCCGATCTTATTCCCCCAGTAACCTCTCCGCACTGGGACAATAGAGAGCTTGGCCAGGATGATGGCCCCTCGGATGGCAGTGGCTACTTCCTTGGAACACTTAACACCCAGGCCGACGTGGCCATTGTAGTCCCCAATGGCAACAAACGCCT
>NW_003852439.1:8172681-8176931 GCF_000181295.1 Otolemur garnettii
CCTTGAACCTGGTCCGCTGGCCAGCACGGGTTTGTTTTTGCACTGGCATAATCTTCAAAACCTCATCCTTGAGAGATGCCCCCAAGAAAAAATCAATGATCTCAGATTCCTACAACAAAAAAACAAAAGCCTTGTAGTGAAAACGTTAAATTGAGATACTTAATCAAGATAAGCAATACCTGCCATTCAAGAACCACGACTATGTGACCCTTACCTGACTCCCCTCACACAGGTACCCACCAGCCCATCCGCTCCAAGTAAATTCCCCTCCTCATACTCTTCCCATAACACAACCTCCATCTGTAAAATGGGAGACCTAAGGGACCTCGAAGTGGGACAATAGCAGATCTCAACCCTTAGACCCCAGCCCAAGGCTCACCAGTGTCACTCACACTTTCGCAACACCCCAACAATCGTACCTTAATGGGCAGAGAGAAAAGATAGATCTCCTCCAGGGATTTGATCTTCATGTCCTTGACCAGGCGGCCCAGCTTGGTGACGGGCATCCACTTGGATAGAAAGTGCGAGTTAACAACTGCCTCCCTGCTGTAATCCAAGCACTCTGGGAGGCCGAGACGGATGGATTGCCTGAGCTCACAGGTTCGAGACCAGCCTGAGCTACAGCGGGACCCCGTCTCTAAAACTAGCCGGGCATTGTGGTAGGCGCCTGAAGTCCCAACTACTCAGAAAGCTGAGACAAGCTGAAACAAAATAAACACCTAAACCCAAGAACTGGAGAGTACTGTGAGCTATAACATCACGGCACTCTACCGAGGGCAAGAAAATGAGACTCTGTCTCAAAAACACAAAAACAAAAACCAACTGCCTCCCCGGCGGCCCCTACGGTTCTACCGCGCGAGTCGAACCTCTTTGTCCTCGGCCTTGCCTCCGCGAGCTCCACGGCCTCGGCCCCGACCACGACCACGGCCGCGACCCCGGCCTCGAATGCCGCTGCCGAAGCCTCCACGGAAACCACCACGGCCTCCCATTCCAGGGCCCCCAGGGCCTCCAGGCCCTCCCGCTGCACCGGCGTCATCCGCCATTTGCTGAATAAAACAAAATACAAGTGAGACAGGGTATCTGGGTCCGTTTGCGGGACCCAGATGGGGGCTCTGCTCAAGAGCGGGGGCGAACGAGCCCGAATTTAGCTGGATGTTTGCGGATGCCGCCACCCAGGCCGCCCGCCGCCACCATAATCGTACAGACTCACGTGTTTTTGTCAGAAAAGAAGAGCGATCAAGCGCGAGAGGAAGCTTATATACCATACCAAGAGCCGCGAGATCTCGGCTGCCCCGCCCCCAAAACGAGCGAACCAAACGCCCACAAGACAGTCTGCGATTGGTTCTGTGTGCGTCTGCGTGAACTGCTCAGCCTTGGCCCGGAAATCTGCATGACCGGAAGGGTAGTTATAAACGCGGCATCAAAGCGCGGTGAGTCTCCCGAGCAGCCTTGACACCCGTCTGTACGTAGAGGTAGGTTTGGCCGCTATGGCCGCTTGCTATGTGCATGCTGCTGGTTGGTCGGGGCGTTGGTTGAAAATCACCCCCGGCTTTGGCTGTAGCCGGGAGTGAGAAGCGGCGCCTAGAGCCAGCAGGGGCCTCAGCTCACCGCCCACTGCCTCGTGTGCGGGGGTGAAACCCAGGCCCCGACAGGTGAAGTGGCCCGGGACTCTGGGGCCGCCGTCCGCATGGTCTGGCTTCCGACCCCTAACTCTATTTTCTATCAACAGGACCCTGGTTGTTTCCCGCCTGACGCCGCCGGGACCAAAAGGAAAAAGGATTTGGTTGTTCCTTGTATCGAATAAAGAAGCTGTGTGTCAAATTATATCCGCGTGTGGATGTTCTTATGCCCCACATGTCAGCCTGGAAAACATTTGTTTCGGGCTGGGGACCTTACTGGGATTCCTCCTCTTCCCAGGCTAGCCCAACGCAGCTTTGGACACACTTTGGAGGTTGGCAGCTGGCGTCTAACGCCCCACACCTCCAAAATGGCAGACCCAGGTTGAAAATACTGTTCTCTATCCGTGTGCTAGACTTAACCTCCCCAGTGACAGGTAAAGTAGCCTGAGCTAAGGGGAGGCAGCTGGGGCCAGCAAACCAGTAGCACAAGGATAACTGTGTAGAATTTATGGCTTAGCACCTTGAATTTTGGGCCCTAGCTGAAGACATCCGGTGTGTCATAAAAAGTTTCAGTTCCGGCCACCTGGCAGCACTATGTGAGAGGAGAGGGGGCAATCCCTGTGATCTTGTTGAAGCCTTGACTTTGTGACAGTAGGTTCCTAGCCTGATGGTGCCTGGGGATCAGCTGTCAACCTTCCCCAAGGCAGGGTGTTCTATAGACTTGTTGCAGGTCAAGGCTGCCCTTTCCTTCTCTTGTGCTCATTCAGAGAAGGGAGCAAGAGCTAGGTGGTGCAGGATCCCAGTGGGCCCTGAAACAAGGCTGTGATTGGCCTGAGCTGGACAATGCCACTGTGATGTCGGCCCACAACCACTGTGAAATGCAGGCTCCTGAGCCCTGGGGATCAGTAGAGCTGCTGTCAAGACAGATCATGGTAAGCCTGGGGCCCTCTAGCCACCAACCCTAAGATGTGTGCCCAACTGTCCAAAGATAGAAGGAGTGCTCTGAGAGAAGGAGTGGCCAGTGAGCCCCCATACAGTACAAAGAAACCTTTCAGGAAGCTCTAGCTGGGTCTGACTCCAGGATAAGGCCAGCTTTTCCAGCCTGGAACTGGCAATCTCATGGGGGTCTTGACCCCCACAGCTGCCTCAAAGCAGGTGCTGACCTGGATCCTCTATGTGGGATTAACATGTGGCCCACCTACCTGCCCAAAGTTTGCTGGGGTCTCTTGCTGGGTATGTGGAGTTGGGAACTGGACTTGGCCGAAACCAGGCCCTAATGCTAGCTTGGCCTTTGCAGAGTGGCGGGTATGATCTCAACCTCTTCGCCAGCCCTCCTGACTGCAACTTCTTGTGCTCTGTCTGCCATGGAGTTCTCAAGAGGCCAGTGAGGTTGCCATGCAGTCACATCTTCTGTAAAAAGTGCATCCTCCGGTGGCTAGCCAGGTACCACTTACCCAAGGGGCTGGGAGGGTAGGGGTCCAGGATAGGGGGGAAGTCTGCTAAGCACTGGGTCATGATGGCCATAACACTCAGCCTCCCAATCTAGGACACTAAAATGTGTGGGTCCCTACAATCCATGGTATCCTTGGCCCCAGTCCTGGACCTGAGAGCTCCCTGTATACATCTTCATGCCTCTTACAGGAGAAGAGACCAAATTGGGTCACTCAGTAAAGGACTGACCAGGGAAGACCTGCCACTTCCACTCACAACACTCACCCCATTTATGCCTCCTTCCAGACAAAAGACCTGTCCGTGCTGCAGGAAAGAGGTGAAAAGGAAAAAGATGGTCCATGTGAATAAACTCCGGAAAACCATTGGCCGTCTGGAAGTTAAGGTAGCTCAAAGAACTCACACCACCCTCTGGTGGAGCACAGCCAGGAGAGGGGGAAAGGGGAATCTCATCTTCAAAGAGAACCAAGTGCAGCTTGGGGTCAACAGATCTGGATGAATTTGAATCATGGCCCTAACACTTACTTGCTGTGTGACTTTGTGCAAAATACCTAATCTTAATTTTTTTTTTTGCAGTTTTTGGCCAGGGCTGGGTTTGAACCCACCACCTCCAGCATATGGGTCTGGCACTCTACTCCTTGAGCCACAGGCACTGCCCAAGATACCTAATTTTTCTAAGCCCCTGGGGCTCAGCTGGAAAAGGGAGATAATCAATTATTTTTAGAGGATGGGCCAGATGAGGTGGGTCACACCTATAATCCTAGCACTCTGGGAGGCCAAGGCAGGTGGATTGCTTGAGCTCTTGAGTTTGAGACCAGCCTGAGCAAAAACCCAGACCTGTCTCTACTAAAAATAGAAAAGCTTAGACAAAAGAAAAAAAAACTGAAGCAAGAGGATTGCTTGAGGCCAAGTGTTGGAGGTTGCTGTGAGCTATGAAGCCACGGCCCTCTACCCAGGGCGACAGCTTAAGACTCTTGTCTCAAAAAAAAAAAAAAAAATGCCTGGTGTGCTGGCCATTACTCTTCAATCGCTAATTTTACTGAATAAGGAAACCAAGGTTTAAAAAACAGTAACCTGTGGCTCAAGCACCTAAGGTGCCAGCCACATACACCTAAGCTGGCAGAATGACAGCTGCAACCAAAAAGTAGCTGGGCGTTGTGGCAGGCGCCTTTAGTCCCAGCT
>NW_003852439.1:8178402-8189165 GCF_000181295.1 Otolemur garnettii
CCAGCTGCTTGGGAGGCTGAGGCAAGAGAATCACCTAAGCCCAGGAGTTGGAGGTTGCTGTGAGCTGTGACACCACAGCACTCTACCAAGGGCGGTGATAAAGTGAGACTCTGTCTCTACAAAAAAAAAGAAAAATCTTTAACTTCAAGAGTAAAAGCCACTTCTCACAATGGCTCAAGGCACAGGCCATATCTGCCTTCCTGCCATTACATTCTCCACTTACTCCCTGTAGCCACATGGGCTTTGTCAGGCGCTCCAGCCCCTGGCCTGTGTGCTGGCAGCTCCTCAGCCTGAAGCACTGTCCCAATATAACTACAAGGCTTCCTTACTTCCTCCAACTAAGTGTTTGCTCAGCTGTCACCTTCTGCATAAAACCCCCTCCACCGGTGGCTCCATTTAAAAGGCTCCTTTCAAAGTTCCTTTTTTCCTGGAAAAGAAAACAAAAAATTGTAGTTTCTGGTGGGGATGGTGACTCCTGCTTGTAATCCTAGCACTCTAGGCCAAAGCAAGAATGAGACGTGGCTCCACTAGAAACAGGAAAAATTAATCAGGTGTTGTGGCAGGTGCAAGTGGTCCCAGCTACTTGGCAAGAGGATTGCTTGAGCCCAGAAGTTTGAGATTGTAGAGATAAGATCAGCTTCTGCACTCTAGCCTGGATGAACTGCTCCCCTTGCCCTCCCCTCCAGCCCTTGCTAATTTATTTCGCCCACACAAATCACTTAACTATTAAGGCATTCCCTGTTCCTCCCTGCTAATTAACTAAACTATCTCCCAAGTGCCTGCTACAGTTTTCCACACAGAATGTGCTCAATGACGCCTGTAGTCCCAGCTACTTGAGAGGCTTAGGCAAGAGAATCGCTTAAGCCCAAGAGTTTGAGGTTGCTGTGAGTTATTACACTACGGCACTCTACCAAAGGCGACAAAGTGAGGCTCTGTCTCAAAAATAAATAATATAAATAAAAATAGAAAAGTTAGCCGGACGTTGTAGCGGTCGCCCGTAGCCCCAGCTACTTGGGAGGCTAAGGCAAGAGAATCGCTTGAGTCCAAGAGTTTGAGGTTACTGTGAGCTATGATACCACAGTGCTCTAGGCTGTGCGACACAGTGGGACTCTGTCTCAAAAAAATTTTAAAATAAAAGTAATTAAAAATAATAAATTGCCATTAAAAAAACCAGACGACGGCTCTGCGCCTATAGCTCAACCGGCTAAGGCGCCAGCCACGTACACCTAAGGTGGCGGGTTCGAATCCCCAGCCCGGACCGCCAAAACAACAATGACGGCCGCAACCAAAAAATAGCCGGGCGTTGTGGTGGGCGCCTGTGGTCCCAGCTACTTGGGAGGTCGAGGCAGGAGACTCGCTTGAGCCCAGGAGTTGGAGGTTGCTGTGAGCTGTAAAGCCACAGCACTCTACCCAGAGGAACAGCTTGAGGCTCTGTCTCAAAAAAAAAAAAAAAAAACCAGACGACGCACGGAATACGTACACCCACATTCCCCCGCTGCACAGGCAAGACTCCAAATCCCACACTCCAGACCGGAAACCCTTCTGCCAGCTTCCGCTTCCGTCAGCAACCACTGCCCACAGCAAAGATGGCGCCAAACGCTCCTTGTTGGCGACTTAGCAATTGCGCCTGGTGACGCGATCGCCGCGCGCCTAGAGTAAAGAATTCCACGCAGGTCTACCTCACGCGGTGTCGGCGGCGGTCCAAGAGCGTTTCAATCGGGGCGGCGACGGTGGCGGCCACATGGCAGAGACCGCAGCCGGAGCAAGCCGCTTCAAGGCCAAGTGAGTCCAGGGCGTTAGGATTCGGGCAGCTGCCGGGCAAGGGAGCCGGGGTCGCAGCTCGACTAGCGGAGGCGCGCAGAGAGCTGCGCGGGCCGTAGAGCGAGCGTGGGCACCCATTCGGGTCTGCGGAAGGGGTGAGGGCTGTGTATGGACTGGCCCTCGAGGTCGTGAAAGCCGATATCAACTGAGCCTGGGTGGCGGATCGCAGCAAGCGCAGCCTAAACGAAGAACCGGTTTGGGGTGGTAAATAAAGTGGGAAGGAGAAATGCCAAAGGAGGAGTAAGAGGAGGGCTGAACAGGAATTGGGCTCCTCCTGGGCTGTGGTAGGAAACGAAGAATCACGCCTGGGCAGGCGGAGAACTTTCACCTGTTGGAGTCTCGAGAGCTGGAAGAGCGGAGACAGGTCGACTGTAGCCCAGGAACCAAATGCCTGGATGGGAACAGATTCAGTCCCCCTCCCAGGGGAGTGCGGCTTCATGGCATAAATCAGGCGTCCTCAAACTAAGGCCCGCGGGCCACATGCAGCCCGCCTAGGACATTCATCTGGTCGGCTGGGTGTTTTGCCACCGCTGTCTGTCCTGCTTAGCAGCCAACTCGTCCCGGGGCCCGCAGTCCAGCCTTCCAACAGTCTGAATTGGCCCCCTGTTTAAAAAGTTTGAGGACCCCTGGCATAAATCATTTACATAAGTGGCGGAAGGTCTTCAGTGGTGACAGACACTAGCAAAGGGAAAACCCAGTGCCAGTAGCACCTCTGTTGGAGGGTCAACTAGGTGCAGAGGAATGAGGGGCTGGTTTCATTTTAGTAGTCAGACATCCTAGAGTGCATTCAGTCATGTTTTTACAAAGTAACTGGTAGCAGGGTGGGGGAGAGTAGATGGGGAGTCTGGTGGGGAAAAGGTGCTGGATGTCATGGATGAAGACCTGAAGAGGGTGGTGCTCTAGGCTGTTACCCAGGCCTGGCTGCCCACAGACAGTCCCCAGGGTCCTGCATGGTCTTCACTAAGGAATCTCAGAAGACTGGGCTGTTGGGCTGCCTCAGCCTGGTACAGGCCCACTTCCTACCACTGTGGGTCACCAACTAGTTGTAGGTTACCTATCACTTGGTGGTAGCAATACCACCCACAAGGGTGCTAGTTTTCTCCCTGGGTCCTTGCTGCTTCCCTGCCCTCCTCAAGGACAGGAGCGTGTTGGGTTCACCTCTGGATGAGCACCCAGCACAGGGCCAGGCACTGGGGACCAAAGGAATGGGTGATGACTCACTCCCCTGTTCTCTTTCCAGCTATGCTGTTGAACGTAAGATTGAGCCTTTCTACAAGGGCGGAAAAGCACAGGTATCAGCCCTGGGGCAGACAGGGTGATAGGGCCACCAGAAGTTATGGGGGTGCTGAATGTTACCTTCCCTCTGTGCACAGCTGGACCAAACCGGTCAGCACCTCTTCTGTATCTGTGGTACCAGAGTCAATGTCCTGAAGGTGGCCTCGGGAGCCATCTTGCAAAGCCTGGAGCAGGTGAGGGCAGGGTGTGTGGTGTGAGGGGAGAGGTAAGAAGAGCAGCCTGTGCACACAGTGCTCTGGCTACCCCCTCTTTTCCTAGGAGGACCAAGAAGACATCACGGCCTTTGATCTCAGCCCCAATGATGAGGTGTGTAGAGCAGGGATGAGAGATGAGTTCTGGTGCCTCCCCCTACCCTTTGAGTTGATGAGGATGTCTCTACTTGTTAGCTGAATTGTGCTCTTCTCCAGGTGCTGGTGACAGCCAGCCGGGCATTGCTGCTAGCTCAGTGGGCCTGGCAAGAGGGCAGGATTACTCGCCTGTGGAAGGCAATACACACAGCTCCTGTGGCCAGCATGGCGTTCGACCCCACCTCCACACTGCTAGCCACAGGTAGGGCCCTGGCCAGGTAGATGGGCAGGAGGGAATGGGAACAGGGGCTTTGGGCACACCGGCCCCTCACCTCAAACACTTCCTTACAGGTGGCTGTGATGGAGCCGTGCGCATCTGGGACATTATGCAGCACTATGGGACACACCACTTTCGGGGCTCACCTGGTGTTGTGCAGTGAGTAGGGGTTGTGGGAGGTGAGTAGGCAGAGGCACCATGCTCAGGACACATACCTTACCTGTCCTGCTCCACTTGCCCACAGTCTGGTGGCCTTCCACCCGGACCCTGCCTGCCTGCTGCTCTTCTCTTCAGCTGCAGATGCTGCCATCCGTGTGTGGTCACTTCAGGACAGATCATGCTTAGCTGTGCTGACTGCCCACTACAGTGCCATCACCTCATTGGCCTTTAGTACTGATGGCTGCACTATGCTCAGGTCAGTGCCAGGCCCTGGTAGTAAGGGGAGGCAAGGCTGAGACTCTGGAACTAAGCTGGCTTTTTTCCTGCAGCTCTGGCCGTGACAAGATCTGTATTGTTTGGGATCTTCGCAGCCACCAGGTCACAAGGACTGTGCCAGTCTTTGAGGTAGGAGACCTAGGGGAGTGCTAGGCTAGTGAGTTGGGCAGAGAGGGACACGACTACAACCTTTGACCCAACTTGTCCCCAGAGTGTAGAGGCTGCTGTGCTGTTGCCAGAGGAACCAGCACCTGAGCTGGGTGTGAAGTCCACAGGTCTGCACTTCCTGACAGCTGGCAACCTAGGTATATGGGGCCTGGGCATAGGAAGACAGCAGAGGCTGGGGGAGGCTCAGAGACCTGAGTCTCAGCAGCCCATCTCCATACAGGTATGCTGCGGGTGTGGGAGGCAGCTTCTGGGCAGTGTGTGCACACACAGTCTCAGCTGCCAGGCCCTGGGAGGGAGCTGACCCACTGCTCCCTGTCTCGTACCGCTGGCCTGCTCCTCAGTGTCACTGCTGACCACAATCTGCTGCTCTATGAGGCACACTCTCTGCAGCTGCGGAAACAGGTGAGTATCTTCTCTTGAGGGCTCAACTTGAGGGCTGGGACACCAGCTCTCAGCTTAGCCAGGTCCTATCTTATGTCTTTTCTGCACCCACAGTTTGCAGGTTACAGTGAAGAGGTCTTAGATGTCCGGTTCCTTGGACCTGAAGACTCCCACATTGTTGTGGCCTCCAACAGCCCCTGTCTGAAAGTGTTCGAGCTGCAGACATCATCCTGCCAGATCCTTCATGGCCACACAGGTGAGTTGAGCCCAGCTGATGCCCTAGCGGTTGGTTGCCCCCACCCCCAAACTTGCCGTTGCTGTTTCTGACTACCAACCCTGACACACTTGTTCCCAGACATAGTCCTGGCCCTGGATGTGTTCCGGAAGGGGTGGTTCTTTGCCAGCTGTGCCAAGGTGAGGCACCCTAAGAGGTATACAAATATAGGCACCCCAGGTGGGGAGCCAAGGCAATAGGACCACAGCCCCGCCTCTCTCCCCAGGATCAGACCATCCGCATCTGGAGGATGAACAAGGCTGGCCAGGTGGCCTGTGTGGCTCAGGGCTCTGGGCACACACACAGTGTGGGCACCATCTGCTGCTCTAGGTAGGTTCAGGGCTGGACTCAGAAGTATCAGAGGAGATGGAGGCACAGGCCTGCTGGCTGGGGGTGGGGGTGGGGCAGCAGAGGAAATAGTGCCAGTGGTGATGGCTTTGGCCTGCTCTTTGACTTTGAAGCTCCAGCCCCAGATATGGAACAGAAAATGGGTGGTGGGGGGGAACCCCTGGGCACCATGGATGTGGGGGATTTCTCAGAAGTAGTCTTGCAGAGGCAGATAAGGGTAAAGAGCATGGGCGTGGAAAAGACAGCAAACAAGGTCCAGGTGAGAGAAGCCTGGTTTAGGGCTGGGATCCTGTGGTTGGGGCCAAGTCACTGTGTATGGTGGCTCTGAGGGTGGATAGTGCAGACAGGTTTAGTCATCTTGGGGTCTTTGGGAGTGACGCAGTAAGTCTGCATCCCAGGAATTCCTGCTGATCTCTACTAGGGTTTGGCAGGCCAGACCTTCATTGTACTGATGATCGGGGCTGGCCAGGGCTCAGCTATACCTCCGCCTTCCCTCATTGGGCCATAGGCTAAAGGAGTCCTTCTTGGTGACTGGCAGCCAGGACTGCACTGTGAAGCTGTGGCCCCTTCCTGAAGCCCTACTGTCTAAGAGCACAGCTCCAGACAGCAGCCCTGTTCTCCTACAAGCCCAGACCACCCAGCGCTGCCATGAAAAGGTGACCACAGGGATAGGGGCAGAGGTGTGGTCAAGCACTTGCTAGGTATGGGGGTCTGAGCTGCTGACTGCTTCTGTTGCTAGGACATCAACAGTGTGGCTGTTGCCCCCAACGACAAGCTACTGGCAACAGGCTCACAGGACCGCACAGCTAAGCTCTGGGCCCTGCCACAGTGCCAGTTGCTGGGTGTCTTCTCAGGCCACCGCCGTGGTCTCTGGTGCGTGCAGTTCTCACCCATGGACCAAGTGCTGGCCACAGCCTCAGCTGATGGTACCATCAAGCTTTGGGCACTACAGGACTTCAGCTGTCTCAAGGTCAGCAACATTCTCCAGGCCCAGCCTCCCTAACCTAGTAACATCTCATGCCCTCACCTTCCCCCACTTTGCAGACATTTGAAGGTCATGATGCATCTGTGCTGAAGGTGGCCTTTGTGAGCCGCGGCACACAGCTGCTGTCCAGGTGAGTGAGGTAGAACAGGGTGAGGTGAGGTAGGAGACTGGCCCCATGGCTGAGCCTCTCCCAATCCCAAACCAGTGGTTCTGATGGCCTTGTGAAGCTCTGGACCATCAAGAACAACGAGTGTGTGCAGACACTGGATGCCCATGAGGACAAAGTCTGGGGGCTGCATTGCAGCCGGATGGATGACCGTACCCTCACTGGTGCCAGTGATTCCCGTGTCATCCTCTGGAAGGTTGTGGGCCCTGAGGGCTGGGGCAGTGGTGGGGTATTGTGGGGTCCCCTCTGACCCTGATCTGATCCCAGGACATCACAGAGGCAGTACAGGCGGAGAACCAGGCCAAGCAGGAGGAACAGGTGATCAAGTAAGTCTGTGGTTGGGAGTGGGATGTGAAATTTCACCCCTGAAAACAGGCTAGATGTTGGGCTCACCATGTGGGTGCTCAAGCCCCAGCCTGGGTCCAATGGCCTCTCGTCCCCATCCCACCAGGCAGCAAGAACTGGACAACCTGATCCATGAGAAGCGGTACCTGCGGGCTCTGGGCCTGGCCATCTCTTTGGATTGGCCCCATACTGTGCTGACCATCATCCATGGTCACTGCCTCCCCCAGGGGTAGGGAGGGTGGGCTTGGGACTACTGAGCCCCTTTTGTATGATTCAGTCTTCCCTTCTCCCACAGCCATCCGGAGGGACCCTGAGGCCTGTGAGAAGCTGGAAGCCACTGTGATCCGACTGCGGCGAGATCAGAAAGGTCCAGGGCTGGTGGGCAAGGCCAGGGCTCAGTCAGGCTCGGATGGCCCAGAGAGCAGGGCCAGTCCAGGTAGAATGGCCTGACAGGCAGGGTGACCATCTCTGTTCCCTACAGAGGCCCTGCTGCGCTTCTGTGTCACATGGAACACCAACTCACGGCACTGCCATGAAGCCCAGGCTGTGCTAAGTGCGCTCCTTCGTCATGAGTCCCCCGAGGAGCTGTTAGCCTATGAAGGAGTACAGGCAGCGCTTGAAGCCCTACTGCCCTACACTGGTACTTGGGCACAGCCTGAGGTGGGGAACAGCCTGGTGGGTGCCAGGACCCTCCTGACATCCCTTTGTTATCCCCCAGAGCGGCACTTTCAGCGGCTCAGTCGGACACTTCAGGCAGCCACCTTCCTGGACTTCCTGTGGCATAGCATAAAGCTGCCTATGCTCCCTGCAGCCCCACAGCCCTCAAGCACATAAAACTAATTTCCTGTCCCAGCTCTGTATGGCTGTCTCGGCTTTGTCTGATCCAGGTCCCTGGCTACTATGGGCTTTAGAGCCAGATGGACTTGACCCTGCCAGCTCACCCTGAACCCTGGCTTGGCAGAGATCCAGCAGGCCCCATTCATCAGCACAGTGAGACTGGGTTTGGGTCATTCTGAAAGAGTTTTACTCAGGAAACTAGAAATCTCCCCTTTCAGGCAGGCTGCCTCTATTCCTCCCTCAGTGCTGGGGATAGTTCAGCCACCAACAGTTGCCTTGTCTGGATCCTCAGCCCATTCCGGCTATGGGGTGCACACTGCAGCCTTCCCACGTGGTTCCACAGCCCTCAAGGGGGTCCCTAGGACCCTAGGTGCAGACCCAGTGCCCTGCGTGTGATGGTGCAACATCGGCTATGGATGATGCTCAGTGAAGGACGGGTGGGTACAGTAGGGGCAGGGGTCGTAGCCTGAAGAGCATCGGGGTAGTCGTGAGCCTCACCAGTTCTGTCCTCCCCACCATAGAACCCTGACCCACCCAGGAGTGCACCCAGCCCTTCTGGCCGCAGCACCACTGCTGGGAGGAGGCCCACTTGACCGCTGTACCTGCAGGGGGTGGGGCTTGGTTAGGGACCCACCTGCCCTGAGGAGGCTCCCACACCCAGAGGCTTTCCCACCCAGTGTCCCACCCCTGCACCTGCACAGCCACCAGCCACGGTCGGATGTTCTTAGCACGCTCACACGAGCCCCCATGGGCACTGACAGTTCATCTGCACGGCTGCTCTCGTAGGCGCGGGAAGCGCAAAAGTGGCGGCCTAGGGGTGAGTGTTCAGGGATCACCATGAGACTGCGAAGGCTGGGGACCGCTCTAAAACTTCTAGCTACTGGCAACCAAGCACGCACTCCCAGACCTTTGTCACCACTGTCCTCTGCGGTTTTGTCTGACCACACAGTCCTATGATGGCAGGGCTTGGGAGAGGCGGGTAGGTTCATACCATTGCTCCCTGTGGATGCGGCCCACTCAGAGTCCTGGCTTAGGGACACTTCCTCCAGGTAGGGAGCTGGAAACCAAGCTGTCTGCTGATCCTCATTCTCCACCAGCCACCAGCCTGTGTGCAGGAAGCCGGAGGGGACTCAGACCCCAGGGCCTTCTCAGATCAGGGAGCAGAGGGCAAATCTCTAGGTTCCTCAAGTCCCTACCTGAGGGGTGTCGCAGCACTACGTCCAGCCTTTCCTGGGCCCCTGCGTGGAAAGACCCGCCTCGTGTGTCCTGGGTGCTGAAGGGCTCCAGGCAGCGCAGGCTCTGAGTCTCCAGGCTATGAATGGTTGGGCTGCCAATGGGAGGGGATAAGGGCCCCTGGGGGGCTGGCAGGATCACCAGACTGAGAAGGGGACCGGTGAAAAGTGAATGAATAGGTTCCCCTACCACCACCACCACCCCCCCCGAGTCCACCCAGCATCCAAATACCACTGAAGGTGGGAGTTGGGGGTGGGTCAAGCACCTCCCGGGTGGCAGCGCAGGCTCCAGGTCTAGTGGTTTCGGAGCAAAGAAGCCAGTGAGCACTGGGCTCTGCACCACGCGCCCTGTAGTCGCCAACAGCTTCTGTGCATAGGTCTCCAGCAGCTGTAGGCGGGCCAGACCACGGCCCATTCGCCCCCCGCGAGTCAACAGCGATGCATCTTTGGGCACCACAAAAGCACACTGTGAAGCCCATCCCTGGGCCCCCCTGCCCCTCTCGCCGCAAGGCTCTGCCCTCCCCGCCCCTCTTGGAGCCCCGGCTGGCCAGACCAGGAAGCTTGGGAAGAACTCGGTCGGATCTCCGAAGCAGGCCCGCCTCCACTGGGAAGGTCTCTTTCAGGGTCTTCTGTGGGGGAAAAGCAGGGCATTGGTCTTGGAGAGCTCACCAGACGTGGGAGGGTGGGGTTCCTTACCCAGATCTTAAAAACTGGAAGCCACAGAGGGCAGGAAGAGAGGTTTTCCGGGAGGCTCACTGGTGGATCTCTGCTCTGGCAGGCAGCTGGCTGGCCCAGGGTCACTCACCTGGAGCTGCCTGAATTCATTCCAGCTTCTGCGCACGAAAGTGTCGCTGCCGTCTGACCAGTGCACTGAGAAAGTGAATGTCTGGGGGAGGACAAGTTAGAAGCCCCCTAAGGGGCTGAGCCATGATCCCCCTTACTCCCCATTGGGGCTGGTAGGTGCCCAGGCGGGACTTACCTGGAGCTGCTCTATCTGCACCAGGGCCGCTGCACGCACTGAAACTGGGTGTCGGTGTCCTGCCATTGCTCTGACCTCACGGGTTGTGAGCCTCAGAAAGTGTGGGCAATAACCGATGATATAGCGCTGCTTCCCTGCCCTCCAGGGGACTCCCAGGCACCCAGAAGACTGGCTGGAATGGGATTCCAGGCTGATGATGCCCCAAGCCTGTTGGTCCCTGTGGAGGTGCCCCTCCCTCCCACCCCTGGGTCTTTTTCAGCTTCCTTGCTGTCCCCTAAGCCCAAGATGGGGGGAAGGTTGGAGTACAGGGCTTGGGGAGCCCAAGGCAGAGATGGTAGGAGAAAGAATAAGCTAATGGCCCTGGAGGTGTGCAAGATGGTGTCCTGAAGAATGGGCAGTGGAAGGGTTGGGACTGGCTCTGGGAAGAGGGGGAAGAGGAAGGGTCATCAAAGTACCGCCCATTCTGCTGGCCTAACTCTCTGCTCTTTGAGGTGCTAGGATTGGCGCAGCCTCCTTGGGTGTGCCCAATAGCTCTTTGATGTCTTTGAACTGGCAGAAATGGGCGGTGTGAGGGAGTAGGAGGGGTTTGGAGGGGTTGTCACCTGGAACCAAGCTCTCAGTGCTGTGGTGAAGTTTTTTTTTTTTTTGAGACAGAGTCTCAAGCTGTTACCCTTAGTAGAGTGCCGCAACATCATAGCTCACAGCAACCTCCAACTCAGTCTGAAGCAATCCTCTTGCCTCAGATTTTCTATTTTTAGTAGAGACAGGGTATCACTTGTGCTCAGACTGGTCTCTCTCTTTTTTTTTTTTTCTTGCAGTTTTTGGCCAGGACTGGGTTTGAATCCGCCACCCTCCAGCATATGTGGCCAGTGCCCTACTCCTTTGAGCCACAGGCACTGCCCTGGTCTCAAACTCGTGAGCTTAAGCAATCC
>NW_003852439.1:8190165-8192640 GCF_000181295.1 Otolemur garnettii
GGCTCAAGCGAGTCTCCTGCCTCTGCCTCCCAAGTAGCTAGGACCACAGGTGCCCACCACAGCACCTGGACATTTTTTTTTTTTGGTTGCAGCCATCATTGTTGTTTGGCGGGCTCGGGCTGGATTCGAACCTGCCCTTAGGTGTATGTGGCTGGCGCCCTACCCACTTGAGCCACAGGCGCCTTAGCTGGAGGAAAGGTCTCTTAATGTCCCATGTCACAGAGGAGAAAATTTGAATTACATGGATAACTACTGTGATTTTTTTTTTGGTGCTTAATGGGAACTGGGAGGACACAGATCTCACAGGCTCATACTAGGAGTTATCCTGTGGTGAGGAAACTCTGTTCAAGGGAAGAGGATCCATCTTCGCAGTCCCTGGCACTTGGGGTGTTAGGGAGGTTGTCACTAGGACTGTTTTGAGAGCTACCTCTGAATTCATGATTTAGCACAACTTTCTACAAACACAACGTCTGTGGTCAGGAGGGAGGGAATCATTCTCCCATCAGCCCCGGGGGTGTTGCAGGCCCTGGAATCTCTGCACAGAGGGCCCCAGGTGCCCCACCTCTCCAAATTGCTTCCTTATAGTGGAGCTTTCCAAACCACATCTAACCCTGACATACAGTGATTCTTCCTGGTGCTAGAGTCACCAGCTCTGTGTTAGGATTACCCCCACCCTAACCCATCCAAGGAGAGGTCAGCCTCTGGGGCAAACCTCCAGGAAATTGCCCTGGCCTCAACAAAGGGCCTTTGTGTGCCAGCCCCACCAGCTGCTCCCTCTGAAAGCCCTCAAGCATTCCCTGGTCCTGGCCCAGGTGATGAACACTTGCTGGCATAGACCTGATTTGCATAGTGCTCAGCTGCCCCCCTCTCCCTGACCTCAGCAGAGGGCTCAGGTGACCACAGACCCTGCTCTCCTGGAAGAAGAGGGATGCTGGGGAAGGGGCAGGTTTACTCCCAACCAGGAACCTAAAGGAATTCTGAGCTCCCCTTGACAGCCCTCCACACCCCTTCAGCCCTGGATCCTGTCCACTTTTCCTCTGCATAACCTCACCCTCTTCTCTCCTGAGCAGCTACAATAGCTTCCACTTTGTCCCTGTGCTCCTCACTTGCTCCTATGAAAGCTACTTCCCATATGAAAGGCAGAGGAATCTATGCAAAACAGAAATGGGATCAGGTTGGGGTAGCCTTACCCCAAACTGTCCACCACCTTCCCACTGCCCTTAGAATAAATCCCCAGGCCCCATAGCAGCCTAAAAGTACCGTAACTGGTTCCATAAGCAAAAATACACTAATTTAGGCTGGGCACAGTGACTCATGCCTGTAATCTGAGCACTTTGAGAGGCTGAGGCAAGTGGATTGCCTGAGCTCACGGTTTCAAGACCAACCTGAACAAGAGCAAGACCCCATCTGTAAAAGTAGCCAGGTACTGTGGCAGGTGCCTGTAGTCCCAGCTACTCAGGAGGCCAAGGCAAGAGAATCACTTAAGTCCAACAGTTGGAGGTTGCTGTGAGCTGTGATGCCAGGGCACTCTACCCAGGGCGACAAAGCAAGACTCTGTCTCAAAAACAAAAACAACAAAAAAACCCACATTAATTGTTCTGCAATTCTCATATGTTTCAAATTCCCAGGCCAGTAACATTTGCTGATCAGAACTTTGTAACTTTCTGTCACACTGATGTATTCCCTTTTGAGTTTCTTTTCCAGGAATGGCAGAACCTCCATGCAGCCACATAACTACAGAGCCTCACACCATCTGTTTAAAAGACAAGATGAGCAGTATGCCATCACAGATTATGCCCAAGGACCACTGGGCCTGTGCACCAGGCTCAAAGAATAAACAACATTAACCCCTAGTTCATTATGATATAAAAATTCCTGCCTCAGGAGGGACTTATTTACCATTTTTTGTTCATGGGATATATGTACTAGCATGATTCCTCATTGTGCTTTCTTTTCTTTTCTTTTTTTTTTTTTTTTAAGAGACAGAGTCTCACTTTGTTGCCCTCAGTAGAGTGTCATGGTGTCACACAGCTCACAGCAAACTCCAACTCCTTTGCTTAGGTGATTCTCTTGCCTCAGCCTCCCGAGTAGCTGGGACTACAGGGCCCTGCACCCAGCTATTTTTTTTGTTGTTGTTGTTGCAGTTTGGCCAAGGGTGGGTCTGAACCCGCCACCCTCGGTATATGGAGCCAGGGCCCTACCCACTAAACCACAGTGTGCCCCCTCACTGTAGCTTTCATGTGCTACATTCAACCTCAAACATATAATGATGTTCACTCCCCTTATGCATTATTCATTTTCACCCTCATAAAACCCCTGGACTTTTCTTTCTCTTTCTGTTTTTTTTTGAAACAGAGTCTCACTTTCTCCCCCTCCGTAGAGTGCAGTGGCATCACAGCTCACAGCAACCTCTAGCTCTTGGGCTTAAGCGATTCTCTTGCCTCAGCCTCCCAAGTAGCTGGGACTACAGGTGCC
>NW_003852439.1:8193030-8198653 GCF_000181295.1 Otolemur garnettii
CAGTGTCCCTTATGCTACTGCAAAATGCCAGGACCCTCAGCTTGGGCTTGGCCTTGAAAGTGCTCCTCAGCTGATTCCTCATCCCTCAGGCCTCTGTCCAAGGGTCGCCTTCTCAAGGATGTCTTCTGGATTTACTACATCCTGTGCACTACCCCCACAACATTTCGTATGTGAAGATTTATTAGTGACTCAAGTTTTTCTCTCTTGGCCACTAGCCTATGAACTGGGATGGTCAGGGAACGGAGGCTCGTTCCCTGCTCTCCTCAGCCCCTGGAACAGCGCTTGAAACAGAGCAGGCCCTGCACGAGTGTTTGCAGAGTGGATGAACCAACGCACGGAGGCAGAGGAGTCCACAAGGTTCTCTCTTAGTGGGTTGCAGAGGAGTCCACAAGGTTCTCTCTTAGTGGGTTTACAGTACCCCGGGTGCACAGCTCCTCTGCGGCCGCGGACCCACCCCGCGTTGCCCAAGTTGCCCTGGCGCCGGGCCCTGGGTCCTAATGCGCACCCGGCTCTGTGCGATTATGCCCAGCCCCGTGTTGCCAGGCGCGTGTTGCCATAGTGCTGGGTAGCTAGCCGGCAGGCGGGCGGGCCCCTCAGCTGAGGACACAGAGCTTGGCCGCGGGCACGCGGGACGGTCAAAGCGGAGCGATGGGGGCGGCGCGAGCCGCGACACGGACTTCGCCTCGGCCTCAGCCGGAGTGCACAACGCGACCGCGGCGCAGCTTCCACAACACGCTGCTCTTCTACTGGAGGAAGCGGGAGCGACGCCACGGACGACGCAAGCCTCCCTCGGGCGGGGGAACGAGGCCCAGCGGGACTAGCAGGGCCCGGGCCTCCGGCCCCGCCCCTGCCCCGGCCCGAGCCTCCAGCCCCGCCTCAGCCCCGGCCCGGGCCTCCGGCTCCGCCTCGGCCCGCTCCCCGGCCTCTTGCTCCGCCCCGACCAGGGCCCGGGCCCAGACCGCCGGCACCGCCCCCTCGCAGGGCCCCGCCTTAGACTCTGCCCCCAGCCCCAACTCGGGGCCGGCCTCCGCGCCGGCGGCGCGCATCCCAGGCTCCTGTGGCCGCGCACTGGCGGCAGCGCGCGCGCTGGCTTGGAGGCCGACCTGGAGGCCCCTCTGGAGGCCGACCTGGCCCGGCAGACATTGCGCGAGCAAGATGGCGGCGCCCGGAGAGGGTGGCCGCTTCTACCGCAGCAACCTCTTCTCCTTCTTGCCGGGCGGCGCGCGCTCGGAGGTGATAGATGACCTGGAAACCGACGCGCGGGGCCGGGGCGCGGGGCGGAGAGACGCTGCCGTCTCAGTCCCGACGCCAGCCCAGGCGGCGACCTCCGATTCTCAGGTCGCCGAGGACACCTCCCAGAGGCGGCCCTGCAGAGCCTGCGTGGACTTCAAGAGGTGGATGCGGACGCAGCCGAAGGTTCAAATGCCCTGTCCGACCTCTCAATCCCAGCCCTCAACCCCACACTTTGTCCTTAGGTGCCCTGGGCCCACATCCCAAGGGCCTACCCTCCCAAGTTGGCTAGGCCTAACCCTTGCCCACCCTGGGGTAGGCCTGGCCTTTTATTTTCAGCCAGCCATACGTGGGCCAGATCGTCTGCAGACTTCTTTCTGGAGTCAGTGGGCCACCGGCTGGGGCTAAAAGGGGGAGCTTTTTGGGCTTCGGGTTGGGGAAGAATGAACTGACCTTTAGTTGGCCTACTTCTGCTGCAGCGGGACAACAAGTTTAGGGAGGATTGTCCACAGGATCGAGAGGAACTGGGTCGCCACAGCTGGGCTGTCCTCCACACCCTCGCTGCCTACTATCCTGATCTGCCCACCCCAGAACAGCAGCAAGACATGGCTCAATTCATACATTTATTTTCCAAGTTTTACCCATGTGAGGAGTGTGCCGAAGACCTAAGGAAGAGGTAAGCTGTGTCTGCAGGCAACAGATCATTGCATTTGGATTCTGGACCTGAGGCCTCTGGCTGATGTCATAAGGGGTAGTCTAGAGAAATAGTGGCAGAGGGTTGCTGAGGAGCAGGGACCACCAATAGTGTGGGTACTGGGATCATTTAAGCCTTCTCCTTTCTCTTCAAAGGCCAGGCATGCTGCCTGGATTTGCTGCCCAGCATTGCTTGGTTTTGCTGGCTCCCAGGAGGGGCTTTCTCTCCCTTGTTTAGCCCTGATGGAGGCTAGGAGCAAGTTAGAACACTTTTGTCTGACATCTCGAGCAGGACTACTAGTTTTAAGACCTTAGGAACCCCCTGCTTTTGTTCCCTAAAACCACCTTTTCCTTATTTAGGCACCCAAGAGCCCTGGATGGGCTATTGTAGTTGTTTCCAGGCTGGATATGTGGCACAGATCTGCCTGGGCAGTTAGAATGAGGTCTTTTGCTTCAGGGAATCAGGTGCTAAGAAGCAAGTTTAGTTTTCCTGTGTGCAATTGTATCCAGCCCCACCTCTTCTACGCTCTGCCTGGGGCCACAGGGACACAGGGATGAGGCTTCCTAATTGTTAATAAGGTTGTAAAGTTGCCAGGTCTGTTTTTGAAAGTCTTGCCCTGGGCCCTTGTTAGGGTTTGCCAATTTCCCCAGGTGGGTGTTAGAGCAGTCCCGGGAAGCTGCGGGGTCAGGCCTGTTCTGGGAATTCCTATTCCTTAGAGCAGGGGTCCTCAAACTTTTTAAACAGGGGGCCAGTTCACTGTCCCTCAGACCATTGGAGAGCCGGACTGCGGGCCTTGGGACCAGTCGGCTGCTAAGCAGGACAGGCAGCGGCAGCAAAAACACCCAGCAGCTGGCTTGGCGCTTGTGGCTCAAGTGGCTAAGGCGCCAGCCACATACACCTAAGGTGGAGGGTTTGAATCCAGCCCAGGCCTGCCAAACAACAATGAGGGCTACAACTAAAAAATAGCCGGGCGTTGTGGCGGGCGCCTGTGGTCCCAGCTACTTGGGAGGCTGAGGCAGGAGACTCACTTGAGCCCAGGAGTTGGAGGTTGCTGTGAGCGGTGATGCCACGGCACTCTACCCAGGGGGATAGCTTGAGGCTCTATCTAAAAAAAAAAAAAAAACACCCAGCGGGCCAGATAAATGTCCTAGGCAGGCCACAGTTTGAGGATGCCTGTCTTAGAGCATGAAGGCACTCCTAAGTGTAGCTCAAAGGAGTGCCTTAACTCTCTTCTCTTGGGAGCAGGCAAGGCAGCTGGCAGAGACAGTGGAGCCACTGCCTCTTATCCTTCTTGTGCTCCCCCCATACAGGATATGTAGGAACCAGCCAGACACTCGCACTCGGGCATGCTTCTCTCAGTGGCTATGCCGCCTGCACAATGAGGTGAACCGCAAACTGGGCAAGCCTGATTTTGACTGCTCAAAAGTGGATGAGCGCTGGCGCGACGGCTGGAAGGACGGCTCCTGTGACTAGAGTGTGGCCAGCTAGGGCCCATGGGGTGGCCTGGCTAGAGAGGGGCAGAATACTCATTAAAGTGAACAGAGCCAGAGCCTGTTGTATCTGAGTTGGGTGGTCACCAGTACACTGCCCTTGGGGTTCTGCCCATCTCAGGTTTGAAGAAGAGGTGGAGGGCCAGTCATGGTGGCTCACACCCATAGACCTAGCACTCTGAGAGGCTGAGGTGGGTCAATTTCTTGAGCTCAAGAGTTTGAGACCAGCCTGAGCAAGAGTGAGACCCCCATCTCTACTAAAAATAGAAAAACTAGCCAGGTATTATGGTGGGCACCTATAGTCTCAGCTACTTGGGAAGCAGAGACAAAGGATCACATGGGCCCAAGAGTTTGAGATTGCTGTGAGCTGTGATATCACAGCACTCTACTACCCAGAGCAACAAAGACTGTTGCAAAAAAAAAAAAAAAAAAAAAGTGGAGATGCCCACTGTAGGCATGCTACTGACTTCTAAGTCCACACCCTATGGGACTGCAGGTGAGGGAGGTGGGAGCAGCCTAGGATACCGTTTAGTATACAGGTTGCAACTTCCTGCTCACTCCAGTTCCTGCCTCCTGGTTCTTCATATTGGAAGACAGCCGGCCTAGCTGGGTTTCCCTGTGGCTGCCTCTTGAGGCCAGGTCATTACTTTCCCACATTGTAGCTGGGGACACCTGCAGTGCCTGTGGTGTCCAGTGGCTTTGTCCTGTCCACTTGAAGAATGAGGCCTGGGGACTAAGCTCTCTGCTCGGTCCTTACTGGGAAGCCCAGGCAGGGTTCTTTAAAGGTCCACAAACCACACTCCTTTACTCTGCCTGGGCCTTCGATAGCTGTGTCAAGCCTATCAGTAAAGGATTCATGGGGGCAGGTTCCTCAAAGTTTGAGGTCAAAAATAAAACACTGAGAAGTGACTGAGGATTTGGTTTCAGTATGTTTTGTGTTGGGGCTTGCAGCAAGGGACAGGGCTTGCTCTTGGCCTTCTGTACTCAGCTGTGCTCTCCTGCTGGGGGTTCTGGTTCCTTAGGAGAAGAGGTCCCGAGGTCGGAGCAGGCCAGATTATTCCAGCAACAGTAAGGCTGATGGGCTGGGGCAGAGGGGGCTAGAATAACTGCACGGGGTCAGAGGCAAGGGGAAGTGACAGCATAAAGTTTGCAAGGCTCCAGCAAATACATGGCTTTTACTTCTAGTCACTGTGATGGGAAGCTTTTAGAGCATTTGGAGCCAGGGATGTCAGGGAGTGATATGAATTCTGAAAAGTCCTTTCAGGTGGTGAGCCAGGATGAGGCAGGTGAAGGTTAGGAACCTAGAGGGGTCACCCAAGTGCCAAGTGTCACCTGAGAAGAAGGCTCACCTGGTGGAGGTGGAGATAAGAGAAGAGGATGCTGGATCCCTTGAAGATAGAATGAGAGAATTCCTAAGTTGAGAAGGAGCCAAAGGAGACTGTTGGGAGTTGCTCTGTGCATCAGTGAGATGGAGAAGACAATGTAGCAGGTTTAGGGGTGACTAGGACCCAACTTTTGGGTCTTCCCAGGTCTGTTCGGTTTTACCTCCCCCTAGGCCTTGGCTTTCAACCTGTGTGCTTTTGGACTGGTGGTAAAGCTCTGGGCACCTCTGTCTTCAAGGTGTCCCAGCCTTTCCCTGAGAGCAAGACAACCTTGGCCTGGTGCAGAGGGAGCTGCAGTGCCTCTTCCCCCTTGGCCCCACGGGGGTGCTGGTTTTTGCAGGGGCTGCCCAGAAGGCCAGGTGGCACAAATGAGAGAGAAGAGATTAGACAGGGCATAGCTGGCAGAGATGTTGCTCCTCCTCCCTCCCTAGGCATTATTTTTCTGTGGCCTGCAAATGCACTAGAAGGAGCCAGGCTCTCCAGTGATGAGGTGGTTGGCAGAAGGTCACATGGCCCATGTCTGCCGCCCTCCTCCCTGCCTTGCTTCCCTTAAATTTTCACCTCCAGGGCAGCGCGTGTGGCTCAGTTGGGTAGGGCATCCATCCCATATATCAAGGGTGGTAGGTTCAAACCCAGTTGCAGGCTCAGTGCCTGTGGCTCAAGTGGCTAAGGCACCAGCCACATACACCTGAGCTGGTGAGTTTGAATCCAGCCCCGGTCCGCCAAACAACAATGGCTGCAACCAAAAAAAAAAAAAAATAGCCAGGCGTTGTGGTGGGTGCCTGTGATCCCAGCAACTTCGGAGGCGGAGGCAGGAGACTTGCTTG
>NW_003852439.1:8198797-8209000 GCF_000181295.1 Otolemur garnettii
TAGTCCCAGCTACTTGGGAGGCTGAGGCAAGAGAATCGCCTAAGCCCAGGAGTTGGAGGTTGCTGTGAGCTGTGATACCACAGTACTCTACCAAAGGTCATAAAGTGAGACTCTGTCTCTAAAAAAAAAAGTTCACCTCTACCTCCAATAAAACTTCACTTTACCTTAGAGTCTGTCTTCCAGGCCAATACTAGTAGAACTCCTGTGCAAGGGTAGGTTCTACCTCAAGCTGGCACTTGAGAGCTATTGAAAGGTAGAGCAAGGGAGCCAGTTTAAAGGGAGGAAGAGACTGCAGGATCACACATTGGGCCCCCTAACAGGTCACAGACTGGGCAAAAGGAGGGACCTCAAAAGGGCTGACAAGAAGGGGTCCCTGATTTCCTGATCAGAAATCAATTTGACCTGTTACTGAGAAGCTTTGTTACTGATTATATGAGGCCATCTGAAAATAAAATGTATGAGAGGAGAAACATTCAAATAAATCTCTTAGCTTTTTCAAAAAAAAAAAGGGGGGTCTATAAGAAACACAAGGATAACCTTAGAATTCTATCAGGGAGGGACTAGCAGCATCTGAAACTTGCCCCTGGAATTGGCAGGTGCAGGTCACTGGCAACCTTGTGTTGAGGTGGAGTGGTGGGAGGTTGGTCATCCTGGGTTTTGGGGTAGAGATGGGAAGAGGTATTGGAAGCAGAGTAGAACAGAGTTTGCTGCTACAAGGAACAGTGATGTAGGGCAGCTAGCTAGAGGAGAAATGGGGTTAAGAAGGGTATTTGGGTTTTTTTCTAAAAGCATCATGTTAGGGTGCTGATAGGAATAATCACATGAAAGTGGGAAATGGTCACACAGGGGGTGGGACTGGATGAAACATGCTGGGCAGCACCCCTGGCAACACCTGCCCTACCACCTTGGGCCTAGCTGTGCTGAGGGAAGAGTTTCAGTCCAGAACCAGTGGGTTACCCAGGGGGCTGGGTAGGGATCAACATCTGTCCACATGGTTGATACAGCAGGGACCTGGGTATGAATTCCAGCTCTTCACTTTCTGTGATGGAAGAACTCAACTGGCCTGCCTATTTGATCATCTGAAGAATAGGGAGTTAAGTATATTAAAAGAACAGTTCCTACTTCAGAAGATATAGCAGTTGGCGCTGTAAATGCTCCATAAATGCAGGTGATAAATGCAGACTTTTCTCATCAGTGCTCTGAACACAGAAGTCATCAGAACTCTTGCCAGGCTGGCCTGGAAGATGGGGTGGAGAGATCTAGAGTCACCCAGGGTAGGGGGCTTATAGGAGAAGAGGCTTTTCACCTCGGTCAACTTCATCCCGAATACACCAGCCACAAGTCAGGTGGGGAGACCCAGAAGCCAACTGGCCACAGGAAAGGAACACAGATGTCTCAACACTCCCGTGCTGGCTGCTGTGAGCTTTGTCACCTCAATAAATGCTTCTGGGAGCATGGGCCATTCTAACCACCAAGACCCTTCCTGCTAGGAAGGCTAGAACCTTCTGAAGAACCAGCTGAAGTGAGGTGGGGGGCCACTGGGAAAGGCTTCCAGTTACCTTCTTTGGGTTTTCCTGGGACCAGGGCCAAGGTGCCTGGTTCCCTCTCCCTGAGGGAGAATTTGAGCCCAGTTTCTGCTCCCTGTGCCCTGGGTACCTGGTGCCCTTACGAGGATGATCGGAGTCTCGGGACCGGATCACGCAGGGGAGGGCGGAAGGGGGGAGGAGGTGGGTGTGGTGGAGGCAGATGCGAGCTCTTGTCCGCGCGCTTGGACCCGGGCGGTGGAGGGGGGGGCGCGCTGGTTCGGCCCCGCCCCGCGCGCCCCCGATGCGCGCTCCGGGCAGGCGACGGAGGCAGCTGCAGCATCCCTACCACTCGCAGCTGCAGCAGACCCCGGCGGCCTCGGGCAGGGCCGGTGGATTGGACAGACGGACACAGGGCGCCGGGGCGCGCGTCCCGCCCGGGCCGGCCATGGAGGGCGCCTCGTTTGGCGCAGGCCGCGCGGGGGCCGCCCTGGACCCCGTGAGTTTCGCCCGGCGACCCCAGACCCTGCTGCGGGTCGCGTCCTGGGTGAGTAGCCCTACCCAGGCTGCGGCCCCGGATCCCACCTCGACCTGCGTCCCTCATGCCCTCTCCCGCACCCCTGCCTCTCGCCCCTCAACCTTATCCTCATCTTCGCCGGCCCCTCCCCGGCCGGCCCAGGTTGGGGTGACGTCACCCGACTGGGTGCGCCCACCTGCGGATGGGGGAGGGGCCGGCGGCCAAGAAGAGGGACCTTGAGAGGTCACCGACAGTTGCCCCCTAGCCCCTGATTCCTCCTTAGCCCTAATTCCAAGCTCCCTCCTCAGCCTTCTCTCCGTTTTTCCTGTTCTCATGACCTGGAAGCAGGCACCGGTGGGACCGGATTCGCGGAGGGGAACGAGGAGGGGGCTATGGGAACAGAAATAGATCGTGCAGACCCTCCCCCTTGTGCCGAACACACAACCTCCAGACTCCCCTTCCCCGCCCCCGCCTCCCCGCTTCGTGCATCTCTGAGTTGAGGAAGGCCGGGCTCTGGGCCGGGAGGGCTTCCCGGAGGTGATGTGGGAGGGGCTGATATGGGGCTGTCTCGCCCACTGGGGCATTCCCGGGACCAGTACCTTGCTCCTTCTTCCCATTCCTCTGTCAGGGGTACGTGGTAAGAAGTCTAATCTGGGTTTTGTCCCGCCAGCTAAAGCTGGCGCCGGCCGCACCTCCACACCTGTCTTTGAGGAGGGCAGTACCTTCTTGGTGGAGTGACTCTGACTAGGCCATGAAGCAGGAACCCTGCATTCTGTTCTCAGCTCATGTCCAGACTTGTAGTCCACTCAGAGGACATGTCCATGCCCCATCTTCCCCTGGACTCTTGGTATTTCGGTGCTGGGTCGCAAAAAAGAGCGAAATGAAGAAGTTGGGACTGGAGGTCTTATCTTGGAAACAAAGGGCTGCCCAGAGCTAAAAGGGGCTGCATGTGATTAAAATGACTATGGTCTACCTCATATCCCACTGCCAGAACTGGTGAGCTGAGGCACTAAGGTTTGACTAAACCCAAGAGGTTTGGAGCCCAGAGACTTATGGGTTATATTAATAATTACCATCTCACGGACCATCATCCCAGGGTGCCCACCACATGCAGGAAGCTAGTGGATATTTATTTCTCTATCCTGATACTCCCAGAGCTGTGCCTGTTACCCCCAGAGGTTAGGGCAGGTTGCAGGAGCCTGGCTCCCTACTCCTACCTCTCCATGTCCAGTCAGCTTCAGCATGGGGATCGCTTATCAAGGTGAAGGCCCCTGTTCCCGCACTCTGGAGGAGGTCGGGGGTGGGGGACACCATGGGCCCCACGCAACGCGGAGGATCCGGTTTTTATCTCAGCCTCGACTGTCAGCTGGGCGATGCTGGACAAGTCACTCACCTGTCGGAGCTCTAGTTTCTCAGTTATAAAAGGATAAGGACAAGGGCGGCAGCCTAGCGGATTTGGGAGGATTCCCAAGCGAACGTAGGTGAAGCAGTGGTTTCCACTGTGTCAGGCTCAGTAAACGGTTCATGTTGCCAACAGTAACTAAATCCGTCGGGGGAAAGGAAGGAGGAAAAAGAGAGTCCCCCATCCAGATGGGCGGATGCTCAGGGAACGCAAAGACAGGACCACGGGCGCTCGTGGAGGGCGACAGAGATCACGGGCTCGGCGGGGAGACCGGCCGCCACACGCCCCTGAGCACCGCCCGATGCCCGCCGCCCGCAGGTATTCTCCATCGCAGTCTTCGGGCCCATAGTCAACGAGGGCTACGTGAACGCCGACAGCGGCCCAGAGCTACGCTGCGTCTTCAACGGGAATGCGGGTGCCTGCCGCTTCGGCGTAGCGCTTGGCCTCGGGGCCTTCCTCGCCTGCGCCGCCTTTCTTCTGCTCGACGTGCGCTTCCAGCAGATCAGCAGCGTCCGCGACCGACGGCGAGCTGTGCTTCTGGACCTAGGCTTCTCAGGTGGACGTGGGGGAAGGCCCGGTACAGAGCGGGGCTTTCTAAAGTGAGCCAGGCAGAGCAGGGTGCAAGAGCACTGAGAGATTCTTGGGAGGGCGGAGCGGGGCGGGGCTATATGGAGGCGTGGTCTTTCTCCCGCGCAAGTAGCGGAGCAAAGGTGCTCGCGACCCAGTGCATTGCCCCTCCCCCGGCGGTGACCTGCGCCTGTCATCCTCAGGGCTCTGGTCCTTTCTGTGGTTCGTGGGCTTCTGCTTCCTCACCAACCAGTGGCAGCGCACGGCGCCCGGGCCAGGCACAACGCAGGCGGGGGACGCAGCGCGGGCCGCCATCGCCTTCAGTTTCTTCTCCATTCTCAGCTGGGTGAGCGCACCGCCTGGGCGGAGGGCGGGATGAAGGGGCAGCAGTCAGCCCTGGCTGACCCCAGCTCCCTGTCTAGGTGGCGCTCACCGTGAAGGCTCTGCAGCGGTTCCGCCTGGGCACCGACATGTCACTCTTCGCCACCGAACAGTTGAGCGCCGGGGCGGGCCAGGCCTATCCCGGGTATCCGGTGGGCAGCGGTGTGGAGGGCACCGAGACCTACCAGAGTCCTCCCTTCACCGAGACCCTGGACACCAGCCCCAAAGGGTACCAGGTGCCTGCCTACTAGTGGCTGAAAGCCCCAGATCAGGGCTGGAAGGCCACCCCACCAACCCAGGCCTCATGGCCTCCTGGAACATCCCTCAGGTCTTTCCAGCCCAGTGCCAGGGACAGAGGGAGTGGCCACCGTGGGCTGTCCAGGGCAAAATAAGGGTAGTCCCTAGAGTGCCTGGGCCATCCCGCCACAAATTTCCTCAGTCCCCTCAGCACCTGGCTCCAGGCCTGAGGTCCTGAGGAGGGGACAGCACAGCCCAGGGCATGTGTCCTCTGACCTGGAATGGACTACCCTAGGGGGAGGCATTCCCTTCATGTGTCAGACAACCTGGGGCTCACCTGTCCACTCTAGAGTCAGGGGTCCAGCTGCCCTCTATGACCAGGTGCAGGGGCTACGCTGGACTGAATACAAGGACAACCCCTACTGAGGCTGAGGATCCTGGCTATTGTTCCCTGTCCTATGTCCCTGTGGTTAGTGACTGCCTTGCTCTTGTCATGGTGGTTCATCCTGTCCAGATGTTCCTTCCATTTCCTCTTGAAGGCTCAATAGAGCAGCCTGGCCCTGGCAATGTTGTAATCATAGTCAAGTCTTCAAGTCTCATCTCATAGTGCCCCACAAGTTGCCCCTCTGTGAACATTTCCCTAGCCCCTACTTGCCTTTGCCCAAGCCCCTGCCCAGGTGTGGGTGGTTCTGGCCAGGAAGGCATAAGATAGCTATGAGCCTGGGCATCTGCCATATCCCAGCCCTTTAGTGAGAACTTGCCCAAGGGGGGAGCAAGATACCTGGATGCAAGATGACCAGCCCCTCACTAAGTTCAATCTCCCCACTCTGTCCCTGGAGATGTCCATTCTGTGCTCTTCCTTTTACCTTGGCCTCCTGAACCAGACATTCCCTTTTCACCCTGCACCCTGTTTTAAGGCCTAGCCCCAGGTTGGGGTCCCTCTACATAGCTGACTACTCATGCATTGCTCAAAGCTGGCTTTTCACATTAAATTGATAGCAAACGCAGTTGCTACATTTCATCTTACAGACAGATGCCTCCCTCTGGAGTTGCAGTTGAGTGACAACCCTGTACATTATAGCATAGACCAATTCTGTGTGGATATTTAGGTGAATATGTTTACAATTTTTGTATATATAGATCTCTCCCTCCCTATTCTGAAAGAACAATCAGTGATTGTGTATTTTCAGTGTCTTATGTTCCAACTGCAACTTCTTTACAATAAAGACTGTAAACAAGTTGACCATGACCTTGACACTCCTGGAATTATGTCTACCTCTAACCCTCCTGGTGCCAGGGCCTAGAATCCAGGAGAAGGCAGGAAGGTGGAGGCCAGCTGACCCCACCCCAGGTTCTGGGGGCCATAGGTCCATGGTCCCCACCACTGCATATCACATTGGTGGGTAAAAACTCTGCCACTCAGAATAGATTCTGAAATGCTGGGGAGACTCCTACCTCTTCTATCCTTTCTTTTTTCTTTCTTCCTTTTTGTTTTTATTTTTGAGACAAAGTCTCACTTTGTTGCCCTCACTAGAATGTTGTTGCGTTGTAGCTCACAGCAACCTGGAACTCTTGGGCTCAAACAATCCTCTTGCTTTAGCCTCCAAAGTAGCTGGGACTAGAGGCACCTGCCACAATGCCCAGCTATTTTTAAAGATGTGGTCTCACATTTGCTCAGGCTGGTCTTGAACTGGTGAGCTCAGGCAATCCACCCACCTCGGCTACCCAGAGTACTACGATTGCAGGTGTGACCCACTGCACCTTGCCTTCTATCCTTTTTTATAACAGAAGAAATACTTCATAGACACAAGGTCCTCTGTGGAAGGTGGTGTAGCATAGACCAATTCTGTGTGGATATTTAGGTGAACATGGGTCCTATGTGACCCAGGTGAACATAGGGTCCTATGTGAAAGTGGACTCCTATACCCATCGGGTGGCTTCTACCTGGGAATCCTAGCTCTCTGGGAAGCTGAGGCAGGTGGATTTCTTGAGCTCAGGAGTTCAAGACCAGCCTGAGGAAAAGCAAGACCCCATCTCTACTAAAAATAGAAAAGCTAGCTGTGCATTGTGGCAGATGCCTACAGTCCCAGCTATTCCAGAGGCTGAAGCAGGACGATGGCTTCGGCCCAAGAGTTTGAGGTTGCTATGAGCTATGATGATGCCAGGGCTCTCTACTAGGGTGACAAAGTAAGACTGTTTCAAAAAATAAATAAATAGCTGGGTGTGGGGGCTCACGCCTGTAATCCTACCACTCTGGGAGGCCGATATGAGTGGATACCTAAGTTCACAGGTTCAAGACCAGTCTGAGCTAGAGTCAGACCTTGACTCTAAAAATAGACCAGCATTGTGGCAGGCACTTGTAGTCTCAGATATGTGGGAGGCTGAGGGAAGAGAATTGCTTGAGCCCAAGAGTTTGAGGTTGCTGTGAGGTATGATGCCATTGCACTCTACTGAAGGTGACAAAATGAGACTCTGTCTCAATAAAATAAATAAATACATAAACAAATATAGACTCCTATACCTTCCCTCCACAATCCTCCCCCCCCCCAAAGTTTGGCCTGTATTTGCTTTATAGGTATATTTATGTTTACATATATATTTGTGTGTGTATTTCCAAAACTTTACCACCTTAACCATTTTAAGTGTACAGTTCAGTGGGATTAATTATATTCCCAATCTTTTTTTTTTTTTTTTTGAGACAGAGTGTCACTATTTTGCCCTCAGTAGAGTGCCGTGGTGTCACAGCTCACAGCAACCTCAAACTCCTGGGCCCAAGGGATTCTCTTGCCTCAGCCTTCCAAGTAGCTGGGACTACAGGCACCCACCACAACGCCTGGCTATTTTTGTTGTTGTTCCAGTTGTCATTGTAGTTGAGCAGGCCCAGGCTGGGCTAGAACCTGCCAACTTCGGTGTACATGGCTAGCGCCCTACTCACTGAGCTGGTACTGAGCCTATATGCCCAATCTTGTGTAATCATCACCATTCTTTCCAAAGCTTGTTCATTACTTTAACAGAAGCTCTGCCCATTAAACAGTGACTCCCATTCCCCAGCCTACAGTTCCTGGTAACCTCCAATCTACATTTTAGCTCTATGAATTTGTTCTAGATATTCCATATAAGTGATATCATACAATTCTGTACATTTGTGTCTGGCTTTTTTAAACCAGCATCATGTTTCCAAGGTTCATCCATGTTATAGCATGTGTCAGTGCTTCATTCCTTTTTGTGCCAGAATTAATACTCCATTGTGTGGGTAGGGTATGTTTTGTTTATTCATCCATCTGTTGATGGACACTTAGGTTGTTTCCATCTTTAGGTTATTGCGAACAATGCTGCTGTGAACATTGGTGCACAAGTATTTGTTTGACTTCATTTTCAGTTCTTTCTAGAATATAGCTGGGAATGGAATGGTTGGGTCATATGGTAAAATTTGTATCTATATTAAGCCTTTTTTTGAGACAGAGTTTCACTTTGTCACCCTTGGTAGAGTGCTGTGGCATACCTCACAGCAACCTCAAACTCTTGGGCTTAAGCAATCCTCTTGCCTCAGCCTCCCAAGTAGCTGGGATTACAGACACCTGGCACAAACACCTGGCTATTTTTAGAGACAGGGTCTCACTCTTACTCAGACTGGTCTCGAACCTGTGAGCTCAGGAATCCACCTGCCTTAGCCTCCCAGAGGCAGGCATGAGCCACAGCTCCTGGACCTATATTAAACTTTTTGAGGAACCATGAAATTTGCCTTCTAGAGTCTGACTTTGTCACCCTTGGTAGAGTGCCCTGTGGTCATGGCTCATAGCAACCTCAAATTCCTGGGCTTAAGCGATTCTCTTGCTTCAGCCTCCCAAGTAGCTGGGACTACAGGAGCCCACTACAACACCCGGCTATTTTTAGAGACAAGGTCTGACTCTGTGCTTTTGCCTTCAATAAACCTGTGAGCTCAGGCAATCTACCTGCCTCAACCTCCCAAGTGTTGGGATTACAGGTGTGAGCCACTGTGGCTCGGCTCTGCCTTCTCTCTGTATTTTTTTTTTTTTTTTTTTTTGCAGTTTGGCTGGGGCTGGGTTCAAACCCACCACCTTCAGTATATGGGGCTGGCGCCCTACCCTCTGAGACACAGGCGCTGCCCTCTGCCTTCTCTTTTATATACTTTCTTTCTTTTTTTTTTTTTTTAGAGACAGAATCTCACTTTGTTGTCCGTGGCATCACAGCTCACAGCAACCTCCAGCTCCTGGGCTTAGGTGATTCTCTGGCCTCAGCCTCCTGAGTAGCTGGGACCACAGGCACCCGTCACAATGCCTAGCTATTTTTTGTTGCAGTTTGGCCGGGGCCGGGTTTGAACCCACCACCTTCGGTACATGGGGCCAGCACCGTACTCACTGAGCCACAGGCGCTGCCCTATATACTTTATTTTTCATCTTGTTCTAATAGAGATGGGGTCTTGCCCTTGCTTAAGCTAATCTTGAACTCCTGAGCTCAAGTAATCCTCCCATTTCAGCCTCCCAGAGTACTAGGATTACCTGCGTGAGCCACCGTGCCTGGCCTCTTTTTATATGCTTTAATTGGTATGTGTTTCTATAGGAAATATGTCATTTTATGTTTTTATTTGCATACCATATGGCACACATGTTTTGCCACTTGATTTTTTTCCCCTTCAACTTCTGGGGGTGCTGTCTAGAGGCACTCAGAATGGTGCAGCATTTGACATACTGTTGTAGGCTTTCCTACAATTTATCTTCTAACAAAACTAGGCTGTCCCAAATGCCTGTTAATGAATTAACTTTATACCAAGAAAGTTAGGAAAGCACCAAAATCTCATGCGTCATGTGCCCAGGCAGACTTTGAGGGGATCATGATATGAGACCTAAAGTTCTTACAAGGTTGTCTAAAACAAAGAAACCTGTCAGCAGGCTCAGCATCTGTAGCTCAGCCACTAGGGCATCAGCCACATACACCAGAGCTGTCGGGTTCAGATCTGGCCCGCATCTGCCAAAGCAACAATGACAACTACAACCAAAAAATAGCCGGGTGTTGCGGCAGGCGCCTGTAGTCTCAGCTACCTGGGAGGCTGAGGCAAGAGAATCACTTAAGACCAAGACCTTAAGGTTGCTGTGAGCTGTGATGCCATGCACTCTACCCAGGGTGACATAGTGAGACTATGTCTCAAAAAAATAATAATAATAAAATAAAAATATAAGAAACCTGTCAGCAGAGCCTATGGTGGTTCCATGTGTACTAAATGTGTTTGTGACAGGATCAAATGTGCTTTCCTAATTGAGGAGCAGAAAATCATTGTGAAAGTGTTGAACGCAAAAGCACAGAGTCAAAAAGCTAAATAAGAAAATGAAGATGGCTTGGCACCTGTAGCTCAAATGGCTAGGGCGTTGGCCATATACACCAGAGCTGGCAGGTTCGAATCCAGCCCAGGCCTGCCAAACAACAATGACAATTACAACCAAAAAATAGCCGGCATGGGTGGTGTCTGTGGCTCAGTGGGTGGGGCACCAGGCCCATATACCAAGGGTGGCGAGTTCCAACCTGGCCCCAGCTAAACTGCAACAACAGCAAAAAAAAAA
>NW_003852439.1:8210138-8214222 GCF_000181295.1 Otolemur garnettii
AGCTGTCCCCCTGGGTAGAGTGCCATGGCATTACAGCTCACAGCAACCTCCAACTCCTGGGCTCAAGCAAGTCTCCTGCCTCCGCCTCCCAAGTAGATGGGACCACAGGCGCCCACCACAACGCCCGGCTATTTTTTGGTTGCAGCCATCATTGTTGTTTTGGCGGGTCCAGGCTGGGGATTTGAACCTGCCACCTTAGGTGTACGTGGCTGACGCCTTAGCCGGTTGAGCTATAGGCGCCAAGCTGAGCCCTTTGATTTTTTAAGAAACATAATGTACTTGTACTTGTTTGCATTCCCCTGTCAGTCTATGTGAGCTTCTGGGACCCACACCCTTGCCAACTCTTAGTACTGTAGGACTTTATAGCTTTTGCCAGCCTAATAGGTGACAGGCTGTGGTCGTCCTCACCTGCAGAGAAGCAGAGCTGTGCAGTGTTTAGAACTGAAGCTCTGGTGTCCAGAGGCATGGGTGCAAATTCTGCCTCCTGGCTCCAGGACCCATCTAAGCATGGGTATTCTCATTTGTAAAATGAACCAAATATGATCAGCTACTATTACTTTTGTTTTCAAATTTTTTTTTTTTTTTAGAGATGGAGTCTCACTTTATTGCCCTTGGTAGAATGCTGTGGCATCACACAGCTCACAGCAACCTCCAACTCCTGGGCTAGGCGATTCTCTTGCCTCAGCCTCCCAAGTAGCTGGGAGTATAGGCGCCCACCACAACACCCAGCTATTTTTTTGTTGCAGTTTGGCCGGGGCTGGGTTTGAACCCACACCCTGGATATATGGGGCCAGCACCCTGCCAGCTAAGCCACAGGCACCACCCCTGTTTTCAACTTTCATTCCCTTGATTATACATATGTTTATGTAGTTTGATGTGTGCTTATGTATGTAGTTTGTCATGTTTACTAGTTATTTTTGTTTCTTTTTTAAATTTGAGACAGAGTCTCACTGTGTTGTACTGGGTACAGTGCCATGGTGTTACAGATCACACCAACCTCAAATTCTTGAGCTCAGGCGATCCTCTTGCCTCAACCTCCTGAGTTGCTGGGGATTACAGGTGCCTACTGTGACACCCAGCCGGATAGCAAGTTTTTCTTTTTCTTTTCTTTCTTTTTGAGACAGAGTCTCACTTTGTCGCTCTTGGTAGAGTGTTGTGGTGTCACAGCTCACAGCAACCTCCAGCTCTTGGGATTATGCAATTCTCTTGCCTCAGCCTCCCAAATAGCTGGAACTACGGGCACTCACCACAACGCCCAGCTATTTTTTTTTTTTTTTGTAGAGATAGAGTTTTACTTTATTGCCCTCGGTAAAGTGCCATGGTGTCAGACAACTCACAGCAACCTTTAACTCCTGGGCTTAGGCGAGTCTCTTGCCTCAGCCTACTGAGTAGCTGGGACTACAGGCGCCCACCACAAAACCTGGCTATTTTTTGTTGCAGTTTGGCTGGGGCCAGGTTCAAACCCACCACCCTCAGTATATGAGGCTGGGACCCTACTCACTGAGCCATAGGTGCTGCCCACCAAGGTATCCTTGTCTGTTTATTTTTGGTATTGTTTTACAAATGTTTAATTCCTATTTTTTAACTTTTTATTTGGAAATAATTTTAAATTCATAGGAAATTGCAAAAAAAAAAATAATAAAACACAATGAGCCTTTGCTCCTTCCCCTAGCTTTCCCAGTGAGACCACTGTGTGCAACTGTAGTGCACCATCAGAACCAGGGCTGACCTTGGCACAATCCACAGAGCTTACTAGATCTATGCGTTTTACAGAGCCCCACACATGTGTGTATGTGTATGTGTGCGTGCCATGTGTATGTTTGTAGTTCCATGCAATTTTGTCAACTGTGTAGCTCATATAACCACCACAACATTCAAGACACATGACTGTACAAATTACCGTCCAGCTCTGACTGCTGCCCCTTTACCACCATGCCTTCCCCATGTCCCAATCCCAGCAACCACCAGTCTTTCCTCCAACACTATAATTTTTTTTTTCTTTTGTGAGATAAGGTTTCACTCTCTTGCCCAGGCTGGAGTACCATGGCATAACTTAGCTCTCAGCAACCTCAAACTCCTGGGTTCAGATGATCTTGCTGCCTCAGCCTCCTAAGTAGGAGGCATCTGCCACAATGCTCAGCTAGTTTTTCTATATAGAGATGAGGTCTTGCCATTGCTCAGGCTGGTCTAGAACTCCTGAGCTCAAGCAATCCACCAGCCTCAGCCTCAGCCTCCTAGAGTGCTAGGATTACAGGTGTGAGCCACTGCACCCACTTCTGGCTCTAATTTTCCATAGACCATACCTAACAGGAATATGGATCACTATGAAGCAGCAGAAGATGGAGAAAGGCATGTAGGACAATGATGGAAATCAAGAGAAAGACCAGGGAGCTGTTGCCATGGTACACTCACTTCTGCACTCCCAACAGTCACTGGGACTTGTGCCTCCTACTTTGAACTCTCAAAGATTTTCCCTGAGGTTAATAATGGGGCCACTGCTTTACAAGATTATATTTTTATAGTTCACTTTTTCTGTAAATCTTTTAGTGTTTCCACTTATCAGTTTCTAGTTGAATATTCTTTTCTTTTTTTTTCTCGTTTCAGAATGTTATAGAGGTATAAATGTTTTGCTTATATGTATTACTTTTTTACAGTTTGAGTCAAGGTTATAACTGTGTCTATGTCCCAAATAGTTTGCATTGGCCCGTTGGGTGTGAATTTACCCATCCTTTCTTTCCCGCTTCTACCTGCTTGATTTCCATTGAATTTTACTACCATATGTACACATGCATGTTGAGCATTCAGTTCCATTTAAAAAGTGAGCATGTGTGGTATTTGTTTTTTCTGTTATGTGAGACTTCACTCAGGAGGATGGTCTCCAGTTACAACCAAATTATTACAGAAGGTAGTAGTTCAGCATTTTTATGGCTGAGTAATACTCCATGGTATACGTATACCACATTTTATTTATTTTGTACTGATGGGCACTTGAGTTGCTTCCACATCTTTGCAATTATGAATTGTGCTGCTGTAAACATTCAAATGCAAGTGTCTTTTCTGTAGAATGACCTTTTTCCTTTGGGTAAATACCCCCTAGTGGTATTGCTGGGTCAAGTGGTAGGTCTAGTTTTAGTTCTTTTTTTTTTTTTGAGACAAAGACTCACTACCCTCAGCCTCAGTAGAGTGCTCAGTACAGCAACCTCAAACTACTGGACTTAAGTGGTTCTCTTGCCTCAGCCTCCCAGTAGCTGGGACTACAGGTGCCTGCCACAACGCCCAGCTATTTTTTGGTTGCAGTTGTCATTGTTGTTTAGCTGGCCCAGGCCAGGTTTGAACCCACCAGCCTCGGTGTATGTAGTTAGTGCTGTAACCACTGTGCTATGGGCACTGAACCTACTTTTAGTTCTTTGAGGCATCTCAGCACAACTTTCCAAAGAGTTTATACTAGTTTGCAGGCCCACCAACAGTAAGTGTTCCTTTCTTTCCACATCCACACCAGCATCTGTTATTTTGGGACTTTTTTTCTTTTTGAGACAGAGTCTGACTTTCCCCCCCTTGGTAGAGTGTCGTGACGTCACAGCTTATAGCAACCTCAGACTCTTGGGCTTAAATGATCTTCTTTCCTCAGCCTCCCAAGTAGCTGGGACTACAGGTGCCTGCCACAATGCCTGGCTATTTCTTTTTTTTTTTGGTTGCATCCATTTGGCAGGCCCGGGCTGGATTTGAACCCCCCAGCTCAGGTGTATGTGGCTGGCGCTTTAGCCGCTTGAGCCGCAGGAGCAGAGCCCACACCTGGCTATTTTTAGAAGCGAGATATCATTGTAGCTCAGGCTGTTCTCAAATTCGTGAGCCCAGGCAAACCTCCTGCCTCCACCTCTCAGAGTGCTGGGATTATGATGTCCCACCTAAAAGCTTTTTTTTTTTTGAGTCAGAGTCTCACTTTCTTGCCCTCCCCTTTTGTTGCCCCTCATAGAGTGCCCTGGCACCATAGCTCACAGCAACCTCAAACTCTTGGGCTCAAGGGATACCACAATGCAGTGCTATTTTTTACAGACAGGGTCTTGCCCTTGCTCAGGCTGGTCTT
>NW_003852439.1:8216454-8222075 GCF_000181295.1 Otolemur garnettii
TTTTTTTTTTTTTTTGTGGTTGCAGTTGTGATTGTTGTTTAGCAGGCCCAGGCCAAGCTTGAACCCACCAGCCTTGGTGTATCTGGCAGGTGCCCTATTCACTGAGCTATGGGCACTAAGCTGATGGACTTTTTTTATTTTTTTAATGTGCAGCTGAATTTGGTTTGCTAAGATTTTATTAAGAATTTTTGGCTTGACGCCTGTGGCTCAGTGGTTAAGGTGCCAGCCATATATACCTAAGGTGGTGGGTTCAAATCCAGCCTGGGCCTACCAAACAACAATGACAGCTGCAACCAAAAAAAAAAAAAATAGTCATGCGCTGTGACTGGCACCTGTGGTCCCAGCTACTCGGGAGGCACAGACAGGAGACTTGCTTGAACCCAGGAGTTGAAGGTTGCTGTGAGCTGTGATGCCACAGCACTCTACCCAGGGGAATAGCTTGAGACTCTATCTCAAAAAAAAATAATAATAATTTTTGTACCTTGGGATGGCACCTGTGGCTTAGTGGGTAGGGAGCCAGCCCCATATACTGAGGCTGGTGAGTTCGAACCCAGCCCCAGCCAAGCTGCAACAACAAAAAAAATAGCTGGGTGTTGTGGTGAGCGCCTATAGTCCCAGCTACTCAGGAGGTTGAGGCGAGAGAATTGCCTAAGTCCAGGAGTTGGAGGGTGCTGTGAGCTGTGACATCACAGCACTCTACAGAAAGTGATAAAGTGAGACTCTGTCTCTAAAAAAAATTTTTTTTGCACCTATATTCATAAGAGAAATTGGGCTGTAGTTTTCTTTTTTCAGTGTCTTTTCCTGGTTTTGGTATCAAGGTGATATTGGCTTTGTAGAATGAGTTGGGCAGATTCCTTCCTTCTCTATGTTATGAAATAATTTCTGCAGTATAGGTATCAGCTCTTGTTTGCAGGTTTGGTAAAATTTGGATGTGAAACCATCTGGTCCAGGCTCTTTGCCTATAACGCAGTGGCTAGGGCACCAGCCACATACACCAAAGCTGGTGGGTTTGATCCCAGCCCCTGCCTGCCAAAGAACAATGACAACAACAACCAAAAAATAACTGGGCGTTGTGGCAGGCGCCTGTAGTCCCAGCTACTTGGAAAGCTGAGGCAAGAGAATCGCTTAAGGCCAAGAGTTTGAGGTTGCTATAAGCTGTGATGTCATGGCACCCTACAGAGGACAACATAGTAAGACTCTGTCTCAAAAAAAAAAAAAAAAAAAAAAAGAAAGAAGGAAAGAAAGAAAAGAAACCATCTGGTCCAGAACATTTTTTTGTTGAAGGGTTTTTTATTGCTTTTTTTTTCAGAGACAGAGTCTCACTTTATCGCCCTCAGTAGAGTACTGTGGCGTCACAGCTCACAGCAACCTCCAACTCCTGGGCTTAGGTGATTCTCTTGCCTCAGCCTCCCGAGTAGCTGGGACTACAGGTGCCCACTTTATTGCTGTTTTATTTATTTATTTATTTTTGAGACAGAGTCTCAAGCTGTTGCCCTAGGTAGAGTGCTGTGGCATTATAGCTTAAGGCAATCTCAAACTCTTGGGTTCAAGCAATTCTCTTGCCTCAGTTTTTCTATTTTTTTAAAGTAGAGACAAGGTCTCACTTTTGCTCCGGCTGGTCTTGAACTTGTTAGCTCAAGCAATCTACCTGGCGTGGCCTCCCAGAGTGCTAGGATTACAGGCGTGAGTCACCATGCCCAGCCTTTATTGCTGTTTTAATTTTGTTACTTGATACTGGTCTATTCAGAAGTTCTATTTCTTCCTGATTGAGCCTAGAGAGCTTGTAATGTTTCTAAGAATGTGTCCATTTTCTCAACATTTTGAAGTGTATGTACATAGAGTTGTTTATAGTATATAGAGATGATATTTTATGTTTCTGTGGTATCAATTGTTACATATATATATATTTTGAAACAGAGTCTGAAGCTGTTGCCCTGAGTAGAGTGCTGTAGCATCATAGCTCATGACAACCTCCAACTCTTGGGCTCAAGTGATTCTCTTGGCTAGGTTTTTCATTTTTCTATTTTTTATTTTTGAGATAGAGTCTCACTATGTCTCACTATGTTGCCCTCAGTAGGGTGCTGTGGCATCACAGCTCACAGCTCACAGCAACCTCAAACTCTTGGGCTTAAGCGATTCTCTTGCCTCAGCCTCCCAAGTAGCTGGGACTACAGGCACCTGCCACAGTGATAATGCTTCGCTATTTTTTTGTTGTAGTTGTCGTTGTAGTTGTCAGGCCCAGGCAGGTCTGAACCTGCCAGCCTCGGTGTATGTGGCTGGCGCCCTAACCACTGAGCTGAGCACCAAGCAAAATCAGCTGGCACCAAGCTGATTTTGTTCTTTTCTTTTCTTTTCTTTTCTTTTTTTTTTGAGACAGAGCCTCAAGCTATCCCCCTGGTAGAGTGCCATGGCATCATGCTCACAGCAACCTCCAACTCCTGGGCTCAAGCGAGTCTCCTGCCTCAGCCTCCCAAGTAGCTGGGACCACAGGCGCCCGCCACAATGCCTGGCCATTGTTTGGTTGCAGCCATCATTGTTGTTTGGTGGGCCCGGGCTGGGGATTCGAACCCGCCACCTTAGGTGTATGTGGCTGGCGCCTTAGCCTCTTGAGCCACAGGCACCGATCCGATTTTGTTCTTTTCAAAGAACCAACTTTTAATTTCATTAATCTTCTGTATAATTATTTTATTATCAGTTTCATTTAGTTCTGCTCTGACCTTCCTTATTTCTTTTCTTCTGCTGGGTTTGGGATTGTTTTGCTTTTCCTTTTTTTTTTTTTGAGACAGAGTCTGAGTCTCACTTTGTCATCCTCAGTAGAGTCCTATGGCATCATAGCTCACAGCAACCTCAATTTGTCAGCACAATAGACATCCACCAGTGTAAAACCACCCAAAAGCTAAAGGTCAGAGCCCAGATACCACAATGGCTCAAGAGGTAAAACAAAACAATAAAGTTCTATTCAATAGGATGAACAGAAATCTATACCACTTATTAATTCTTTTTTTTTCTTTTTTTTGAGACAGAGTCTTAAGCTGTCACCCTGGGTTGAGTATTGTAGTAGTGGTATCATAGCTCATAGCAAACTCCAACTCTTGGGCTCAAGCAATTCTCTTGCCTCAGTTTTTCTATTTTTAGTAGAGACGGGGGTCCCACTTTTTGCTCAGGCTGATCTCAAACTCTTGAGCTCAAGCAATCTACCTGTCTTGGGCTCCCAGAGTGCTAGGATTACAGGTATGAGCCACTGAGCCTGGCCTATCAATTCTTTCAATAAATGCAAGTGGCTTAAATTCCTCACTCAAGAGACATAGGCTGCTAGCTTTGCGCAGTGGCAGTATCATAGCCAATGAAGTGGGATTATTGCTAATTGAAAACTTTTCCCAATACCCCGCCATGACGACTTGCAATATAGTGAGCATTGGCAATTTTTGATTCAGTCTCTACGGAGACTGAATTTAAAAAAATAAAGAAGAGGGGCAGCCCCTGTGGCTCAAGGAGTAGCCAGCCCCATATGCTAGAGGTGGTAGGTTCAAACCCAGCCCTGGCCAAAAACTGCAAAAAAAAATTAAAAATAAAGAAAGAAAGAAAGAAGAGGCTCAGCACCTGTAGCTCAAGTGCCTAAGGCGCCAGCCACACACACCAGAGTTGGCGGGATAGAATCCAGCCTGAGCCTGCCAAACAACAATGACAACTACAACCAAAAAAAAAAAAAAATAGTGGAGCATGTGGCAAGTGCTTGTAGTCCCAGCTACTTGGGAGGCTGAGGCAAGAGAATCATTTAAGCCCAGGAGTTGGAGGTTGCTGTGAGCTGTGATGCCACAACACTCTACCCACTCTACCCAGGGCGACAGCTTGAGGCTCTATCTCAAAAAATAAATAAATAAGAAAAAGACAAAAGAGACATAGGCTGGCTGAATGGATAAAAAAAATACAAGCCAAGTATCTTTTGTCTTAGGAAATGAATCTAACTCACAAGGACTCATTCAGAGTCAAGGTAAAAGGATGGAAAAAAATATTCCATGCAAATAAAAACCAAAAGAAACTGGTAGGCCATTCTCATATCAGATAACATAAACTTCAAATCAATAAAAGTAAAAAGTTCAAATTTGGTGACTGATGACTATAATTTTAGCACTCTGGCAGAGTGAGGTGGGGGGAATCCCTTGAGCTCAGGAGTTCAATATCAGCCTGAGCAAGAGTGAGACCCCATCTCTACTAAAAAAAAAAAAAAATAGGTGTTGTGTTAGGTGCCTGTAGTCCAAGCTTCTTAGGAGGCTGAGGCAAGAGGATCACTTGAGACCAAGAGTTTGAAGTGGCTGTGAGGTATTACACCATGGCATTCTATCCAGGGTGACAGAGATTCTGTCTCTTAAAAATAGATAAATAAATAAAGGCTGGGCGTGGTAACTCATCTGAGTAATCCTAGCACTCTGGGAAGCCAAGGCAGGTAGATTGCTTGAGCTCAGGAGTTCAAGACCAGCCCAAACAAGAGTGAGACCCTATCTCTACTAAAAATAGAAAAAGTGAGGCAAGAGAGTATTGATTGAACCCAAGAGTTTGAGGTTGCTAGGAGTTATCATGACACTATGGTATTCCATCCAGGGCGAAAGAGTGAGACTCTGTCTAATAAATAAATAAATAAATATAAAAACAGTCATTATATAGTGGTGAAGAAAACAATTCAACAAGAAGACATAACAATCCTAAATGTCTATGCATCTAACACAGAGAACCTGGAATCATAAAGCAAATCTTACATGATCTAAACAAAATGATAAACAGCAGCATTGTAGAAGCTAAGGTCTGTAACACCTCACTGACAGAATGGGCATTCTAGCCTGAGCAACAGAGTGAGACTCTGTCTTTTTTTTGTTTGTTTTTAGAGACAGAGTCTCACTTTGTTGCAGTCAGTAGAGTACCATGATGTCATAGCTCACAGCAACCTTCAGCTCCTGGGCTTAAGGGATTCTCTTGCCTCAGCCTCCTGAGTAACTGGGACTACAGACACCTGCTATAACGCCTGGCTATTTTTGTTGCTGTTGCAGTTTGGCCAGGGTCAGGTTTGAACCCTTCATCTTCAGTATACAGGGCCAGTGCCCTACTTACTGAGTCATAGGTGCCACCTGAGACTCTCTTAAAAAAAAAAAAAGTGCTGAGAGCAGAGAGAGAGAAGGAGGGAGGAGGGTAGGGGTTCATGGTGTGTGACACACATTTTGGGGGCAGGACATAATTATAAGAGGGACTTTACCTAACAAATGCAATCAATATAAGCTTGTTCGTTGTACCTTCAATGAATCCCCAACAATTAAAAAAAAAAAAGTGCTTGCTTCAGCAGTACATATACTAAAATTTTAGAACAATAAAGAGAAGATTAGGGGGCAACACCTGTGGCTTAAAGGAGTAGGGTGCTGGCGCCATATGGTGGAGGTGGCAGGTTCAAACACAGCCCTGGTCAAAAACTGCCAAAAAAAAAAGAGAGAAGATTAGTATGGTCCCTAGCAAGGATGATATGCTAATTTGTGAAGCACTCCATATTTTTAAAAAATGTTTAGGGCAGCGCCTGTGGCTCAAAGGAGTAGGGCACTAGCTCCATTTGCCAGAAGTGGCGGGTTCAAACCCAGCCC